>NW_026712249.1:39450048-39482548 GCF_030504385.1 Musca domestica
GATCACAAATAATAGCTAAAAACGCTCTAAAGTGAATATTAAGGAGTTATGGCCATTTTAAATATTGATTAATTCACACTTAAAAAAGTGATCACAAATAATAGCTAAAACGCTCTAAAGTGAATATTAAGGAGTTATGGCCATTTTAAAATTATGATTAATTCACACTTAAAAAAGTGATCACAAATAATAGCTAAAAACGCTCTAAAGTGAATATTTAAGGAGTTATGGCCATTTTAAAAATTGATAATTCACACTTAAAAAAGTGATCACAAATAATAGCTAAAAACGCTCTAAAGTGAATATTTAAGGAGTTATGGCCATTTTAAATTATGATTAATTCACACTTAAAAAAGTGATCACAAATAATAGCTAAAAACGCTCTAAAGTGAATATTTAAGGAGTTATGGCCATTTTAAAATATGATTAATTCACACTTAAAAAAGTGATCACAAAAATAGCTAAAAACGCTCTAAAGTGAATATTTAAGGAGTTATGGCCATTTTAAAATTATGATTAATTCACACTTAAAAAAGTGATCACAAATAATAGCTAAAAACGCTCTAAAGTGAATATTTAAGGAGTTATGGCCATTTAAAATTATGATTAATTCACACTTAAAAAAGTGATCACAAATATAGCTAAAAACGCTCTAAAGTGAATATTTAGGAGTTATGGCCATTTTAAAATTATGATTAATTCACACTTAAAAAAGTGATCACAAATAATAGCTAAAAACGCTCTAAAGTGAATATTTAAGGAGTTATGGCCATTTTAAAATATTGATTAATTCACACTTAAAAAGTGATCACAATAATAGCTAAAAACGCTCTAAAGTGAATATTTAAGGAGTTATGGCCATTTTAAAATATTGATTAATTCACACTTAAAAAAGTGATCACAAATAATAGCTAAAAACGCTCTAAAGTGAATATTTAAGGAGTTATGGCCATTTTAAAATATTGATTAATTCACACTTAAAAAGTGATCACAAATATAGCTAAAAACGCTCTAAAGTGAATATTTAAGGAGTTATGGCCATTTTAAAATATGATTAATTCACACTTAAAAAAGTGATCACAAATAATAGCTAAAAACGCTCTAAAGTGAATATTTAAGGAGTTATGGCCATTTTAAAATATTGATTAATTCACACTTAAAAAAGTGATCACAAATAATAGCTAAAAACGCTCTAAAGTGAATATTTAAGGAGTTATGGCCATTTTAAAATATGATTAATTCACACTTAAAAAAGTGATCACAAATAATAGCTAAAAACGCTCTAAAGTGAATATTTAAGGAGTTATGGCCATTTTAAAATATTGATTAATTCACACTTAAAAAGTGATCACAAATAATAGCTAAAAACGCTCTAAAGTGAATATTTAAGGAGTTATGGCCATTTTAAAATATTGATTAATTCACACTTAAAAAAGTGATCACAAATAATAGCTAAAAACGCTCTAAAGTGAATATTTAAGGAGTTATGGCCATTTTAAAATATGATTAATTCACACTTAAAAAAGTGATCACAAATAATAGCTAAAACGCTCTAAAGTGAATATTTAAGGAGTTATGGCCATTTTAAAATTATGATTAATTCACACTTAAAAAAGTGATCACAAATAATAGCTAAAAACGCTCTAAAGTGAATATTTAAGGAGTTATGGCCATTTTAAAATTATTGATTAATTCACACTTAAAAAGTGATCACAAATAATAGCTAAAAACGCTCTAAAGTGAATATTTAAGGAGTTATGGCCATTTTAAAATTATGATTAATTCACACTTAAAAAAGTGATCACAAATAATAGCTAAAAACGCTCTAAAGTGAATATTTAAGGAGTTATGGCCATTTTAAAATATGATTAATTCACACTTAAAAAGTGATCACAAATAATAGCTAAAAACGCTCTAAAGTGAATATTTAAGGAGTTATGGCCATTTTAAAATTATGATTAATTCACACTTAAAAAAGTGATCACAAATAATAGCTAAAAACGCTCTAAAGTGAATATTTAAGGAGTTATGGCCATTTTAAAATTATGATTAATTCACACTTAAAAAAGTGATCACAAATAATAGCTAAAAACGCTCTAAAGTGAATATTTAAGGAGTTATGGCCATTTTAAAATTATTGATTAATTCACACTTAAAAAAGTGATCACAAATAATAGCTAAAAACGCTCTAAAGTGAATATTTAAGGAGTTATGGCCATTTTAAAATATGGATTAATTCACACTTAAAAAAGTGATCACAAATAATAGCTAAAAACGCTCTAAAGTGAATATTTAAGGAGTTATGGCCATTTTAAAATTATGATTAATTCACACTTAAAAAAGTGATCACAAATAATAGCTAAAAACGCTCTAAAGTGAATATTTAAGGAGTTATGGCCATTTTAAAATTATGATTAATTCACACTTAAAAAGTGATCACAAATAATAGCTAAAAACGCTCTAAAGTGAATATTTAAGGAGTTATGGCCATTTTAAAATTATGATTAATTCACACTTAAAAAAGTGATCACAAATAATAGCTAAAAACGCTCTAAAGTGAATATTTAAGGAGTTATGGCCATTTTAAAATTATGATTAATTCACACTTAAAAAAGTGATCACAAATAATAGCTAAAAACGCTCTAAAGTGAATATTTAAGGAGTTATGGCCATTTTAAAATTATGATTAATTCACACTTAAAAAAGTGATCACAAATAATAGCTAAAAACGCTCTAAAGTGAATATTTAAGGAGTTATGGCCATTTTAAAATTATGATTAATTCACACTTAAAAAAGTGATCACAAATAATAGCTAAAAACGCTCTAAAGTGAATATTTAAGGAGTTATGGCCATTTTAAAATTATGATTAATTCACACTTAAAAAAGTGATCACAAATAATAGCTAAAAACGCTCTAAAGTGAATATTTAAGGAGTTATGGCCATTTTAAAATTATTGATTAATTCACACTTAAAAAAGTGATCACAAATAATAGCTAAAAACGCTCTAAAGTGAATATTTAAGGAGTTATGGCCATTTTAAAATTATGATTAATTCACACTTAAAAAAGTGATCACAAATAATAGCTAAAAACGCTCTAAAGTGAATATTTAAGGAGTTATGGCCATTTTAAAATATTGATTAATTCACACTTAAAAAAGTGATCACAAATAATAGCTAAAAACGCTCTAAAGTGAATATTTAAGGAGTTATGGCCATTTTAAAATTATGATTAATTCACACTTAAAAAAGTGATCACAAATAATAGCTAAAAACGCTCTAAAGTGAATATTTAAGGAGTTATGGCCATTTTAAAATTATGATTAATTCACACTTAAAAAAGTGATCACAAATAATAGCTAAAAACGCTCTAAAGTGAATATTTAAGGAGTTATGGCCATTTTAAAATTATGATTAATTCACACTTAAAAAAGTGATCACAAATAATAGCTAAAAACGCTCTAAAGTGAATATTTAAGGAGTTATGGCCATTTTAAAATTATGATTAATTCACACTTAAAAAAGTGATCACAAATAATAGCTAAAAACGCTCTAAAGTGAATATTTAAGGAGTTATGGCCATTTTAAAATTATGATTAATTCACACTTAAAAAAGTGATCACAAATAATAGCTAAAAACGCTCTAAAGTGAATATTTAAGGAGTTATGGCCATTTTAAAATTATGATTAATTCACACTTAAAAAAGTGATCACAAATAATAGCTAAAAACGCTCTAAAGTGAATATTTAAGGAGTTATGGCCATTTTAAAATTATGATTAATTCACACTTAAAAAAGTGATCACAAATAATAGCTAAAAACGCTCTAAAGTGAATATTTAAGGAGTTATGGCCATTTTAAAATTATGATTAATTCACACTTAAAAAAGTGATCACAAATAATAGCTAAAAACGCTCTAAAGTGAATATTTAAGGAGTTATGGCCATTTTAAAATTATGATTAATTCACACTTAAAAAAGTGATCACAAATAATAGCTAAAAACGCTCTAAAGTGAATATTTAAGGAGTTATGGCCATTTTAAAATTATGATTAATTCACACTTAAAAAAGTGATCACAAATAATAGCTAAAAACGCTCTAAAGTGAATATTTAAGGAGTTATGGCCATTTTAAAATTATGATTAATTCACACTTAAAAAGTGATCACAAATAATAGCTAAAAACGCTCTAAAGTGAATATTTAAGGAGTTATGGCCATTTTAAAATATGATTAATTCACACTTAAAAAAGTGATCACAAATAATAGCTAAAAACGCTCTAAAGTGAATATTTAAGGAGTTATGGCCATTTTAAAATTATGATTAATTCACACTTAAAAAAGTGATCACAAATAATAGCTAAAAACGCTCTAAAGTGAATATTTAAGGAGTTATGGCCATTTTAAAATTATGATTAATTCACACTTAAAAAAGTGATCACAAATAATAGCTAAAAACGCTCTAAAGTGAATATTTAAGGAGTTATGGCCATTTTAAAATATTGATTAATTCACACTTAAAAAAGTGATCACAAATAATAGCTAAAAACGCTCTAAAGTGAATATTTAAGGAGTTATGGCCATTTTAAAATTATGATTAATTCACACTTAAAAAAGTGATCACAAATAATAGCTAAAAACGCTCTAAAGTGAATATTTAAGGAGTTATGGCCATTTTAAAATATTGATTAATTCACACTTAAAAAGTGATCACAAATAATAGCTAAAAACGCTCTAAAGTGAATATTTAAGGAGTTATGGCCATTTTAAAATTATGATTAATTCACACTTAAAAAAGTGATCACAAATAATAGCTAAAAACGCTCTAAAGTGAATATTTAAGGAGTTATGGCCATTTTAAAATATGATTAATTCACACTTAAAAAAGTGATCACAAATAATAGCTAAAAACGCTCTAAAGTGAATATTTAAGGAGTTATGGCCATTTTAAAATATGATTAATTCACACTTAAAAAAGTGATCACAAATAATAGCTAAAAACGCTCTAAAGTGAATATTTAAGGAGTTATGGCCATTTTAAAATTATGATTAATTCACACTTAAAAAAGTGATCACAAATAATAGCTAAAAACGCTCTAAAGTGAATATTTAAGGAGTTATGGCCATTTTAAAATTATGATTAATTCACACTTAAAAAAGTGATCACAAATAATAGCTAAAAACGCTCTAAAGTGAATATTTAAGGAGTTATGGCCATTTTAAAATATGATTAATTCACACTTAAAAAAGTGATCACAAATAATAGCTAAAAACGCTCTAAAGTGAATATTTAAGGAGTTATGGCCATTTTAAAATTATGATTAATTCACACTTAAAAAAGTGATCACAAATAATAGCTAAAAACGCTCTAAAGTGAATATTTAAGGAGTTATGGCCATTTTAAAATTATGATTAATTCACACTTAAAAAAGTGATCACAAATAATAGCTAAAAACGCTCTAAAGTGAATATTTAAGGAGTTATGGCCATTTTAAAATTATGATTAATTCACACTTAAAAAAGTGATCACAAATAATAGCTAAAAACGCTCTAAAGTGAATATTTAAGGAGTTATGGCCATTTTAAAATTATGATTAATTCACACTTAAAAAAGTGATCACAAATAATAGCTAAAAACGCTCTAAAGTGAATATTAAGGAGTTATGGCCATTTTAAAATTATGATTAATTCACACTTAAAAAGTGATCACAAATAATAGCTAAAAACGCTCTAAAGTGAATATTTAAGGAGTTATGGCCATTTTAAAATATTGATTAATTCACACTTAAAAAAGTGATCACAAATAATAGCTAAAAACGCTCTAAAGTGAATATTTAAGGAGTTATGGCCATTTTAAAATATGATTAATTCACACTTAAAAAAGTGATCACAAATAATAGCTAAAAACGCTCTAAAGTGAATATTTAAGGAGTTATGGCCATTTTAAAATTATGATTAATTCACACTTAAAAAAGTGATCACAAATAATAGCTAAAAACGCTCTAAAGTGAATATTTAAGGAGTTATGGCCATTTTAAAATTATGATTAATTCACACTTAAAAAAGTGATCACAAATAATAGCTAAAAACGCTCTAAAGTGAATATTTAAGGAGTTATGGCCATTTTAAAATATTGATTAATTCACACTTAAAAAAGTGATCACAAATAATAGCTAAAAACGCTCTAAAGTGAATATTTAAGGAGTTATGGCCATTTTAAAATTATGATTAATTCACACTTAAAAAGTGATCACAAATAATAGCTAAAAACGCTCTAAAGTGAATATTTAAGGAGTTATGGCCATTTTAAAATTATGATTAATTCACACTTAAAAAAGTGATCACAAATAATAGCTAAAAACGCTCTAAAGTGAATATTTAAGGAGTTATGGCCATTTTAAAATATTGATTAATTCACACTTAAAAAGTGATCACAAATAATAGCTAAAAACGCTCTAAAGTGAATATTTAAGGAGTTATGGCCATTTTAAAATATTGATTAATTCACACTTAAAAAAGTGATCACAAATAATAGCTAAAAACGCTCTAAAGTGAATATTTAAGGAGTTATGGCCATTTTAAAATTATGATTAATTCACACTTAAAAAGTGATCACAAATAATAGCTAAAAACGCTCTAAAGTGAATATTTAAGGAGTTATGGCCATTTTAAAATATTGATTAATTCACACTTAAAAAAGTGATCACAAATAATAGCTAAAAACGCTCTAAAGTGAATATTTAAGGAGTTATGGCCATTTTAAAATTATGATTAATTCACACTTAAAAAAGTGATCACAAATAATAGCTAAAAACGCTCTAAAGTGAATATTTAAGGAGTTATGGCCATTTTAAAATATGATTAATTCACACTTAAAAAAGTGATCACAAATAATAGCTAAAAACGCTCTAAAGTGAATATTTAAGGAGTTATGGCCATTTTAAATTATGATTAATTCACACTTAAAAAAGTGATCACAAATAATAGCTAAAAACGCTCTAAAGTGAATATTTAAGGAGTTATGGCCATTTTAAAATATTGATTAATTCACACTTAAAAAAGTGATCACAAATAATAGCTAAAAACGCTCTAAAGTGAATATTTAAGGAGTTATGGCCATTTTAAAATTATGATTAATTCACACTTAAAAAAGTGATCACAAATAATAGCTAAAAACGCTCTAAAGTGAATATTTAAGGAGTTATGGCCATTTTAAAATATTGATTAATTCACACTTAAAAAAGTGATCACAAATAATAGCTAAAAACGCTCTAAAGTGAATATTTAAGGAGTTATGGCCATTTTAAAATATGATTAATTCACACTTAAAAAAGTGATCACAAATAATAGCTAAAAACGCTCTAAAGTGAATATTTAAGGAGTTATGGCCATTTTAAAATTATGATTAATTCACACTTAAAAAAGTGATCACAAATAATAGCTAAAAACGCTCTAAAGTGAATATTTAAGGAGTTATGGCCATTTTAAAATATGATTAATTCACACTTAAAAAAGTGATCACAAATAATAGCTAAAAACGCTCTAAAGTGAATATTTAAGGAGTTATGGCCATTTTAAAATATTGATTAATTCACACTTAAAAAAGTGATCACAAATAATAGCTAAAAACGCTCTAAAGTGAATATTTAAGGAGTTATGGCCATTTTAAAATTATGATTAATTCACACTTAAAAAAGTGATCACAAATAATAGCTAAAAACGCTCTAAAGTGAATATTTAAGGAGTTATGGCCATTTTAAAATATGATTAATTCACACTTAAAAAAGTGATCACAAATAATAGCTAAAAACGCTCTAAAGTGAATATTTAAGGAGTTATGGCCATTTTAAAATATTGATTAATTCACACTTAAAAAAGTGATCACAAATAATAGCTAAAAACGCTCTAAAGTGAATATTTAAGGAGTTATGGCCATTTTAAAATTATGATTAATTCACACTTAAAAAAGTGATCACAAATAATAGCTAAAAACGCTCTAAAGTGAATATTTAAGGAGTTATGGCCATTTTAAAATTATGATTAATTCACACTTAAAAAAGTGATCACAAATAATAGCTAAAAACGCTCTAAAGTGAATATTTAAGGAGTTATGGCCATTTTAAAATTATGATTAATTCACACTTAAAAAAGTGATCACAAATAATAGCTAAAAACGCTCTAAAGTGAATATTTAAGGAGTTATGGCCATTTTAAAATTATGATTAATTCACACTTAAAAAAGTGATCACAAATAATAGCTAAAAACGCTCTAAAGTGAATATTTAAGGAGTTATGGCCATTTTAAAATTATGATTAATTCACACTTAAAAAAGTGATCACAAATAATAGCTAAAAACGCTCTAAAGTGAATATTTAAGGAGTTATGGCCATTTTAAAATATGATTAATTCACACTTAAAAAAGTGATCACAAATAATAGCTAAAAACGCTCTAAAGTGAATATTTAAGGAGTTATGGCCATTTTAAAATTATGATTAATTCACACTTAAAAAAGTGATCACAAATAATAGCTAAAAACGCTCTAAAGTGAATATTTAAGGAGTTATGGCCATTTTAAAATATGATTAATTCACACTTAAAAAAGTGATCACAAATAATAGCTAAAAACGCTCTAAAGTGAATATTTAAGGAGTTATGGCCATTTTAAAATTATGATTAATTCACACTTAAAAAAGTGATCACAAATAATAGCTAAAAACGCTCTAAAGTGAATATTTAAGGAGTTATGGCCATTTTAAAATATTGATTAATTCACACTTAAAAAAGTGATCACAAATAATAGCTAAAAACGCTCTAAAGTGAATATTTAAGGAGTTATGGCCATTTTAAAATTATGATTAATTCACACTTAAAAAAGTGATCACAAATAATAGCTAAAAACGCTCTAAAGTGAATATTTAAGGAGTTATGGCCATTTTAAAATATTGATTAATTCACACTTAAAAAGTGATCACAAATAATAGCTAAAAACGCTCTAAAGTGAATATTTAAGGAGTTATGGCCATTTTAAAATTATGATTAATTCACACTTAAAAAAGTGATCACAAATAATAGCTAAAAACGCTCTAAAGTGAATATTTAAGGAGTTATGGCCATTTTAAAATATTAATTAATTCACACTTAAAAAAGTGATCACAAATAATAGCTAAAAACGCTCTAAAGTGAATATTTAAGGAGTTATGGCCATTTTAAAATATTGATTAATTCACACTTAAAAAAGTGATCACAAATAATAGCTAAAAACGCTCTAAAGTGAATATTAAGGAGTTATGGCCATTTTAAAATTATGATTAATTCACACTTAAAAAAGTGATCACAAATAATAGCTAAAAACGCTCTAAAGTGAATATTTAAGGAGTTATGGCCATTTTAAAATATTAATTAATTCACACTTAAAAAAGTGATCACAAATAATAGCTAAAAACGCTCTAAAGTGAATATTTAAGGAGTTATGGCCATTTTAAAATTATGATTAATTCACACTTAAAAAGTGATCACAAATAATAGCTAAAAACGCTCTAAAGTGAATATTTAAGGAGTTATGGCCATTTTAAAATATTGATTAATTCACACTTAAAAAAGTGATCACAAATAATAGCTAAAAACGCTCTAAAGTGAATATTTAAGGAGTTATGGCCATTTTAAAATATTGATTAATTCACACTTAAAAAAGTGATCACAAATAATAGCTAAAAACGCTCTAAAGTGAATATTAAGGAGTTATGGCCATTTTAAAATTATGATTAATTCACACTTAAAAAAGTGATCACAAATAATAGCTAAAAACGCTCTAAAGTGAATATTTAAGGAGTTATGGCCATTTTAAAATATTGATTAATTCACACTTAAAAAAGTGATCACAAATAATAGCTAAAAACGCTCTAAAGTGAATATTTAAGGAGTTATGGCCATTTTAAAATTATGATTAATTCACACTTAAAAAAGTGATCACAAATAATAGCTAAAAACGCTCTAAAGTGAATATTTAAGGAGTTATGGCCATTTTAAAATATTGATTAATTCACACTTAAAAAAGTGATCACAAATAATAGCTAAAAACGCTCTAAAGTGAATATTTAAGGAGTTATGGCCATTTTAAAATATTGATTAATTCACACTTAAAAAAGTGATCACAAATAATAGCTAAAAACGCTCTAAAGTGAATATTTAAGGAGTTATGGCCATTTTAAAATTATGATTAATTCACACTTAAAAAAGTGATCACAAATAATAGCTAAAAACGCTCTAAAGTGAATATTTAAGGAGTTATGGCCATTTTAAAATATTGATTAATTCACACTTAAAAAAGTGATCACAAATAATAGCTAAAAACGCTCTAAAGTGAATATTTAAGGAGTTATGGCCATTTTAAAATTATGATTAATTCACACTTAAAAAAGTGATCACAAATAATAGCTAAAAACGCTCTAAAGTGAATATTTAAGGAGTTATGGCCATTTTAAAATTATGATTAATTCACACTTAAAAAAGTGATCACAAATAATAGCTAAAAACGCTCTAAAGTGAATATTTAAGGAGTTATGGCCATTTTAAAATTATGATTAATTCACACTTAAAAAAGTGATCACAAATAATAGCTAAAAACGCTCTAAAGTGAATATTAAGGAGTTATGGCCATTTTAAAATTATGATTAATTCACACTTAAAAAAGTGATCACAAATAATAGCTAAAAACGCTCTAAAGTGAATATTTAAGGAGTTATGGCCATTTTAAAATATTGATTAATTCACACTTAAAAAAGTGATCACAAATAATAGCTAAAAACGCTCTAAAGTGAATATTTAAGGAGTTATGGCCATTTTAAAATTATGATTAATTCACACTTAAAAAAGTGATCACAAATAATAGCTAAAAACGCTCTAAAGTGAATATTTAAGGAGTTATGGCCATTTTAAAATTATGATTAATTCACACTTAAAAAATTGGTCACAAATAATAGCTAAAAACGCTCTAAAGTGAATATTTAAGGAGTTATGGCCATTTTAAAATATTAATTAATTCACACTTAAAAAAGTGATCACAAATAATAGCTAAAAACGCTCTAAAGTGAATATTTAAGGAGTTATGGCCATTTTACAATTATGATTAATTCACACTTAAAAAAGTGATCACAAATAATAGCTAAAAACGCTCTAAAGTGAATATTTAAGGAGTTATGGCCATTTTAAAATATTGATTAATTCACACTTAAAAAAGTGATCACAAATAATAGCTAAAAACGCTCTAAAGTGAATATTTAAGGAGTTATGGCCATTTTAAAATTATGATTAATTCACACTTAAAAAAGTGATCACAAATAATAGCTAAAAACGCTCTAAAGTGAATATTTAAGGAGTTATGGCCATTTTAAAATATTGAATTAATTCACACTTAAAAAGTGATCACAAATAATAGCTAAAAACGCTCTAAAGTGAATATTTAAGGAGTTATGGCCATTTTAAAATTATGATTAATTCACACTTAAAAAAGTGATCACAAATAATAGCTAAATACGCTCTAAAGTGAATATTTAAGGAGTTATGGCCATTTTAAAATTATGATTAATTCACACTTAAAAAAGTGATCACAAATAATAGCTAAAAACGCTCTAAAGTGAATATTTAAGGAGTTATGGCCATTTTAAAATTATGATTAATTCACACTTAAAAAAGTGATCACAAATAATAGCTAAAAACGCTCTAAAGTGAATATTTAAGGAGTTATGGCCATTTTAAAATTATGATTAATTCACACTTAAAAAAGTGATCACAAATAATAGCTAAAAACGCTCTAAAGTGAATATTTAAGGAGTTATGGCCATTTTAAAATTATGATTAATTCACACTTAAAAAAGTGATCACAAATAATAGCTAAAAACGCTCTAAAGTGAATATTTAAGGAGTTATGGCCATTTTAAAATTATGATTAATTCACACTTAAAAAAGTGATCACAAATAATAGCTAAAAACGCTCTAAAGTGAATATTTAAGGAGTTATGGCCATTTTAAAATTATGATTAATTCACACTTAAAAAAGTGATCACAAATAATAGCTAAAAACGCTCTAAAGTGAATATTAAGGAGTTATGGCCATTTTAAAATTATGATTAATTCACACTTAAAAAAGTGGTGACAAATAATAGCTGAAAACGCTCTAAAGTGAATATTTAAGGAGTTATGGCCATTTTAAAATATTGATTAATTCACACTTAAAAAAGTGATCACAAATAATAGCTAAAAACGCTCTAAAGTGAATATTTAAGGAGTTATGGCCATTTTACAATTATGATTAATTCACACTTAAAAAGTGATCACAAATAATAGCTAAAAACGCTCTAAAGTGAATATTTAAGGAGTTATGGCCATTTTAAAATATTGATTAATTCACACTTAAAAAAGTGATCACAAATAATAGCTAAAAACGCTCTAAAGTGAATATTTAAGGAGTTATGGCCATTTTAAAATTATGATTAATTCACACTTAAAAAAGTGATCACAAATAATAGCTAAAAACGCTCTAAAGTGAATATTTAAGGAGTTATGGCCATTTTAAAATTATGATTAATTCACACTTAAAAAAGTGATCACAAATAATAGCTAAAAACGCTCTAAAGTGAATATTTAAGGAGTTATGGCCATTTTAAAATATTAATTAATTCACACTTAAAAAAGTGATCACAAATAATAGCTAAAAACGCTCTAAAGTGAATATTTAAGGAGTTATGGCCATTTTAAAATATTGATTAATTCGCACTTAAAAAAGTGATCACAAATAATAGCTAAAAACGCTCTAAAGTGAATATTAAAGGAGTTATGGCCATTTTAAAATTATGATTAATTCACACTTAAAAAAGTGATCACAAATAATAGCTAAACACGCTCTAAAGTGAATATTTAAGGAGTTATGGCCATTTTAAAATATTGATTAATTCACATTTAAAAAAGTGATCACAAATAATAGCTAAAAACGCTCTAAAGTGAATATTTAAGGAGTTATGGCCATTTTAAAATATTGATTAATTCACACTTAAAAAAGTGATCACAAATAATAGCTAAAAACGCTCTAAAGTGAATATTTAAGGAGTTATGGCCATTTTAAAATTATGATTAATTCACACTTAAAAAAGTGATCACAAATAATAGCTAAAAACGCTCTAAAGTGAATATTTAAGGAGTTATGGCCATTTTAAAATATTGATTAATTCACACTTAAAAAAGTGATCACAAATAATAGCTAAAAACGCTCTAAAGTGAATATTTAAGGAGTTATGGCCATTTTAAAATTATGATTAATTCACACTTAAAAAAGTGATCACAAATAATAGCTAAAAACGCTCTAAAGTGAATATTTAAGGAGTTATGGCCATTTTAAAATATTGATTAATTCACATTTAAAAAAGTGATCACAAATAATAGCTAAAAACGCTCTAAAGTGAATATTTAAGGAGTTATGGCCATTTTAAAATATTGATTAATTCACATTTAAAAAAGTGATCACAAATAATAGCTAAAAACGCTCTAAAGTGAATATTTAAGGAGTTATGGCCATTTTAAAATATTGATTAATTCACACTTACAAAAGTGATCACAAATAATAGCTAAACACGCTCTAAAGTGAATATTTAAGGAGTTATGGCCATTTTAAAATTATGATTAATTCACACTTAAAAAAGTGATCACAAATAATAGCTAAAAACGCTCTAAAGTGAATATTTAAGGAGTTATGGCCATATTAAAATTATGATTATTTCACACTTAAAAAATGATCACAAATAGTAGTTAAAAACACTCTAAAGTGAATATTTAAGGAGTTATGGCCATTTTAAAATATTGATTAATTCACACTTAAAAAAGTGATCACAAATAATAGCTAAAAACGCTCTAAAGTGAATATTTAAGGAGTTATGGCCATTTTAAAATATTGATTAATTCACATTTAAAAAAGTGATCACAAATAATAGCTAAAAACGCTCTAAAGTGAATATTTAAGGAGTTATGGCCATTTTAAAACATTGATTAATTCACACTTAAAACAGTGATCACAAATAATAGCTAAAAACGCTCTAAAGTGAATATTTAAGGAGTTACGGCCATTTTAAAATATTGATTAATTCACACTTAAAAAAGTGATCACAAATAATAGCTAAAAACGCTCTTAAGTGAATATTTAAGGAGTTATGGCCATTTTAAAATTATGATTAATTCACACTTAAAAAAGTGATCACAAATAATAGCTAAAAACGCTCTAAAGTGAATTTTTAAGGAGTTATGGCCATTTTAAAACTATGATTAATTTACACTTAAAAAAGTGATCACAAATAATAGCTAAAAACGCTCTAAAGTGAATATTTAAGGAGTTATGGCCATTTTAAAATTATGATTAATTCACACTTAAAAAAGTGATCACAAATAATAGCTAAAAACGCTCTAAAGTGAATATTTGAGGAGTTATGGCCATTTTAAAATATTGATTAATTCGCACTTAAAAAAGTGATCAAAAATAATAGCTAAAAACGCTCTAAAGTGAATATTTAAGGAGTTATGGCCATTTTACAATTATGATTAATTCACACTTAAAAAAGTGATCACAAATAATAGCTAAAAACGCTCTAAAGTGAATATTTAAGGAGTTATGGCCATTTTAAAATATTGATTAATTCACACTTAAAAAAGTGATCACAAATAATAGCTAAAAACGCTCTAAACTCAATATTTAAGGAGTTGTGGCCATTTTAAAATATTGATTAATTCACACTTAAAAAAGTGATCACAAATAATAGCTAAAAACGCTCTAAAGTGAATATTTAAGGAGTTATGGCCATTTTAAAATTATGATTAATTCACACTTAAAAAATTGATCACAAATAATAGCTAAAAACGCTCTAAAGTGAATATTTAAGGAGTTATGGCCATTTTAAAATTATGATTAATTCACACTTAAAAAGGTGATCACAAATAATAGCTAAAAACGCTCTAAAGTGAATATTTAAGGAGTTATGGCCATTTTAAAATATTGATTAATTCACACTTAAAAAAGTGATCACAAATAATAGCTAAAAACGCTCTAAAGTGAATATTTGAGGAGTTATGGCCATTTTAAAATATTGATTAATTCGCACTTAAAAAAGTGATCAAAAATAATAGCTAAAAACGCTCTAAAGTGAATATTTAAGGAGTTATGGTCATTTTACAATTATGATTAATTCACACTTAAAAAAGTGATCACAAATAATAGCTAAAAACGCTCTAAAGTGAATTTTTAAGGAGTTATGGCCATTTTAAAACTATGATTAATTTACACTTAAAAAAGTGATCACAAATAATAGCTAAAAACGCTCTAAAGTGAATATTAAAGGAGTTTTGGCCATTTTAAAATTATGATTAATTCACACTTAAAAAAGTGATCACAAAAAATAGCTAAACACGCTCTAAAGTGAATATTTAAGGAGTTATGGCCATTTTAAAATATTGATTAATTCACATTTAAAAAAGTGATCACAAATAATAGCTAAAAACGCTCTAAAGTGAATATTTAAGGAGTTATGGCCATTTTAAAATATTGATTAATTCACACTTAAAAAGTGATCACAAATAAAGCTAAACACGCTCTAAAGTGAATATTTAAGGAGTTATGGCCATTTTAAAATTATGATTAATTCACACTTAAAAAAGTGATCACAAATAATAGCTAAAAACGCTCTAAAGTGAATATTTAAGGAGTTATGGCCATTTTAAAATTATGATTATTTCACACTTAAAAAAATGATCACAAATAATAGTTAAAAACACTCTAAAGTGAATATTTAAGGAGTTATGGCCATTTTAAAATATTGATTAATTCACACTTAAAAAAGTGATCACAAATAATAGCTAAAAACGCTCTAAAGTGAATATTTAAGGAGTTATGGCCATTTTAAAATATTGATTAATTCACATTTAAAAAAGTGATCACAAATAATAGCTAAAAACGCTCTAAAGTGAATATTTAAGGAGTTATGGCCATTTTAAAATATTGATTAATTCACATTTAAAAAAGTGATCACAAATAATAGCTAAAAACGCTCTAAAGTGAATATTTAAGGAGTTATGGCCATTTTAAAATATTGATTAATTCACACTTAAAAAAGTGATCACAAATAAAAGCTAAACACGCTCTAAAGTGAATATTTAAGGAGTTATGGCCATTTTAAAATTATGATTAATTCACACTTAAAAAAGTGATCACAAATAATAGCTAAAAACGCTCTAAAGTGAATATTTAAGGAGTTATGGCCATTTTAAAATTATGATTATTTCACACTTAAAAAAATGATCACAAATAATAGTTAAAAACACTCTAAAGTGAATATTTAAGGAGTTACGGCCATTTTAAAATATTGATTAATTCACACTTAAAAAAGTGATCACAAATAATAGCTAAAAACGCTCTTAAGTGAATATTTAAGGAGTTATGGCCATTTTAAAATTATGATTAATTCACACTTAAAAAAGTGATCACAAATAATAGCTAAAAACGCTCTAAAGTGAATTTTTAAGGAGTTATGGCCATTTTAAAATTATGATTAATTTACACTTAAAAAAGTGATCACAAATAATAGCTAAAAACGCTCTAAAGTGAATATTTAAGGAGTTATGGCCATTTTAAAATTATGATTAATTCACACTTAAAAAAGTGATCACAAATAATAGCTAAAAACGCTCTAAAGTGAATTTTTAAGGTGTTATGGCCATTTTAAAATTATGATTAATTTACACTTAAAAAAGTGATCACAAATAATAGCTAAAAACGCTCTAAAGTGAATATTTAAGGAGTTATGGCCATTTTAAAATATTGATTAATTCACACTTAAAAAGGTGATCACAAATAATAGCTAAAAACGCTCTAAAGTGAATATTTGAGGAGTTATGGCCATTTTAAAATATTGATTAATTCGAACTTAAAAAAGTGATCAGAAATAATAGCTAAAAACGCTCTAAAGTGAATATTTAAGGAGTTATGGCCATTTTACAATTATGATTAATTCACACTTAAAAAAAGTGATCACAAATAATAGCTAAAAACGCTCTAAAGTGAATATTAAAGGAGTTATGGCCATTTTAAAATTATGATTAATTCACACTTAAAAAAGTGATCACAAAAAATAGCTAAAAACGCTCTAAAGTGAATTTTTAAGGAGTTATGGCCATTTTAAAATTATGATTAATTTACACTTAAAAAAGTGATCACAAATAATAGCTAAAAACGCTCTAAAGTGAATATTTAAGGAGTTATGGCCATTTTAAAATATTGATTAATTCACACTTAAAAAGGTGATCACAAATAATAGCTAAAAACGCTCTAAAGTGAATATTTGAGGAGTTATGGCCATTTTAAAATATTGATTAATTCGAACTTAAAAAAGTGATCAGAAATAATAGCTAAAAACGCTCTAAAGTGAATATTTAAGGAGTTATGGCCATTTTAAAATTATGATTAATTCACACTTAAAAAAAGTGATCACAAATAATAGCTAAAAACGCTCTAAAGTGAATATTAAAGGAGTTATGGCCATTTTAAAATTATGATTAATTCACACTTAAAAAAGTGATCACAAAAAATAGCTAAACACGCTCTAAAGTGAATATTTAAGGAGTTATGGCCATTTTAAAATATTGATTAATTCACATTTAAAAAAGTGATCACAAATAATAGCTAAAAACGCTCTAAAGTGAATATTTAAGGAGTTATGGCCATTTTACAATTATGATTAATTCACACTTAAAAAAGTGATCACAAATAATAGCTAAAAACGCTCTAAACTCAATATTTAAGGAGTTGTGGCCATTTTAAAATATTGATTAATTCACACTTAAAAAAGTGATCACAAATAATAGCTAAAAACGCTCTAAAGTGAATATCTAAGGAGTTGTGGCCATTTTAAAATATTGATTAATTCACACTTAAAAAGTGATCACAAATAATAGCTAAAAACGCTCTAAAGTGAATATTTAAGGAGTTATGGCCATTTTAAAATTATGATTAATTCACACTTAAAAAAGTGATCACAAATAATAGCTAAAAACGCTCTAAAGTGAATATTTAAGGATTTATGACCATTTTAAAATTATGATTAATTCACACTTAAAAAGTGATCACAAATAATAGCTAAAAACGCTCTAAAGTGAATATTTAAGGAGTTATGGCCATTTTAAAATTATGATTAATTCACACTTAAAAAAGTGATCACAAATAATAGCTAAAAACGCTCTAAAGTGAATATTTAAGGAGTTATGGCCATTTTAAAATATTGATTAATTCACACTTAAAAAAGTGATCACAAATAATAGCTAAAAACGCTCTAAAGTGAATATTTAAGGAGTTATGGCCATTTTAAAATTATGATTAATTCACACTTAAAAAAGTGATCACAAATAATAGCTAAAAACGCTCTAAAGTGAATATTTAAGGAGTTATGGCCATTTTAAAATTATGATTAGTTCACACTTAAAAAAGTGATCACAAATAACATCTAAAAACGCTCTAAAGTGAATATTTAAGGAGTTATGGCCATTTTAAAATTATGATTAATTCACACTTAAAAAAGTGATCACAAATAATAGCTAAAAACGCTCTAAAGTGAATATTTAAGGAGTTATGGCCATTTTAAAATATTGATTAATTCACACTTAAAAAAGTGATCACAAATAATAGCTAAAAACGCTCTAAAGTGAATATTTGAGGAGTTATGGCCATTTTAAAATATTGATTAATTCACACTTAAAAAAGTGATCACAAATAATAGCTAAAAACGCTCTAAAGTGAATATTTAAGGAGTTATGGCCATTTTAAAATTATGATTAATTCACACTTAAAAAAGTGATCACAAATAATAGCTAAAAACGCTCTAAAGTGAATATTTAAGGAGTTATGGCCATTTTAAAATATTGATTAATTCACACTTAAAAAAGTGATCACAAATAATAGCTAAAAACGCTCTAAAGTGAATATTTAAGGAGTTATGGCCATTTTAAAATTATGATTAATTCACACTTAAAAAAGTGATCACAAATAATAGCTAAAAACGCTCTAAAGTGAATATTTAAGGATTTTTGACCATTTTAAAATTATGATTAATTCACACTTAAAAAGTGATCACAAATAATAGCTAAAAACGCTCTAAAGTGAATATTTAAGGAGTTATGGCCATTTTAAAATTTAGATTAATTCACACTTAAAAAAGTGATCACAAATAATAGCTAAAAACGCTCTAAAGTGAATATTTAAGGAGTTATGGCCATTTTAAAATATTGATAATTCACACTTAAAAAGTGATCACAAATAATAGCTAAAAACGCTCTAAACCCATTATTTAAGGAGTTATGGCCATTTTAAAATTGCCCCATTTAAATGGACAAAAGTCTATGTTGGTGTCTGAATTTCAAATCATGCCTAAACGCCAGGAATTCATGAATATTAAAAGCAGAGTTTAGAGTTAAAACCATAATTTACCTGAGTTTATCCAAACATCTCCAAAAAAGGCCGTTTTTTCGAGTTGACCTCTGAAAGTAAGATAAAATTTCGTTTTAGTTAGAAAAAGAAGAAATATTCTCTATAAATATCAGAACAAACTACGTATCTAGATTCAATAGTTTTTTTAGAAAATTATAATTATAAAATCAAATTATGTGCTTGCTTTTTTATTTTTGGGGGAAAGTGTAAATTTTGTTAACTTTTCACTGTCTAGAAGCCAGTCTGATAATACTTGATTGTAGATCAATTTACACCCGCACTTTTCTCTTTAAGAGAAATGCGTTGAATTTTACCAAAAAATACTTTTTTAAATCATTTGTTGTGTTAAATAAACCACATTTGTTCAGTGATGTCTACCGCATAACTTTCATTGCCACTTGCCTTTCATTGTTCCTTCCTTTAAGTTTTCCTCATTCATTGAGAGCAGAACACATGTGCTCCCCAAGTAATAACGTAATAAAAGTTAACTCTGGCTAGCAAACGTACTGCCTTTTTCGCAAAGTTTTATTTCATAAAGAAAGGCCGTTAAGTTGTAGGAACTTAAGTCAAGGCTTTTAGGACTTGAAGAAAATGTACAGAGGGAAGCATAGCATTAAATTGTAGGAAAAACTACAAGTGGAGAAGGTCTTGCCCATAAATTTCTATTGTAAATATAGAGATATATAGAAAAAAATTATGGTACATTTGGCGAGTAAGCAAAAGTCTCCGGGTTTTAAGGATTTTAATTATAATACCCTCAGCCATATGGCTAGAGATGGTATATATCATTTGATACCGCCAAAACGTGCCTAATTGAAATAATGGTTTTAGATACCCGGTCTCTTTGGACTCAATATGCCCATTTCCGCTTATCTGTCTGTCTGTCTGTCTGTCTGGTGCACACGATAACTTTCGACGGTCCAAACTTGGTACATTGTAATATTATTACCAATCTTAGATCGAGTAGGGAGATGGGCAATATCGGACCACTCCTACTGGCACCTCCACCACAAAATGTTAAAATTTTCAAAAAATAAAATTGTTTACTGCACAAATCCCAATATTTGCATCAGTGCTATATCAGGTGCGAAAATGGACAATATCGGCCCACTCTTTCTGATACCTTTCCGACAAAATGTCAAAAATTTCACGATAATCCGATTTTGCTCCAACTTTGCAAATCCTAATATTTGCATCAGTGCTAGAGTAGGTGCGAAAATGGACAATATCGGTCCACTCCATGAAGTACCTTCCCCACAAGGGGTCAACATTTTGAATAACTCTTATCAAATGTGGTGGAAGAGTTCTGTTGTCTATAAATTACACACACCACAATAATTTTATTGAACCAAAGTTTGGTGTGAAGATAAAATATATCGGCAAACTCCTTCTAGTATCTCCCCACAAAGGATCAAAATTTTGAATATCCATGAAGCTCATAAAACGCCATTAATTTGGCCAATCAGACTTGGTACATCTCAATATATCTATCAACATAAGATATGTTATAAAAATGGTAGAGATCGGAACATTCCTTATGGTACCTCCCCCACAAAGTATCAACATTTTAAATAACCAAAACGATCATAAAATCCGAAGTAAGCTTCCGGTGCTCTTCATATTTCACACATCCCATTATTTCTACAAACACAAGATCTGCTGTAAAGATGAGACATATTGGTCCACCTCTTGTAGTATCTTCCCCACAAAGGGACAACATTTTGCATTTCCATGAAGCACATAGAACGCGACATTATCATCCGAATTCATTCAGACTTGCCACATCTGAATATTTCTATCAGTTATAAATATGGTAGAGATCGTACCATTCCTTCTGGAACCTTCCCCACAAAAGGGCCATAGCTGTGAATAACCAAAACGATCAATATCCCATATAAACATCAGGCTCTTTTCAAATTACACACATCCCATTATTTCCACTAACATAAGATCAGCTGCGAAAATGGCATATATAGGTCCACTCCTTCTGGAACCTCCCCCACAAAGGGTCAACATTTTTAAAAGGGTCATAAAACGCGAAATTAGCATCGGATACCATCAGATATGGCACATCTCAATATTTCCATCAACACAAGATTAGTTATAAAGATGGTAGAGATCGGATCATATCTTCTGGTACCTTCCCCACATAGGGTTCAATATTTAGAAATAACAAGACGCTCAAGGAAATCGAAATAAGCATCCAAATCTCCTCAAATTTCACGCATACAAACTATTTTCTAACACAATATCTGTTGTAAAGATGATATATATCTGGGAACCTCTTCTGGTATGTCACCCACAAAGGGTGACGATTTTCAATACTTCGATCTGTCATAACTTGCGAAAAAAGTCAGTGGTTCTTTACAACTGACTATATTTATTTATTCATAACTTAGTTATGAGTGACGAAGACCATTTCCAATTAAATGGGTTCGTCAAAAAGCAAAACTGTAGGATATAGACTACGGAAATCCCGAGAGTACTTCATCAACGACAACTACACCCAGCTAAGCGTACTGTTTGGTGCTGAGTTTCTTCAGAAAGGATGATTGGCCCATATTATTTTGAAAATGAACGAGGTGTTCCATCACTGGTACCCTATATCGGGCCATGTTGTAACATTTTGAAAGGCCAGCCGTAAAAAACAATATACGCAAATATTATTCCAACAGGATGGAGCCACAGCGCACACTGCGATCCGCGTTCCCCGGATTTAACCGGTCCACATTGTTTCATTGGGGGTTATTTAAAAGTGAATACGTATATTAATAAGCCAAAAACTTTTGAGGAGTAAAAAGCCAATATTCGAGAAATTCGGAAGTTGGAAGTTTTTAAAAAAGATCACGGAAAATGTATTGAAAAGAGCACATTTGAGGGAAGCAGAAATGGGCAACACTTGCGGGATATCATTTTTATACCCAAAAAAATATGGCTAGAGAGGGTATATATCATTTGATAGGCCCTAGATCGCTTTGGACATTTGGAGTTTTAGGACATTTGCAGTCGATTTAGCCGAAATGTAATTATTATAAACAATAAAAAAATTAGTAAATTCTCATTATTTTCATCAAAAAAAATTACGATATCTCCTAAAACATACAATCTGAATACCGCGAATGCAACTTAAATTTTTTTATTTCTCTTCAAGTTCCAAAATATGTATTTCTCTGCAAATACTAAAATATAAAAATATACCAAGATTTACCATCCTATTTTAATAGCGTGTTATAGGATATAATTCTCACAAATTCATTCCTTTCGAAACATTTGCTTTAGTGCTTTACCGAACTTTCAAATGCTTTCAACTTGCCTTAGCTTGTAGAACATCACAACTGTTCTTAGCTAAAACTAAACACTTAATGAAGACATTAACTTTAAGGTGTTCTCATTTATCAAGTTGCTGCATTTAAGGTGATTCTCTTTATCTCCCTCTCTTTCTTCCTGGAACCCTAACAATTTAAAAACAATTTATTTTTCGGTTTCGTTGCAGCAAATTTTGAAGTTGTTTTGTTTACGGAGTTCTTGCGAAACTTTGAAGATGTTTAGTTTTTATTTCAATTGCAGCATTTTCAGGCTTTCTTCTTTCTAACTTTCATCCAAATTACAAGAGGACGTGCACATTTTGCTACGTTTTAGGACTAGCTATTTGTTTCGTTTAGTTTCTTTTACTGGCTTCTCATAAAGAGGAAGTTTAACTTTTGTTTTCCTTAATGTAGCCAACAGGAGGAAGTAGTTTTTCGTTTCCTTAAAATGGAGGATGAAGTAATTGTCTGGTATGGCTAAGAAAAGAAGGTAGCGGAAATAGTAAAATTGCTTGGGAGAAAGAAGTAACTTCTTAGATAGACTACCTGAAGGTTAGGGAATCTACATAGACCAGGTGAAGGATGTCCATATAGAACAGTTGAAGGTCAGGAGATCTATATAGGCCAGCGAAGGGCAGGTGGTTGTATATAAGACATTTAAAATTCAGGTGGTCTATATAGGCCAGTTTAAGTTCAGGTGGTCTATATAGGCCAATTGAAATTCAGGTGGTTAATATCGACAAGATGGTTAGGTCGAAAATATAGATTGTCAGGTGGTCAATATAGACCGCCTGTTAGACAGCTGGTCTCCATCGACCAACTGATGGACCGAAGGTCATTATTGACAAGGCGATGGTCTGCTTGTCTCCATAGAAAAGACGAACGTCAGCTGGTTTCCAAAGAATAGAAGTTGGCCCCTGTAGACGATCTGATGGCCGGCTAGTCCCTATAGACTACCTGACGGTCATCAGGTCTTCATAGACTAGGTGACGGTCAACAGGTCTTTATCGACTAGCTGACGGTCAACATGTCTCCAGCTGACGATCAGCAGGTCTTCACAGACTAGTTGACGGTCAGTTGGTCTTCATAGACCAGCTGACGGCCAGCAGATCTTCATAGACCAGCTGGCGGTCAGTTGGTTTTCACAGACCAGCTGACGGTCAGTTGGTCTTCACAGACCAGCTGACGGTCAGTTGGTCTTCACAGACCAGCTGACGGTCAGTTGGTCTTCACAGACCAGCTGACGGTCAGTTGGTCTTCACAGACCACATGACGATTGTCAGCAGGTCTTCACAGACCACCTGACGATGGTCAGCAGGTCTACATAGGCCACCGGACGATAGTCTGCAGGTCTACATGGACCACTTGACGATGGCCTGCAGGTCTACATGGACTAGCTGACGGTCAGGCGGTCTTCATAGACCGGCCGACGTTCAGCAGGGCTACATAGACTAGCTGACGATGGTCACAGCAGGTCTACATAGACTAGATGACAGTCAGCAGGTATATGAAGACCTGCTGACCATCATCAGCTAGTCTCTCTCTGTCCATAGACGAGCTGATGACGGTCATCAGCTAGTCTCTCTCTGGTCTCGTCCGTATAGACGAGCTGATGACGGTCATCAGCTGGTCTCGTCCTTATAGACGAGCTGATGACGGTCATCAGCTGGCCTCGTCCGTATAGACGAGCTGATGACGGTCATCAGCTGGCCTCGTCCGTATAGACAAGCTGATGACGGTCATCAGCTGGCCTCGTCCGTATAGACAAGCTGATGACGGTCATCAGCTGGCCTCGTCCGTATAGACGAGCTGATGACGGTCATCAGCTGGCCTCGTCCGTATAGACGAGCTGATGACGGTCATCAGCTGGCCTCGTCCGTATAGACGAGCTGATGACGGTCATCAGCTGGCCTCGTCCGTATAGACGAGCTGATGACGGTCATCAGCTAGTCTCTCTCTCTCTCTCTCTCTCTCTCTCTCTATAGACGAGCTGATGATGGTCATCAGCTAGTCTCTCTCTTTCTCTATAGACGAGCTGATGATGGTCATCAGCTAGTCTCTCTCTCTATAGACGAGCTGATGATGGTCATCAGCTAGTCTCTCTCTCTATAGACGAGCTGATGATGGTCATCAGCTAGTCTCTCTCTATCTCTCTCTCTCTCTCTCGGTCATCAGCCACTCTCTCTCCATAGACGAGCTGATGACGCTCATCGGCCAGTCTCTCTCTATAGACGAGCTGATGGTTGTTATCAGCTAGACACTCTTTCTGTAGCGGAGCTGATGGTTGTTATCAGATAGTCACTCTCTCTCTCCCTCTCTCTCCATAGACAAGCTGATGATGGTTATCAGCTGCTCTCTCTCTCTCTCTATAGAGTTTATTATGGTTTATGGTTTATCTGTCTCTATAGAAGAGCTGTACTCCCAACGTCCCAAATAAACCCCTAAATAAGCAGCCTCACTTCCGCCTAAGTACTCGCGTTGACATTGGAAAACAAAACTTTTTTTTCCAACTCCTCTCAAAAACTCGAACTAAAAACAACTACAACCATGACATTGCAAAACAATATCTTCCCGTTCTCTGTTGTTATATTTTTCACACAATTTAGGTTTTTGTTGTTGGCGTTGGTTCTTTTTTTTCGAAAGCAACAATAACTTGCACACACAATGCGAATTTCATTCATTGCCAAAACAAAGGAAACATCTAAACGTTGTACCACAGCATACGCAGCCGGATTCATAGCAGTCGTAGAAACTGCAGTATTTTTTCTGTTGGATTTTCAAATGTCAACTTATTTAGCTTTCCGCGAGTTATCCGTAAAAGTTGAAGGACATTTTTCTTACATCCGTCAAAACATTTCGTTCGTTTTGGAAAAGTTCAAGCATTGCAGGAAGGAGCAAAGAAATGAATTCAATTCCCCCTTTTGGTTATGAATAATGCGAACGTGTGTGTGTGGGTTTTTTTTCTATTCTGCGTTAGATTGTTTTTGGCGTGGTTTTGTTTTCGAACGAAATTGGAAAACAAAAACCTATGACATGTATGTTGAAATGGGAATGTCTAGTTTCCAAATTCGATTTTTTTCTTGTATTCAAAATTCCCTGTACGAGTATTTAAAGTTAGAAATGTATTTTGTAATTTAAGTGTTACCTTTCCTTCAACTTCTGAGTAACTGCATCCTTCCTTTAAAATTTAAAGCAAATTCCTATCTCCCCTTCTTCATTTGTATTCTCTTTCATTCGAACATGAATCGTATGGTAATAAGTACTTTTCTTGTTAATTGTAAAACCTGTTACATTTGCAATTTGCATTTTCAAAATGCCAGTTTGTAGCTCTCTTTTTTTCTGCAGAATCAAGTGTGAAATGTTATCGCCTTTAAGCAACAGCAGAAGTAGCAACAGCAAAAGTAATAAAAAACGATGCACTCGTAGTGAAGAAGAATGCACTAAACTCCCCAAGCCTCAATTCTCATGTTAATGTTGCTCACGTCTGTTTGTTTATTTGTTGGTCTGTTCGTCTATTTGTCTGTCTGTCGGTCGGTCGTTGCTAATATAGAATGTGCATAAAATGCAAATCATGCCAAGAATATCCAAGTAGAACACAATCATAATCAAAGAGAAGGATTTCTATGTTGTTGCTACTACTGTCTAGGTACGTTGCAGCAATGGTTGGAGATGAGGCACAGTGGCGGATTAGGGAGGGAAAAAATAAATTACAATGTCTGATTAAAGCCCTTTTTTAAGTCTCATTTACAATTAAACTAGCAAGTGTCCGCTACTTCGCCAGCAAAAAGTCCACCACCTTAAAATTTTTCGATTCGTTCCAAGTTCGTGTTAGGCCTTTCTATACCCTCCACCATTGTATGGGGGGTATATTAAGTTTGTCATTTCGTTTGTAACACCTCGAAATATACATTTTAGACCCCAAAAAGTATATATATTCTTGATCTGATGTTTACTCAAATGTATGTTATGTCTGCAGGAATTTTGGTATTGAAAATGGTCCATGTAGGTCCACGTCTTCGTATAGCCCCCATATAACGGTACCTCCCGATATTCGGTGAACATTGGGCTACATTTGGTATTTTTAAGATTTTAACAGAATTTTTAATGGATATTATTTTTTTGAAAATTGCCAAATTTGTACCAAATGGTGGAGGGTATTCAAAGTTCGGCTCGGCCGAACTTACAACTTTTTTACTTGTTTAAGTCTAATTTATAATTAAACTAGCAAGTATCCGCCAGCGAAAAATCCACGTTAAAATTTTTGATTCGTTCCACGTTCGTGTTAGGCCATTTTACCCTCCACCGTGGAAAGGAGGATATATTAACTTTGTCAATCCATTTGTAACATCTCTAAATATTCGTCGTAGACCCCATAAAATACATATATTCATAATCAGCATAAAATTCTAAGTCGATTTAACGATGTCCGTCGGTCTATCTGTCTGTTGAAATCACGATACAGCCCACGTTAGATGACATAGAGCTTAAAAATTTGGCAGAACTATTGTATTGTGTCTAGGACGGATGGTATTGAAAATGAGATATATCGGTCCACGTTTTGGTATAGTCCCATAATGATACCTCCCGATATTCGGTATTTTGATGATTTTTGTCACATTTTTTCACTGATTTGTATGAAAATTGGTATTTGTAGGTCGTAATGGGTCCTAGTTCATGCGGCGAAAAATTGTACGTATAGGTCCACGTTTTGATATAGCCCCCATATAACGGTACCTCCCGATATTCGGTATGTTGATGATTTTTTTATTAAACTTTGGAGATGGGTCCACTTCTTCTGATACCTCCCCCAACAAAAGGTTGAAATTTTCGAAGATCATATTTTACTGCGCAGAAAGAGAAAGGATGATCCAATTTTGATCCAACTTTGCAAATCCTAATTTTTGCATCAGTGCTAAGTCAGGTGCTAAAATGGACAACATCGGTTCACTACTTCTGGTACCTCCACCACAAAGGGTCAAAATTAGTATATCGAAGAAACTAATAAATCGCGGAATTACCATCCGATTCCATTTAGACTTGGCACAGCCCAATATTTGTATCAACACAAGATCTGTTTTAAAGATGGTAGAGATCTGACCATTCTGGTCCCTCTCTACAAAGGGTAAAAATTTTGAATAACCAAAACGATTATAAAATCCGAAATAACCATCCGATTCTCATCAAATTTAACAAAATCCATTATTTCTACTAACACAATATCTGTTGCGAAGATGGTGTATATCGGTCCCTTCCTTCTGATACCTCCCCCACAAAGCGTCAAAATTTTGAATATCCACGAAGCTCATAAAACACGAAATTAACATCCGATTCTATTCAAACTTATATTTCTATCAACAAAAGGTCTGTTATAAAGATGGTAGAGATCGGACCATTGCTTCTGGTACCTCCCCCACAAAGGGGCCCAAATTTTGAATAACCAAAACGACCATAAAATCCGAAAGAAATATTAAAGTCTCTTCAAATTTCACAAATCCAAACATTTTTGCTGACGTAAGATCTGTTGTAAAGCTGATAGATATCTGCCAACCTCTTCTGGTACCTCCCCACAAAGAGTCACAATTGTCAATACTTATATCTGTCATAACTTGTGAAACAAGTCAGCGATTCTTTACAAATTGTTATGTCTAAATATTTCTCTAAACCAAAAATCGGACATAAATATGGATTTTTTCGGATTTTCAGATGCCGCATAAAATTGGATATAAATGTTCGATTTTCATGTAATTTTGCTCATACCAGTATTTTTATCTGTAGTAGATGATGCAAGAAAATGGAATACTTCGGTCGAATATATCTGGTACCCTCGCACATTTTAACATTTTCCAAAAATTATCACATACTTCATGTAAAGTAAAGGAAGTAGTCGAAATGGTCCAAACCTGGCACGTCGCAATATTTATATCATATTTATTAATGTCCGATATGAAATGGAGACTACTGGCCCATATCTTCGGAATCTACTCCATAGAGGAACAATCGTTTGAATAATCATAGCAGAAGTCGAGATATATTTAATTAATTGAACATTGGCTGAGGATATACATCTGTCGGCAAAATCGGCAGATACTTTTTGACTTTTTATGCCGTACACCACATAGTGGTAAGGGTATTATGTCTTTGTGCATTTGTTTGTAACATGGAGAAGAAAGCGACATAGACCCATAGTTACTTTAGAGGTCTTCATAGAAACACTTTCTGAGTCGATTTATGCATTTCAGTCCGTCCGTCCAACAGAACAGAATTAGATATAGATATATTAGATATAGAATTAGATATAGAATTAGATATAGCTTCCATATATCTTCAACCGATTTTGGGTTAATTGTGCACCAAATGGCCAATATACGTCTTAAATAATGACCTGAATTTTGGAGCATCTGACTGAATTCAATCTAGAAGCATGTTCATCAAATTAAGTAAAAATCGGTTCAGATATAGCTACAGCTCCCATATATATATATATATATTTCATCCGATTTGCTGTCCCTCACATTCGTAAAATGCATCCGACAAGAATGATTTTTGGTATCTGCCAAATTATATCAAGATCGGTTCAGATTTGCCTGCATATATATATCTTCAACCGATTTCGAGTTAATTGCGCACCAAATGGCCAATATACGCCCAAATGACCTGAATTAATGCACATCCGACCGAATTCAGTCTAGAAGCAAGTACATCAAATTTGGTGAAAATCGATTCATGTATATCTATAGCTCCCATATATATGTTTCACCCGATTTGGTGTTAAAGTCCCTCACATTCATAATATGCATTCGCCTACAATATGACTTGGTACCAGATATCTTGTAGAGCTCGGCGATGTCTTTGCCAAATTTTATCAAGATCGGTTCAGATTTGGATATAGCTCCTATATATATATCCTTAATCCGATTTCTGGTTTATTGTACAAATAATAGCTAATATCAGCCCCAATGGAGTGAACTTCGGGACGAAACGTACGTTTGGTGGAATTCGGCTCCGATATATATTTTTAATATAATCCGTTTCGAAATGATATCATGCACTCTCTAGCAATGTTATTTAATATAAAAGATTAAAATGTCGGCGAAAAATTTAGCGAAAATCGGTTCAGAATTGGATATGCCTCCCATAATAGTTCCATCTGAACCCAAACTATAACTACACCAATTCCAAATGTTGATATGTGGTATGATCTACCTCAAATAAATTTTTTTGTTACGAGAGCTGTACTAAATATGCATAGTGGGGTAGGGTATCATGTAGTCGGCCCCTCCCGACTTTTGACTTTTCCTTACTGGTTTTTTTTATATCAAATATGCAGATTTTAGCTGTATCCGTTCACAAAACTCCATAAGGTACAAAATTTAGTAATTTTTTAGTACTTTTAGTACATTTCTAGTCCGAATTTCCAAAAAAAAAACCAGCCCTATCTGCTATACTATTAGAATCGAATTTCCCTTTCATATTCATCTCTAGAACCACTGTGTCGTGTAATGTATGGAAATCTATGCATGACATCGTTCCGCATCACATATACACACATATTTACATACACATACAACTAAACATTGTAATGATGTTGATACTGTTGCTTGTTTGCACTAAGGACCGACCAAAGACGGACCTATAGTCCAGTTGTCTAAACCCACGCAAAATTTACACAAACAAACCCCTTTCGCAATGATCCATAAGGATATAGTAGCAATTTATGTCGCCACATTTCGAATGAGCAATGGGTAACACACTCGCACACACACTTAGTGGCCAACAAAGAGCATGAGAGCAAAAAGGTTACAACCATTTCCAACAGACACTGCAGCAGTCGCTGCTGGAACAATAACAACAACGACACAAATAATTCTATGGAAACATTGCAGAATTTGCAATTTGACAAAATTTGCATAAAATTCTAGGCAAAAGGGTGCCCCAAGTGATGATGATGATGACGTGGAGGTGATGGTGGTGCCGGATCAATTGAATGTGAATTTGTTTGTCTATTTCTTTTGTTCATTTTATTGGAAACTTTCAAACGAATTGCACGCATTTGTATGGTTGGGCGCCACTTTTATTTGACTCATTGCGTTTCAGTTGCTCTCTGACAGTAATTTACAGATTTCCCTTCGACTGTAATGAACTCGAGTTGACCGTTACGCACTTGTCCCGCGAATAATGACGACAAGTGCCATTAATTATGAAATTCAACTCAAAACCAATCGAATTGAGTTGAGGGCTGAATTAAATTTTTGTTAAAAATGATAAGCAGGAAAAATTATAATATTGAATATGATAGGCATTGTTTGAAGTGGTAATTCAGATCCAAATGATGTGCAGCGATGTGATTGCAGTTGATAAAACTTCCATAATTTATTTAAATGGAATTACAATCATTTTGAGTTAAGCTATAAACAAGTTAAAAATTTAACAGTCAGTTCTGCCGACAGATGTTTACCCTCAGCCAATGTTCAATCATTTACATATACAGGCTGAGATGAAAAAACTGCAACCAACTTTAGACTGCTGTAATTTCTAAGCCACTCGTCCGACAGCTGTTAAAATTATTCCAGTGTCAGGTCATTATATTGTTTACAAGCGTACAATAGCATTTTGGTGAGAATTTTCCAGAAAAAAAAGTTATTCGTGATGGAATTCAAGCGTGATAGTGTGATTTCTTTATATTTGGCTGGAAAACCACAAGTGTCTATCGTTAGAGCACTCCAGCATTTAAATGTGAATAAATCTTTTGTGTCTCGTACCATCGCTCGTTACCGTGATACTGGTAGCGTACCCGACGTCAAGGAAGTGGACGGAAGAAAATAGCAACCTCAGCAGAAATGGTTCGAAAAGTAAAGAAACGACTTGATCGAAACCCGCGCCCCAGTGACCGAAAAATGGCTCGTGAGCTGAACATATCGAAATATTCCATTCGGCAAATATTGAAACAAGAGCTCGGGGTAAAGGCACTGAAATTTCAAGAAGTGCAAGAACTTATACCGCAAAATAGACTCAAAAGAGCTAAAGAGTTGCTTCGCTTGGCCGAAAGTGGTGAACTGCCGAATTTGGTTTTCTCCGATGAGAAAACATTCGTTGTCCAGTAGTTTGTAAACAAACCAAATGATCGTGCCAAAGAGATCAGCTGAAATGTGCACCTTCGGTTGGCCACCAGAACACCAGCGCCGTCCATGATGATGGTGTGGGCCGCTATAACAGACGATGGTCGCATTCCGCTCGTATTAATCGAACGTAGCATCAGAATACATGCCCAATATTATCGCGAATATATTCTGGAGGGTGTAAAAAGCCACGCAAACATTTTGGTCGCAGTCCTTGGACATTCCAACAGGACTCAGCACCATCGCACTCAGCACGCGCCATCCAAGAATGGTTACAAAATGAGATTCCTCGCTTCATTGCCACCGCACAATGGCCACCAAAATCTCCGGATACCAATCCGTTGGACTATTGTGTCTGAAGAATTTTAGAAAGAAAGGTTGGCACCAAAAAACAAAGTGTCGATCACCTCAAGCAAGCGCTTCGGCGGGAATGGACCAAAATACTGAAGAGCAACACTCGGACAGCGTGTGATGGTTTCATTGGCCGTTTGAAGGCCATAATTTATACCAAAGGTGACCAATTCTAACATATCTAAACCTATTCTAAAATTTGATGCTATTTCCGGCGTTT
>NW_026712249.1:39487548-39550680 GCF_030504385.1 Musca domestica
AATGACCTTTTGACATGAGGTCAATGACCTTTTGACATGAGGTCAATGACCTTTTGACATGAGGTCAATGACCTTTTGGCATGGGGTCAATGACCTTTTGACATGGGGTCAATAACCTTTTGACATGGGGTCAATGACCTTTTGACATGGGGTCAATGACCTTTTGACATGGGGTCAATGACCTTTTGACATGGGGTCAATGACCTTTTGACATGGGGTCAATGACCTTTTGATATGAGGTCAATGACCTTTTGACCTCTCTCTTCCTCTCTCTCTCTCTTCCTCTCTCTCTTCATCTCTCTCTCTTCCTCTCTCTCTCTCTCTCTCTTCCTCTCTCTCTCTTTCTCTCTCTCTTCCTCTCTCTCTCTCTCTCGCTCTCTTCCTCTCTCTCTCTCTCGCTCTCTTCCTCTCTCTCTCTTCCTCTCTCTTTCTCTTCCTCTAACTCTCTCTTCCCCTCTTTCTCTCTCTCTCCTCCCCTCTCTTTCTCTCTTCCCTCTCTCTCTCTTTCTCTCTCTCTCTCTCTTCCTCTCTCTCTTTCTCTCTCTTCCTCTCTCTCTCTCTTCCTCTCTCTCTTCCCCTCTTCCTCTCCTCCACTCTCTCTCTCCTTCTCTCTTCCCCTCTTTATCACCTTCTCTCTCTCCTTCTCTCTTCCTCTCTCTCTCTCCTTCTCTCTTCTCCTCTCTCACTCTCGTTCTCTCTTTGACCTTTTGACATGGGGTCAATGACCTTTCGACATGAGTCTCTTTCTCTCCCTCTTTCTCTCTCTACCTCTTCCTCTCTCTATCCTCATCTCTCTCCTCTCTCTCTTCCTCTCTTATCTATATCTCTTCCACTCATTATCTCTCTCTCTTCCTCTCTCTCTCTCTCTCCTCCTCTCTTCTCTTCCTCTCTCTCTCTCTCTTCCTCTCTCTCTTTATCTCTCTCACTTCCTCTCTTTCTCTCCTCCTCTCTCTCTCTTCCTCTCTCTCTCCTCCTCTCTCTCTCGTCCACTCTATCTCTCTCTTCCCCTCTTCCTATCTCTCTCTCCCTCTCTTATCTCTCTTCCACTCTCTCTCTTCCTCTCGTTCCCTCATCTCTCTCTCTCTTCCTCTCTCTCTCTTCCTCTCTCTCTCTTTATCTCTCTCACTTCCTCTCTTTCTCTCCTCCTCTATCTCTCGCCTCCTCTCTTTCTCTCTTCCCTTCTCTTTCTCTCTTCCCCGCTCGCTCTCTTCCTCACCTCCTCCTCCTCTCTCTCTCTGCTTCTTCCTCTCTTTAACTTTTTGACATGGGGTCAATGACCTTTTAACATGAGGTCAATGACCTTTTGACATGGGGTCATTGACCCTTTAACATGAGGTCAATGACGTTTTGATATGGGGTCAATGTCCTTTTGACATGAATATTGTAATAGCTTGTGACAAAAGTTGCCTATGTAGATCCAAGTCGTCGTATAGACCCTAATATACGGCTACATTTGGTATATTTAAGGTTTTAACAGAATTTTTAACGGATTTTATTTCTTTGAAAATTTATACCAAATGGCGAAGGGTATTCAAAGTTCGGCCCGGCCGAACTTACAGCTCTTTTACTTGCTTTTATTTATTTGTTTGTTGTAACATTGCCACATGGAAGGCAAAATATATAATTCCGTGAATTATTTATAAATGTACAACCATTACGGATATGTAATGTGCATTCATACGAAATGATTTAATGAAATGATTAAAGGAAATGCACAAACACTTTTATATATATCACGGATATTCATCAACAAGTAACATTTGGTTGCCACGGCATATATTGTGGGGAGAGAGAGAGTAAAACATGACTTTCAAGGCCCTATAATTGTCGTTTTTGGTCGGAAAATGCAATTCAACACAACAACCAAGGACTTCGAAAGGATCGACAGGACATTTTAAAAAACTTCCTGAATTACTGCCATAATTTTTCGACATGGCCTTTTTCACCGTCTTCACTGTGGAGAAACGGCAAGCTGGCAGGCAATCCATTACAAAATTATGAAAAACAAAACTTGACCAAAACAAGTTGTAGCACTGCTTTTTGACCTTTCATTCATTTCGTTGTCTTCCATTCTACATTCACACATCTCGAATATATGCCACGACAATTGATGTAATTTTTCGTCGCTTCGACCATTTGTCTTTGTAACGTTCAAAGGAAGTGGCAGGATGAAGAAGACAACAACAAATAAAATCACATTGACATGTTTTCCGGCATTTCGACATGTGTGTGGGATACTTAATCATGTCATGATTTTTTGTTTTCTTTTAAAGTTGGTCATTTTTTATAAACTTGTTTTTGCTCAGAACTTGTGTATGTCACTGGGATGTGATAAATGTATCATTAGTGCACAAACATACCAGCAAAAACATTAACGAATAAACAAAATTTTGATTTTGCTTTAAAGTTTGGTTGAAAAATGTAAATAATGTAAACATGTAAACATTTGGGGACTTTTTTTTAATGACTAATTAGGCTCCACGTCTTAAACAAAAAAAAAACCAGTACACCACTTCGCTAATTTAGTAGAGCTCTACAAACAATTAAAAGTTTTTATGGAAGAATTCAATCATACACGCTATGATTATAATTATTATTTAAAGTTCAAGGGACTAAATATGCCGAATCATTTGTATCGTTTAAATTCGGACTTGTATTGATCATTTGGTGCACAATTAATTTGAAATCGGATAAAAATATATATAGGAGCTATAGCCAATTCTGAACCGATCTCGATAAAATTTGGCAAATATATTTCTGAGCTGTATTTGAAATATTTCCCTGAATATCGTTGTTACGGAGATCATATTACGGCTGTGGGTAACAAATACAATAAATCGGATGAACAGTATATATGGGACCTATAGCTATATCTGAACAGATCTTCACCAAATTTCAGTTTTAAATAGCTTCTAGACCCAATTCGGTCGTATGTGCCAAATTCCATCCCATTTGGGCAAATATTAGACGTTTGGTGCTCAATAAAAGGTAAATCGGACGAAGTTATATATGGAAGCCATATCCAAATCTGAACCGATCTTAATAAAATTTAGCTAATGTATTTCTGAGCTGTATGTGATATATTTCCCCAAAATATTGTTGTTACAGAGTGCAAAATAGCAAATCGGATGAACAATATATATGAGAACTATAGCTATATCTGAACCGATTTCGATAAAATTTGGCATACTTATTTTCAGTCCTAATTTGGTTGTATGTGCAAAATTCAATACCATTCGGCCTGCTATTACACGTTTGGTGCACAATAAAAGGCAAATCTCCAATTTCAATAGGGTTCGTCCTACATCTGGAGTTACCAGAAGAAATGGTCCGATCTCTACCATCTTTGTAGCAGATCTTAAGTTGATGGAAATATTGAGATGTACCAAGTCTGAATGGAATCGGATGTTAAGTTTGCGTTATATGAGCTTCATGGATATTCAAAATTTTGACCCTTTGTGGGTGAGGTACCAAAAAGAGTGGACCGACTTTTCCCATCTTCACAGCAAATCTTGAATCAGGAGAAATAATGGGATGTGTGAAAGAAAACAGGATGCTTATTTCGGATTTAATAATCGTTTCGGTTATTCAAAACTTTGACCATTTTTGGAGGAGGTACCAGGTGAAATGGTCCGATCCCCACCATCTCTGTAACAGATTTAGTGTTGATAGAACTATTGAGATACACCAAGTCTGAATGAAATCGGATGTTAATTTCGCGTCTTATGAACTTCATAGATATTCAAATTTTTGACCCTTTGTGTGAGAGGTACCAGAAGGAGTGGACCGATATATTTCATGTTCACATCACACCTTGGGTTAAAAAAAATATTGTGATGTGCGTAATTTGAAGACAATCGGACTTTTACATCACATTTTATAAGAGTTATAATTATTTAAAATTGTTGACCCTTTGTGGGGGAGGTATTTGATGGAGTGAACCAATATTGTCCATTTTCGCACCTGACATAGCACTGATGTAAATATTGGAATTTGCAAAGTTGGAGCAAAATCGGATTATCGTTTCTCTTTTTGTGCAGTAAATAATATTCTTTGAAAATGTTAACATTTTATGGGGGAGGTGCCAGAAAGAGTGAACCGATATTGCCCATCTCCGACCTCGATTTAAGTTTGATAATAATATTACGATGTACTAAGTTTGGATCAAATCGGATACTCCCTTCGAGAGTTATCAGGCGCACCAGCCAGCCAGATAGACGGACATCGCTAGATCGACTCCAAATGTCCTGAAACGGATTTTCTCCAAAGAGATCTAGGGTCTAAAATCGTTATTTCGATGAGACACGTTTTGGCCGTATCAAATCTCTAGCCATATGGCTGAGGGTATAAAAATGTAAAATATACATTCCAGGGACTTGTGTATATTATTATGACCGAATTTCGAAATAGGCACCATGTCTTAGACCAAAAAATGAAAAAATAAAAAAAAAACTCCAGTTATGGCAAATATAAGACATAATTTTAAATGTCCTTCCATTTTTATTTTTTAAATTTTGAAAGGATAAAATTTATTATTTTTTGTCTTCCTTTTATATCTTTTTCACTTCACCCATGAAATCCGCAAAAAATGCCAACATTGAATGCATCACCACGGAAAATAAAAGTGAATGTAAACTGAAACGGCTCGATTCGAACGCAGGAGGATACCAGGTACCCCAAAAAATAAAAAAAAAACTTCAGAAATGAAACGCAAACTGCTGACTCTTTTAAAATTCATAGACACGCGTGAAAAGAAATCCCAACCAAACGAAATGGAATGAAAATTCGAAACAGATAAATATAAATTCAAGAATAATGGTACAAAGGTAAAGCTATCTTCTTCGGTAGCAGTGCGGATATGCATCGCATATCTCACCTTTCAACAGGGGTTGTGTTTGTGTAAAAGAGGAAGAACAGAAATGAACAAATGCAATACAAAAATGAAATATTCATCGTTGTGCTTTTCACGCCATTAATCTATAAAATGGTAGAATGTTATCTTGTGGATTATCGGGTGGTCTTGAAAATAGAGGAATTCAAAAAAATTTACAACTTTATTCGCGATTTTCTAAAATCTACGGAACAATTCTTCAAAAATTAATTCTTAAAATGACTTATTTTTGTCCTTTATGTTTTTTTTCTAAGTCCACTTGAATAAAGCCTGGATGTATGGTTGTGGTTTCAGAAATGTGTGAAGAATAAGAGAAATGTGTACTATAATTAGAGAAATGTGTACTATTATTATTTCCAAAAAAGGAATAATTTTAATAATCAGGGCTGCCACAGAAACCATGTCGGTTTTGCTTATTGTCGTTTTTGTAAACCAATGTTGGTTTCATTTGGTGTCATGAAACCAAGTTGGTTTTGTCAATTTCGAATGTAAATAAAACCAATGTTCGAAACAGCTGTTGTTGCTTACATGTATTGTTTGTTTATTTGTCATTGAAATATCAGTAAAAGTAAAGTAAATAAAAAAAGGAATAAGTCGCTATAAATAAAGTAAGATGGCATCAGCAGTGGTAGTTTTTGTGTTGTTGGACGAAGAACGCTCAGAAAAGGTGACGAGAAAAGTTCTTAGAGATTTCAGCAACCCACTGGAGTTGCCGGAGATTGCGTAAGTAATTTTTTTATTGTGAACTTACTCATAAAGCTGCTTTGCAGATTTATGGTCCTTTAAAAATTATTTAAAAAGTCCTTAAAAAATCCACGTTTATGGTCCTTTAAATATCCTTTAAAAATTCTTTAAAAATCCACGTTTATAGTCCTTTAAAAAATCCACGTTTATGGTCCTTTTAATATCCTTTAAAAATTCTTTAAAAAATCCACGTTTATGGTCCTTTTAATATCCTCTAAAAATTCTTTAAAAAAATCCGCGTTTATGGTCCTTTTAATATCCTTTAAAAATTCTTTAAAAAATCCACGTTTATGGTCCTTTTAATATCCTTTAAAAATTCTTTAAAAAATCCACGTTTATGGTCCTTTTAATATCCTTTAAAAATTCTTAAAAAAATCCACGTTTATGGTCCTTTTAATATCCTTTAAATATTCTTTAAATAAATCCACGTTTATGGTCCTTTTAATATCCTTTAAAAATTCTTTAAAAAATCCACGTTTATGGTCCTTTTAATATCCTTTAAAAATTCTTTAAAAAATCCACGTTTATGGTCCTTTTAATATCCTTTAAAAATTCCTTAAAAATCCACGTCTATAGTCCTTTAAAAATTCTTTAAAAAATCCACGTCTATTGTCCTTTAAAAATTCTTTAAAAAATCCACGTCTATAGTCCTTTAAAAATTCTTTAAAAAATCCACGTCTATTGTCCTTTAAAAATTCTTTAAAAAATCCACGTCTATAGTCCTTTAAAAATTCTTTAAAAAATCCACGTCTATTGTCCTTTAAAAATTCTTTAAAAAATCCACGTCTATAGTCCTTTAAAAATTCTTTAAAAAATCCACGTCTATTGTCCTTTAAAAATTCTTTAAAAAATCCACGTCTATAGTCCTTTAAAAATTCTTTAAAAAATCCACGTCTATTGTCCTTTAAAAGTTCTTTAAAAAATCCACGTCTATAGTCCTTTAAAAATTCTTTAAAAAATCCACGTTTATTGTCCTTTAAAAATTCTTTAAAAAATCCAAGTTTCTAGTCCTTGAAAAATTGTTTAAAAAAATTCACATTTTTAGTCCTTTGAATATCCTTTAATTTTTTTTTTTAAAAATCCACATTTTTAGTCCTTTGGCAATTTTTATACCCTCCAACATAGTATGGAGGGTATATTAAGTCTGTCATTCCGTTTGTAACACCTCGAAATATACATTTTAGACCCCACAAAGTATATATTTTCTTGATCAGCATAAAATTCTATGTCGATTTAGCGATGTCCGAACGAACTGAAGTAGATTGATAAAATTTTACTCAAACGTATATTATGTCTGCAGGACTTTTGGTGTTGAAAATGAGCCATGTAGGTCCACGTTTTGTTATAGCCCCCATATAACGGCATCTTCCGATATTCGGTATTTTGATGATTTTAGCGACAATATTCACCGGAATTCTTTTAAATTTTGTATTTGATGTTCGTAATCGATGCTACAGCCTATGACAGGAGATTGTGTGTGCAGGTCCACGTCTTTGTATAGCCCCTATGTAACGGTACCTCCAGATATTAGGTATTTTGATGATTTTAGCGATGATTATATCTTCGCTAAAATCTTCGTATATACCCTTATATATTACATTCGGTATTTTTAAGATTTTAACAGATTCTTAACGATTTTTTTGTTTTTGAGAATTTTCAAATTCGTTCCAAATGGTGGAGGGTATTCAAAGTTCGGCCCGGCCGAACCAACAGCTTTTTTACTTGTTTATTTACGGTTTGGTCATACTTTATATTTATTTTCGCCAAAATTTTATTTTTTGAGTTCCTATTTTTCTTGCATTGATGGCTTATACTGGAATTTAATTAAGAATATTTTTTCTTTAACATCTTCCTTATGAAATTATGCTTTGTTGTAGACCAGACCATACTATAATCTTGTGAAAAAATAGTCCTTGAAAAATATCCATAAAACATTTACATTTACTGCTTTAGTAGTCCTTGAAAACGCTTCCATTGTTCCGATATTCTTGAAAAAAAAAAATCTTAAACAATTTAATTTTTTAGATTTTTCTCAATCTCCCATTCTACTCACTTTCATAATATATATTTTTTTAAAATATAATATTTCTTTAAAGTGTTGACCTCCTTTGTGACATTTTTCACCCTCAAGGTGATATCAACCTCAAATAGTTTTAATTTTTTGTTCTCCTCTAGTTTTAAAATATAATTGGGAACAAAGTTTGTGGCCCGTATGAACTCTTCTCCCAGTGCTGCATATCAGCAGCATTAATGTTTGTGTGTAAATACACATAACAGCGTCCATAGGTATTGCTCCAGGGAAGCATATGCGGAACCACACACACACACAAATAAATACATGGGAGTCTTTGGTCTCTAGAAGTCCTTGCCGCAGCATAGTTTAGCCTTGGGGAAAATTTAAAGTTTGTGTCTTTTGTTTCCTTTTTATGCCATTCCATCTGAACTCGAACTCGGCTACATGAAATGGAAAAATGAATGGGAGACAATAGGTAATAATAAGGAAAACCCTATGCTCCAGCCATGTTTTCTTTGGCACTTGGAACATCCTATTATGGTGGCAGCTGCCTTTATGGGTCACAGATATTATGGTTATTTCGCTTTGGCTTTTTTTTTCTCTTTTTTTTGCCTAAGGCCATAAAGGTAAGATTGCAAAAGTTTTTTTCCGTTGTTATTGCTATTCGTTTTTACAAAAGAAATTCCTGAGAAATTACATCCACTAGATACATAAGATGAAAGTGGAAGAATTTTTAATGCAAAACACACACGCACACACTGGAAAAGGTGGGTAAATGAAGAAGTGCGTTGTGTGGGTGTTTTCTATGTAATTAGGTTTGTCAACAAATTATTACACTTGTTATCGAAGCATAAATTATAAAGCATATTTTCGTCATAAGAAGAATTGTCAAAAGAAAAAATCATGAATTTGTAATAATATTTTAGAAAGAATTTTTAAAAATATTTTATCTTATGTTATTGTATTGAATTTGTAATAATATTATATTTTAAACATATTTTTCAAATCTTGATTTTTTTGGAATTTTCTGCAGAATTTAGGGAATTAAACGTGGAGTTTTCGTGGGTATTTTATAAAGAACTATCCGACCAAAAAACATAGATTATAGAAAGAATTAGCAGAGTAAACATTTATGATTTTAAAAAGGATATTAAGAATATTTTTTCCAGGATTTTAGAATATTTGATATTTTAAAAATATTTTTCAAATCCTGAATATATTCGGAATTTTCCTGAATTTTCTCCAGGGACCACTAAAGAATTAAACGTGGATTTTTCATGAAAATTTTATTAAGGACTATCAGATCAAAAAATATGGATTAATAAAAATTATATTTTCAAGCAATGTCTGAGCAATAAACGTGGAATTTTTAAGAATATTTTTCAAGGACTACAACAGAAAAAAGACGTTCGTTTTTTTGTCAAGAATATTTTTCAGAGGTTGCAAAGAGAAGAAAATTGGATATTTTTCGGGAATATTTTTCAAGGACGTTGAGGCAATATATGTGATTTTTTTCAAAAAGATTTCCAGGAAATGTCAGAGGAAAATTCCAGTAATTTTAGTGCGAAAAACATGGATTTTTTAAAATATCTTTAAGAACTTTTTGAGGGACTACAATAGTTTTCAAGGATTGCCATGAATCAGAACATTTGTTTCAAGGGCCAATGCAGCTATAAATTTAGATTTTTGAGAATTATCAAGACAAAAATCCTATATTTTTAGGAATACAGGGTGAGTGCAAAAACTGTAACCAACTTCAGACTGCTGTCACTTCTAAGCCACTTTCCGAGAGCTGTTTAAATTATTCCAGTGACAGCTCATTATATTGTTGTTTACAAGCGTACAAAAGCATTTTGGTGAGAATTTTCAAAAAAAAAGTTATTTGTGATGCAATTCAAACGTGATAGTGTGATTTTCTTTTGATTTGGCTGGAAAACCACAAATGACTATCGTTAGAGCACTACAGCATTTAAATGTGAAAAAAATCTTTTATGTCTCGTACCATCGCTTGTTACCGTCATACCGACTTCAAGGAAGTGGACGGAAGAAAACAATAACATCAGCAGAAATGGTTCGAAAAGTAAAGAAGCGACTTGATCGAAACCCGCGACGCAGTGGCCGAAAAATTGGCTCATGAGCTGAACGTATCGCAATATTCCATTCCGCATATATTGAAAAATGCGCTCGGGGTAAAGCCATTGAAATTCCAGTGCAAGTGAAAGAACTTACACCGCAACTCACCACAGAAAGAAAATAGACTCAAAAGAGCTAAAGAGTTGCTTCGCTTGGCCGAAAGCGGTGAACAGTCGAATTTATTTTTCTCCAATGAAAAAACATTCGTTGTCCAGCTGTTTGTAAACAAACAAAACGATCGTGGTTACTTGCCAAAGAGGTCAGCTGCAAATGTGCACCTTCGGTTGGCCACAAGAACTCAAGCGACAGCCATAGTGTGGGCCGCCATAACAGCCGATGGTCGATCTCCGCTCGTATTAATCGGCCGTGATGGGTGGGTGAATTCAAGTCTAGGGCATGCAAACATTTTGGCCGCAGACCTTGGACATTCCAACAGGACTCAGCACAATCGCACTCCCAAGAATGGTTACAAATTGAGGTTCCTCGCTTCATTTTCAGCACCAAATGGCCACCAAAATCTCCAGATACCAATCCGTTGGACTTTTGTGTCTGGAGCATTTTGGAAAGCAAGGTTGGCACTAAAAAATACAAAAGTGTCGATCAGCTCAAGCAAGCGCTTCGCCGGGAATGGGCTAAAATACCGCAGAGCAACATTCGGGCAACGTGTGACGGTTTCATTGGCCGTTTGAAGGCCATATTTCGTGCCAAAGGTGACCAATTCGAAAAAATCCAAACTTATTCTAAAATTTGATGCTATTTCCGACATTTTTTGCTTTCATTCAATGAAATTAAAAACAAAAATGTAAAAATTATTGCGTTTGATTTTGTTGCAGTTTTTTATTTCATTGTCGTATTACACATGCAAAACTTGGACCAAAGTGGATTCTCCCTCCGAAATTTATCGTGCTGGCCAGTTTGCCAGATGGCGGAAATGGCAACATTGTTCAAAAGCAAGAAATCCGGACAGGGTACTTTTTGGTTGAATGAAAATTATATATATATTATTCGAACTATATGCTGGATAATAAGATATAAAGTCTTGCTAATACATTTAATTATGAAATAATGTTGCTTTATCTGTCTTTCATACAATTTCTATCACAACATTTCGAGTAAATGAAGAAATGAAGTCTATAACCTTTAGCTTTACTTATCTACCTGTGAGATAAGAGCCATAGAAATATGTCAATGCCTTGAGCGAAACATAACTAACTGTCTTATGTTTTACTCCTACCAATCCCCCTCTCTTCAGAATTTACATCACACCTGTAATATCCCAAGAAAGTGAATTGGTAGGATGAGGAATTGAGTAAGTAATCATAACATTTGTAGTTTCTTCTTCTTCTATTTTCTAAGGGAAACTTGTAAGGATGTTTTCTAAGACCAAACTTTAAAATTGTCTATCAACCAAAATGTGGCAACACAACACGTTCGTAGTAAAGAAAGAAAGGAAAAAAGAGGTTATTTGTAAATATGAAAGATACATCTGTTTCCCCTAAAGCAATTTCTATGCAATTGGATGTTTGGGGAGTTTTTTTTTTTTTTTCTTTTCGAAACAAGGTTGTTACCTTATATGTAATTAGAAAATCTGTAAAGGGTGAATATAGATTAAAATAAAAATGAAATGAAATTTAAATTCGAAAGGTTTACAATGGGAAACAATACTGGTTAAAATTTAACTGAGAATTTTTCAGGTTGCTGTTACTACTATAAAATTACACCTTATATAAGATTGCCTTGGTAGGATATCTATCTGCTATATTTATAATAGAGTATTGAAATATCTGACTGACTGGCCTAGAATTAACGTCCAGACGAAACGGATGGAGTTAGAATCTTTAAATTTCACTCGAGCCAGTCTTGGTACGTTGGCGTGTGATAAAGCTGGGTGTTTGGAAATTCGTACTAAAAGGGTACGAAAAGTAGGAAAATGTTCATTCTTATATTGTGCAAACGGAATGAGCTTGAATTCCAAAATTTGGAATGAGATTCACTGGTGCAGTGCAGGATGGATTTACCAAAGGGGGTTTTTTGATATTAAAGGTTATGAGCAGTTCTAAAATGGTACTAAACTTCTAAAATGAAATGAAATGAACGAATGAACGGGGCTAAAAACTTAAAATTTAATAAAAGAATCAAGGTCGGAAAGTAAGTTTGATATATGAAGGTGGTCTAGGAAATAAGTACTAAGTGGACGAACTATACTAAAATTGGAACGGCTTGGCTTAGGGTGAACGGATGAAGTTGGAATTTTGATATTTTTGTATTGGGGTCCATGTTGGTGGTAGAATTGTTGGTTTTAGAAATGAGTACCACAAGTGCACGAAAAGTACTAAATGGTACTATATTTGGTACAAATCGTTATTTGATTAATATATAGTGTTTGAAAACTGAAATTTGGTATTAGGGTCGCTTTTTCATATGTAGCCTGGACATATGGGGGAGGTTTCAAAAGTGTGTACTATAATTGTACGAAAAGTACTGAATGGTAGAATGTAGGTATTGGGTGAAGGGATAAATGGATTGCGGTTTTGTATTGGAGTCGCTGTTCATGTGTGGCCTGGTTGTATGGAGGTGTTTTTGGAAATGTGAACTAAAATGGTACGAAATGTAGTGAATGGTACTAAATTTGATATTGGGTGAAAGGATATATATATATATATATATATATATATATATATATATATATATACATATACATATACATATATATATATATATATATATATATATATATATATATATATATATATATATATATATATATATATATATATATATATATACTTTCACCCAATATCAAATTTAGTACCATTCACTACATTTCGTACCATTTTAGTTCACATTTATATATATATATATATATATATATATATATATATATATATATATATATATATATATTCTGAAAGCTGATATATAGATTACTTATGGTATCTGTGTTTGAGTTTTGGTATGGGTTTATATATATATATATATATATATATATTCTGAAAGCTGATATATAGATTACTTATGGTATCTGTGTTTGAGTTTTGGTAAGGGTTTGGAAATGAGTTCAATATTTGTACGAAAAGTACTATATGGTACTAAATTTGGTATTGGGTGAAGGTATACGGCTGGATTCCTCAAATTTGATATTGAGGTCTCCGTGCATATCTGGAATTGAGATATGGAGGTGATTTTGGAAATGTGTACCATAATTGTACGAAAAGGTACTAGATAGTACTACATTTGGTACAATTTAGTATTGGGCGAACACATAGTGTTGGAAATCTAAATTCGGTATTAGGGTCTCTGTTCATATTTTGCCTGGACATTTGAAGGTGTGTTCGAGTATGTGTCCTATATTTGTACGAAAAGTACTAACCAGTACTAAATTTGGCATTGTGTGAAGGAATAGAGATAAACTTCTGAATTTTGATATTTAGGCTACTGAAAGTATCTACCTTTGAGATTTGGTGGTGGTTTGAAAATTAAACCTTAATTTGTACGAAAAGTACTAAATAGTACTAAATTTGACATTGTGTGAAGGAATAGAGATAAAATTCTGAATTTTGATATTTAGGCTACTGAGAGTATCTAACTTTGAGATTTGGTGGTGGTTTGGAAATGAAGCCTTTATTTGTACGAAAAGTTCTAAATAGTACTAAACTTGGTATTAGGTGAAGGGATAGGACTAGAATCCTCAAATTTGATATTGAAGTCTGTGTGGATATCTGTAATGGAGATATGAAGGTGGCTATGGAAATATGTACTTTAATTGTACGAGAATTACTAAATAGTACAACATTTGGTACAATTTGGTATGGGCTGAACAGGTAGAGCTTGAAATCTGAAATTCGATATTTTGGGTCGCTATTCATATTTAGCCTGGATATATGAAGGTGAGTTCGTAAGTTTGTATTTGTACGGAAAGTACTAAACGGTACTAAATTTGGTTTTGGATGAAGGGATATGGCTGGAATCCTCAAATTCGATGTAGATGTCACTGTCGGTATCTGGAATTAGAATACGGAGGTGGTTTTGAAAATATGTACTTCAATTGTATGAAACGTACTAAACAGTACTGTAGTTGGTACAAATTAGTATTGAGTAAACTGATAGTGCTTGAAATCTGATATTTGGTATTGGGGACGCTGTTCATATATGTACTGTTTTTGTACGAAAAATAATGAATGGTACTAAATTTGGTATTGGATGAAGGGGTAGTGCGGGAATCCTAAAATTTTGATATTGAGATGTCTGTTGATACCTGGAATTAAGATATGGTAGTGGTTTTACAAAAGCGTACTATAATTATTCGAAAAGTACTAAATAACACAAAATTCGGTATTGGGCGAAGAAATGTAGCTGAAATCCTGAAATTTGGTATATGTGTACTGCTGGTGTCTGTTGTTAAGATATGGAGATGGTTTTGGAAATGTGTACTATAATTGTTCGAAAAGTACTTAATAGTACTAATTTTGGTCTTGGTTGAAGGGATAGGGACAAAATTCTGAAATTTGATGTTTAGAGAACTGTTGGCACCTGAAGTTGAGATATGGAGGTGGTTTTGGTAATGCGTGCTTTAATTGTACAAAATAGTACTAAATTTGGTAAAGGAGGTAATTAAATAGTTGAAATCTTGATATTTGATATTAAGGTCTCTGTTGGTATCTGTTGTTGAGATCTGGTTGTGGGTCTTTCGAATATTGGTGTCTAGGATAGAGAGATGTAAATTGTTTTGGGTATGGGTACTAAATGTTACTAAATTTGATATGAGGTTAGGTGATAGAGCTAAAGTTCTGAAATTTGATATTAAGGTCTCTGTTGGTTTCTAGGGTTTACATATGGAGACGTTGGAATATTCTTGTACAGAAAAATAGATGTAGGTCCATTTTGCAATGGTTTTACTAATTTCCTCCTCGGTAAACTTCAAAATGAACTATTTTGGTGTAAAGATAAAGACTTTCCTATTTTTTCTTTCCAAAAAGGAAAAATTTGAAATTAAAATTAAACCTTGAAAGTCTGAAAATATACTACGATGTACAGGGTTGTCCATATTCGACGGACCCATCTGGCAACGCCATAACTTTTGACAGAGATGTCACATCGCTTAATGGCATACTGCGTTTGAAGCGTCAGTCCAAGCAGATTTTTACCATGAACCAATACAAGCCACGCGAAATAGTTGAAATTTACATTCAACAGAAGAAGTCAATTGTGAAAACTCAACGTGCTTTTAAAACATTAAAAAATGTGAGAAGTGCGCCTTCCAAGAACACCATTAAGCGTTTATACGAAAAATTTTCGACTGGTAAGGCTCTTTCTAATCCGAAAAGGCCATATAAAAGTCGACAAAGGCGATCGGCCGAGAATATCGCTGCCGTACGAGCCAGTGTTGAGAGGTCCCCAAGAACATCCCAAAAACGCCGTTCTCAGCAGTTGGCGCATTGATTTGCATTTGTTCCCGTACAAAATTCAATTGACGCAAAGAATGTTGCCTGCGGACAAGCCTCGTCGATTGGAATGGGCCCAAAGAGTCATGGGTCTGTCGAATATGGGCAACCCTGTATAAAGTTTTAATTAAAAATATTATCAAACTGAACAAATTTGACATTTCGAATATTTAAGGGGCCTAACACGAACTGTTGGAACAAATCTAAAATTTTTAAGGTAGACTTTGACGAAGTAGCGGGTACTTGCTAATATTATATAAATTCATATTGTACAGATTAACATTCCATGATCCTTGGGTGGAAACATTGTTAAAATTTGTTTATAAATGTAAGTGTGTGTGAGTGAATAACCCTCCTTTGAAAACAAATGCATTTCGTGCATTTCAATTCCATTACTCACTTATGTAAATTCAAAAACACAAACGAAAAAAATAGTTCATTGTATCGCTAACATTTTTCTGCGAAAACAATACAATTGCATTTTCATTTCATTTTTCGCGAGCAGTTGAAATTCCATCCAGCCATCAGCTCACGGACGAACGGCTGCCGTACATTAAGCCTTTAATGCATCGTCAGACGCGACATGGAAGGTAAGCGGCGAAAATGAAAACTGAAGCACCGGCACCGACAGCAGCATCACAAAATGCAAAAACAGACAAGACAAAATACAATTGCCCGGTGAAAGCCAAACTGTAGTTAAAAGCTTGTTTCGAATTCATAGACACGCATATTTGGGCTAACAAGGATCCACTACAAACGGAAAATCGTGAGAATTTCCATGAATGTGAAATGGTGGGGGGTTGGGGGGAGGGTGAAACAAGAGTTTGCAAATGTTTTGAAATGTGTGAAATAAAAAGAGGTGAATGGATGCTGTTTCGATCAAAGTTAAATTGGTTGATGGTTCAAATCTATTGAGAGGCGTTTGGAAGCTAAAAAAAAAATAATAAAATAAAATATGGAAAAATAATAACATTGATAAAAAAAAAACAAACAAAAAGCAGTAAGTTCGGCTGGGACGACTTTTGAATACCCTCCACCATTTGGAAATTTTTGAAAAAATAAAATCCGTTAAAAATTCTGTTAAAATCGTAAAAATACCGAATATAGCCGTTATATTGGGGTCTATACGACGTGAACCTACATAGGCAAACAACATGGTAATGGCAAACAATTACCATATTATAAACGGGTATAATGTAGCATCATCAAAATACCGTATGTAGGCAGGTACCTTTATATCGGAGTATACCTGAATCTGCATAGACAATTTTCTGTCACAGGCTGTAGCATCCATTACGAACTTAAAATACGACACCTCAAACAATTTCGGTGAGTATTGTACCTAAAATTGTCAAAATACCGAATATAGAGAGGTACTGATATATGTGGCCTATACGATGACCTGGACCTGGCATAAAAAATTTTGTGTCACAGACTGTAGTTCCCATTACGAACTCTAAATACGTAGTTTGAAACTACTCCGGTGAATAATGACGCTAAAATAATCAAAATACCGAATATCGCGAGGTATCGTTATGTGGGGGCTATACGAAGACGTGGACCTGCACAGACAATTTTCTGTCCTAGGCTGTAGCATCTATTTCGCACCTAAAATACAAAATTTAAAAAAACTCCGGTGTATAATGTCGCTAAAATCGTCAAAATACCGAATATCGGGAGGTACCGTTATAGGGAGGCTATACAAAGACGTGGACCTGCACAGACAATCTCCTGTCATAGGCTGTAGTATCTCCATTACAAACTTCAAATGCCAAATTTGAAACAATTTCGTTGAAAAATGTCGCTAAAATCATCAAAATACCGAATATCGGGAGGTACCGTTATATGGGGGCTATACGAAGACGTGGACCTGCACAGACAATTTTCTATCTTAGGCTGTGGCATCTATTTCGAACTTCAAATTCCAAATTGGTAAAAATTCCGGTGATAAATGTCGCTGAAATCAACAAAGTATCGAATATCGGGAGGTACCGTTATATGGGGGCTATACGAAGACGTGGACCTGCACAGACAATTTTCTGTCTTAGGCTGTAGTATCCATTTCGAACTTCAAATACCAAATTTCATACAATTCCGGACAATAATGTCGCTAAAATCATGAAAATACCGAATATCGGGGTCTACTGTTATATTGGGGCTATACCAAAACGTGGACCTACATGGCCCAAACCAATACCAAAAGTCCTGCAGACATAATACACATTTGAGTAAAATTTTATCAACCTACTTCAATTCGTTCGGAAGCTAGAGTGATTTCCACAGACGGATAGACTGACGGACATCGCTAAATCGACATAGAATTTTATGCTGATCAAGAATATATATACCTTGTGGGGTCTAAAATGTATATTTCGAGGTGTTACAAACGGAATGACAAACTTAAAATGCACCCCCCCCCCCCACCCAACACTATGGTGGAGGGTATACAAATTAGGGATTAAAAAATTATTCCTCCACTTTTCCCTACCAGGGTTCAGTATCAAATCAATAATATATCTCCCCTCAAAAGCCCCCGCAGCATTTGCCTTTCATAACCCGGAGAACACGATGGCGTTTCGATTACTCCGCTTTAAGCCTTTAATGAATTTGAAATGAATTGAAGTTGGAGTTCATACTTCAAAAAAAAAACAAGTGGCCATTGTTGTTATCCCCCCCCCACCTTTGCATAAATGGAAATAACAAATATATATACTTCAACACACAGACACCAACACATGTACCTATATGCAGCAGCTGATATTGTTTATAATAATTTATGATGCGAATATGATTTAATGAATTGAACTGCATTTGTCTGTCAGCTGCCAGTCATGTTTTGTTTTAATTAAAATTTCATAAATTTTAATTAACAGCCATTGGATATTATCAACAGCATCAACATCAACAGTATCTGCAGCACCATTGTTTAACTAAACTGAAAATCAATTAGTTTTGTTGTTGTATCAATTTGTATTCAAATTACGAAAACGTGGGGAGTTATAGTTTTGCGGAATTGACTATGAGATATCTAACACCGGGGTATTTGGAGTGTTTAAGTTGAGGCAAAATAAATTTGGAATTTGTAAATGGAATATTTATGGCGGAATTTGTCTTTTATTCATATTTCGAAAATAATTTAAAAATTCAATAAATAAAATTTACCTAAGTATATAACCATATTTAACCCAAAGGTATGGTTTGTAAAAATCCAAGGTTTTCACCATAAAAAAATACTTGAAATCACTAATATTTTATGGAAAAATCTTTTAGGAAATTCAGGAAAATTTCTCGAAAATCATTTTAAAAATTCATTGAAAATGTTTATATAAATCACAAGATAACTAATTAAATTATTAATTAATTAATTAAGATTAATGATCGAATCTTGGTTTGTAGTTTCATTGAATTGAGTAACTATACCCTCAGCCATATGGCTAGAGAGGGTATATATCATTTCATACGGCCAATATTGCCTCATCGAAATAATGGTTTTAAGCCCTAGGTCTCTATGAACCAAATCCTTTTAGGGACATTTCGAGTCGATATAGCGACGTACGCCCGCCCGCCCGTCTGCCTGTCTCTCTGGCAGGTGCACACGATTACTATTGAGGGGAGTATCCAATTTGATTAAAACTTGGTACGTCGTAATATTATTGTCAAACTTAGATCGAGTTCAGAGATGGGCAATATGTCAACATTTCCAAAGAAAATTATTTACTGCACAGAAAGAGAAAGGATAATCCAAATTTGTTCCAACTTTGCGAATCCTAATATTTGCATCCACGCTACGTCAGGTGGGAAAATGGCCCACTCCTTCTGGTATCTCCCCATAAGGGGTCAACATTTTGAATAATTCTAACTCTAATAAAATGTAATGTAAGAGCTCGATTGCCTTGAAATTACAAACATCACTATATTTTTAACAACCCAAGGTCTGGTGCGAAGATAAAATATATACTTCTGGTACCTCCCCCACAGAGGGTCAAAATTTTGAATATCAATGGAGCTCATAAAACGCCAATTAGTATCCGAATCCACTCAGACTTGGCACATCTCAATATTTCTATTAGCACAAGATCGGTCATAAAGATGGTAGAGATCGAGCCATTCCTTCTGGTACCCCCCAGAAAGGCTCAACGTTTTGAAAAACCAAAATGATTATAAAATCTTTATATTTCACTCATTCTATTACAAAGTGAGATAAAAAAACACCAAAAAAGTCAAAACGAATTGGTCAACTTTGGCACAAATTATGGCCTTCAAACGGCCAATGAAACGTCACACGCTGCCCGAATGTTGCTCTGCGGCATTTTTCGAATTTTTCAGCTGACCTCTTTGGCAAGAAAACACGATCGGATTCCAAATTCGGCAGTTTACCACTTTCGACCAAGCGAAGCAACTCTTTAGCTCTTTTGAGTCTATTTTTTTCTGTTGCGATGTAAGTTCTTGCACTTTTTGGAATAATTTTAACAGCTGTCGAACGAGTGGCTTAGAAATGACAGCAGTCTGAAGTTGAATGCAGTTTTTTCATCTCACCCTGTATATTTTCTGCGTAGAAAGAGAAACGATAATCCGCCTTTTCTCCAACTTTGCAAATCTTAATATTTGCGTCAGTGCTAGATCAGGTGCGAAAATGGACAATATCGGTTCACTCCATTAAGTACCTCCCCCACAAAGGGCCAACATTTTGAATAATTCCAACTCTAATAAAAATGTAATGTATGAGTCCGATTGTCTTCTAATTTCACTCATCCCAATATTTTTATAAACTTAAGATCTGGTGTTAAGATGGAATACACCGGTCCACTCCTTCTGGTACCTCAACCACAGAAAATCGAAATTTTGAATGAATGAAAAGGGCGAAAAAAAACATCCGATTCCAATGGGACTTGGTACATCTGAATATTTCTGTCAACGCAGGATCTGTTATAAAAGCGGTACAGATCGAAACATTCCTTCTGGTACCTTGCCCACAAAGGGTCAACGTTTTGAATAACTAAAATGTTTATAAAATCCGAAATAAGCATCAGGTTCTCCTTATATTTCACATATCCCATTATTTGTACTAACACAAGAGCTGTTATGAAGATGGGATATATCGCTCAATTCCCTCAGGTACCTCCCCCACAAAGCGTCAACATTTTTTAATAATTACAACTCTTATAAAATGTGATGTCCCATAGTCTTCAAATTAGTCCGATAGTCTTCAAATTAGACACAAGATAATCTTTTTATTAACCCAATGTTTGATGTGAAGATGGAATGTATCGGTCTACTCTTTCTGGTACCTCCCCCACAAAGGGTCAACACAAAATCTGTTATAAAGATGTTATAGATCGGGCCATTACTTCTGGTACCTCCCCCACAAAGGGTCAAATTGTTGAATAACCAAAACGATAATAAAATCTGAAATAATCATTCTGTTCTCTTCATACTTCACACATTCCATTATTTCTACTAACACAAGCCCTGCTGTGAAAATGGGATATATAGGTCTACTCCTTCTGGTACCTTCCCCGCAAAGGTCAAATTTTGGAATATTTATGAAGCTCATAAAACGCAAAGTTAACATCCGATTCCATTCCGGCTCAATATTTCCATCAACACAATATCTGCTATAAATACGGAACGGATCGGACCATTTTTTCTGGTACCTACCCCACATAGGATCACAATTTTCAATATTCATTATTACAATTTTCAATATTCATTACAACTTCCTATATCTAAATATTTCTCTCAACCCGAAAAATGAGATAAATATGGAATGTATGATTCCGCAGAAAAGGGGAGATAAATTTTCGATTTTCCTGTAATTTTGTTCATATCAATATTTTTATCTGTATTGAATGGTACCTATATGGTACCTCACGCACATTTTAACATTTTCTAAAAATCACATATCTCATATAAAGTTAAGAAAGTAAGAAATATAATTCAAACTTGGCACGTCGTAATATTTATATCATATTTATTTAGGTCCGATCCGAAATAAGCAATATTGGCTCATTCCTTCGGAACCAAAGCCATAGAGGGCAAACAATTTGAATAATCATAGCAAAAGTCAAATATAAATTTAAAAAATAATCGAACATGGCTAAGGGTTTACATCTGCCGGCTAAAACGACTTATACTTTTTAACTTGTTTTTTTTTTCGACATTTTGAAATAGTAAACCCAATGGGCACCTTATGTTATGGCTATTTTAAATGTTGATTCAAACTAAGTTTTGTAAAACTATTACGATTTGCAAAGTTTGGATTAAATCGAATACGGCCTTCGAGAGATATCACAAGCACCAGTCTGCCAGAGAGACAGAGAGCGGACATGTCTAGATTGACACCATATGTCCTGAAACGGATTTCGATACTAGGATACATGTGATTTTAACCCGTTATTTCGATATAATGAGAAATACAAGTACAGTCACGATTTTGAGGCAGAATTCCAAAAAAAATTTGATCGACTCTCTCAAGTACACCTCCCCTTAATGTGTTCATAGTTTTATTGGAAATCCATATGGCTAAAAAATGTGTATCCTTTATTAAAACTGAAATATGACCTTGTAAAGCATCGCAAAATCTGTCATTGTTTACCTTTTCGTATTAATCTTTACCTCACCACAATTTATTTATCCCTCTGTGGTGTGTGAAATCAGTATCGAATGATGTCGCCCACACAAAGTCAATATCGAACATATGAAATATATGTTTGTATATCTTTTACGAATTTTATAAGACACATACCTCCCGAACCCTACCTCCCACATGAGTGACATTTGAAGCCAACAAGTGTGACAGGTCATGTGTAAGACAAAGTTATTGTTTTGCAGAAAACCAAACACAATGGCGCACAGGAGGGAGGAAGTTTTTACGATTTCACAACGATATCAATTAGTTAAATAAATTAATTGAAACAAATAAAATAGAATAGGAATACAAGGGGCAAGGGACAGAAATGCAATGGGGAGGAGAAAAAAGTCAAGGAAACTTGCAATCGCTTGTGATGGGGGGAAAAGTAGGAAAATTAAGTTGTAATTTAAAGAAGTGAATCGGAAATTGTGAAGAACTTGGTACATAGAAGTATAACACTGAAAACTGTAAATAGAGAATAATAAATAAGAATGCAAATCATGTAGCAAATTTAACAGTAAAGGGTGAGATAAAAAACGTGCAACCAACTTCAGACTGCTGTCATTTCTAAGCCACTCGTCCGACAGCTTTTAAAATTATTCCAGTGACTGCTCATTATATTGTTTGTAAGCGTAAAAAAGCATTTTGGTGAGAATTTCCCAGAAAAAAAAGTTATTCGCGATGGATTCAAGCGGGATAGTGTGATTTCTTTATATTTGGCTGGAAAACCACAAGTGGCTATCGTTAAAGCACTCCAGCATTTAAATGTGAATAAATCTTTTGTGTCTCGCACCATCGCTCGTTACCGCGTTACTGGTAGCGTATCCCGACGTCAAGGAAGTGGACGGAAGAAAACAGTAACATCAGCAGAAATGGTTCGAAAAGTAAGGAAGCGATTTGATTGAAACTCACCTCGCAGTGGCCGAAAAAAATTGCTATCGCTATAATTCATTCGGCAAATATTGAAAATCGAGCTCGGGGTAAAGCCATTGAAATTCCAAAAACTTACCCCCCGCAACAGAGAGAAAATAGACTCAAAAGAGCTAAAAAGTTGCTTTGCTTCGCCGAAAGTGGTGAACTGCCGAATTTGGTTTTCTCCGATAAGAAAACACTCGTTGCCCAGCAGTTTGTAAACAAAAACAAGTTAGAAAGCCGTAAGTTTGGCCGGGCCAAACTTTGAATACCCTCCACCATTTGGAACGAATTTGAAAATTTTCAAAAAATAAAATCCTTAAAAAATGATGTTAAAATTTTAAAAATACCGAATATAGCCTTTATATTGGGATCTATACGACGTGGACCTATACGACGTGGACCTACATAGACGTCGTAAGCCATTACCATATTCAAATTCGAAACTTAAAATAAACGGTGAATAATGTAGCTAAAATCATCAAAATATCGTATAGAGGGAGGTACCGTTATATCGGAGCTGTGCGAAGACCTGGACCAACATAGACAATTTTCTGTCACAGGCTATAGCATCCATTACGAACGTCAAATACGACATCTCAAACAATTTCGATGGGTATTGTACCTAAAATCGTCAAAATACCGAATATAGGGAGGTACTGATATATGGGATCAATACGAATAACTGGACCTGCATAGACAATTTTCTGTCACAGACTGTAGTTCCCATTACGAACTCTAAACACTTCCGGTGAATAATGACGCTAAAATCACCAAAATACCGAATTTGGGAGGTACCGTTATATAGGGGCAATACGAAGACGTGGACCTGCACAGATAATTTTCTGTTATAGGCTGTAGTATCCATTACGAATCTCAAATACCAAATTTGAAACAATTTCGGTGAATAATGTCGCTAAAATCATCAAAATACCGAATTTTGGGAGGTACCGTCATATGGGGGCTATACGAAAACGTGGACCTGAACAGACAATTTTCTGTCATAGGCTGTAGTATCCATTACGAATCTCAAATACCAAAGTTGAAACAATTCCGGTCAATAATGTCGCTAAAATCATCAAAATACTGAATATCGGGAGGTACCATTATATGGGGGCTACATGAAAACGTGGACCTACATGGCCCATTTACGAACTTAACCTGCCTACTGAAAAAATAAACACGTGTGGAGGGTATAAAAATAATCGTGTTTACTTGCCATGACCTCTTGTCAGCTGAAAATGTGCACCTTCGGTTGGCCACTTCGTTTGGAACTCAAGCGCCGGCCATGGTGATGGGCCGCCATAACAGCCGATGGTCGTTCTCCGAATATTATCGCGAAAAATGTAAAAATTATGGCGTTTGACTTAGTTGCAGTTTTTTTTATTATCTCACCCTATATTGTTTCGTTCCATTGTCATTATCTGCATTATGTTAAAATGCATCAATTGACCAGATATCCGCCAGCGTTGTTTGGCAACATTGTAAATTCTTATCGGAGCTGTCAAAACCATTGGCTTGCCATAAATTACATTCCACAAACTTCTATTATCAGCAAATGGATTTCCGTTGCATTTTGTGTGGGTGCGTGTGTGCCAGTGTGTGAATAATTCTTTGTTTTTGGTGTCCAAACATGGTGTGCAGATTGTTTCGACGATTATACTTTGTTCGGCGAGAAGTTAATTAGCCAGAAATGTATGTTTGCTGCTAAATACCATTTATTATGAATAGAGTTTCCTAAAACAGATAAACGGTTTAAATGTTTTGCTCTGTTCATAAGGCGATGAAAACAATTTATTATCCTGTGGGTTATGAAGGACATGTTATAAATGTTGTAGAAAGAAAACTAACCAGGAAACAATACATCCTGAATACATCTTGGCCATTGAGTCAATAAAGAATAAAGATTGTAAATAGGAGCATAGGGGGAAGGCACATTGAACTATATTTGTATACCCTTCAGAATACTATAACTATATACCCTTCACTATACTGTATCTCCTCGAAATACTCATGTCAGACCCAACAAAGTGTATATTATTGATCAGCGTAAAATTCAAAGTCGATTTAGTGAAGTCCGTCAGTCTGTCTGTGTGTCTGTTTGTCCGCCTGTCTGTCTGTCACGTTATCTTTCGAACGAATTGGGATAGATGGCTAAACTTTTGCACACATGTGTATTTTGCCAGTAGGCAGGCTAAGTTCGTAAATGGACCATGTACGTCCACGTTTTCATATAGCCCCCATATAACGGTACTACCCGATATTCGGGTTTTTGGTAGTTTCAAATTTGGTATTTTTAGCTCGAAATATATATTACAGTCTAACAGAAAATTGTCTGTGCAGGTCCACGTCTTCGTAAAGCCTCCATATAACGGTACCTCCGAATATTCGGTATTTTAATGAATTCAGCGTCATTATTCACCGGTGTAGTTTCAAATTACGTATTTAGAGTTTGTAATGGAAACTACAGTCTGTGACAGCAAATTGTCTATGCAAGTCCAGGTCTTCGTATAGGCCCCATATATCAGTACCTCCCAGTATTCGGTATTTTGACGACTTTAGGTACAATACTCACTGAAATTTTTTGAGATGTCGTATTTGAAGTTCGTAATAGATGGTACAGCCTGTGACAGCAAACTGTCTATACAGGTCCAGGTCTTCGTATAGTTCCTTTATAACGGTACCTCCCTACATGCGGTATTTTGATGATTGTAGCTACAAGCTTCGTTGTTTCAAGTTTCGAATTTGAATATGGAAATGGCTTATGACAAACAATGTGTATGTAGGTCCACGGTAATTATATTCGGTACTTTTATGATTTTGACAGAATTTTTTATGGATTTTATTTTTTGAAAATTTCCTAATTCGATCCAAATGGTGGAGGGTATTCAAAGTTCGGCCTCGCCGAACTTACTGTTTTTTAACTTGTTGGGGATATTTTCTACCTACTCAAAATATCAAATTAACATTAACAGTTGAAATCGATCGATATTAGATGTTAAGTTTTATAAAAATACGAAATTGAGGCTAATCGGTACAATTTGCAATATTTTTGTTGGGTCTGACCACTCATAAATGTAAATTTGTACTAATCAGATTTTGATATACACTTTGTACTATCTAAGCAACTATTTCTCAACAAATCACGTTCCTTTCTAGTAATAGAAAGGTTTTTAATTTCTTGGCCTAAAGGTTCTTTAATTACATTACGAATTAGTTTTTTGCCAGAATTCCTTAAAAATGTTTCTCGATTTTTTGACCAAAACCGCGTTATCTTGGGATGCTATTCTTGAAAAATTCTAAGGAAACCCACAATTTTTGACAGGAGTTTTCAGAAAAACGTTCAGAAAAAAATGGTCTTTATTTATCAGGAAGACCTAAAAACGGTCATGATATAAAAATATTCTTATATTATTCGTTCAAAAGGCTATAGATTTGTTAATTATAGACTTTTGGCCAGCAATACCTCGTACATATATATTTCAAAATCCACTTTGATGATTTATCTAAACAATACTTTTGATTAGCCATCCTGGCTGAAGATATCTAAAAAACAAATCTCAATCTATAGGCTTTGATTTTTTTATCCACTATTCTTGTCGAGGAAGTCTTTAAAAAATATATCTAAAAAATTTATTTTTTATGTTTCTTAAATTTTGACCAAGAACTAAGATTTATTAAAAATATTTTTCAAGGAATTCCTGGCAAAAGGAGTTTTTAAACGATTACTTGGTCTAAAATTATAAACATAAAAATGCGCTAAACTTTTTAGTAGATTTATTAGTAGATTCTTCTGACAAATGTGTACCCTCAGAGTATGTCCTTTTAATCAAAAGTTGACACTTTAGGGGGGAGGAAAATAAGAACAAAAAGTATGAGCTAAAATTCGGAAATTTGGAATGAGGGCCACTGATGGGTAGATGCAGAAGAGATGTATCAAAATGCTGAAAATGCTGTATGAAAAAATGTATGAAAATGCTGTCGTTGTAATAAAGAGGTGGTTTTGGAAATGTGTAAAAGTGCTTGAAATATGGTATTGGGGTCGAATTGAAGTCTCTGTTGGTGTCTATGTTGAAGGTATAGAGGTATAAAGAAGATTTTAAATTGTGTACTATAATTTTTCGAAAAGTACGGTACTAAATTTGGACTTGGTTGAAAGGATAGAGACAAAAGAATAGAGATATAGAAGTTGTTTTGGAAATAAGTACGATAATTATACTAAATGGTAATAAATTTGGTAATGGGGGAATTAAAGAGCTTTATCCTGAAATTTGATATAATTGCCACTGTAAGTATCTGAGGATATAAAGATTTTTTGGAAATGCGTCCTATATTTGTTCGAAAAGTACTAAGTAGTACTATATTGAGTGAAGGAATAGAGTTCGAACCCCAAAATGTAATATTGAAGTCTCTGTTGGTATTTGAAATTGGTGGTTGAAAATGTTACTAATTTGGTTTTGAGTGAATGTATAGAGCTAGAGTCCTCAAATTTGAATTAGATATTGTTTCTGGAGTTTGGACAAGAAGACGTTGAAATAGTTTTGGACAGAAAAATAATAAGAAAAATACAATGGTTTCACTAATATCTTTATCTATAGCCTAACACGAACTGTTGGAATGAATCTAAAATTTTAAGGCGGATTTTTCGTGAATGAAGTAGCGGGCATATGCCGGTATTTTTATTATTTTTTTATATCAAATTTAAAGTTCAGTATTGTAGCTTTGGAAATTTCCCAAAAACATCTTTAAAATATTATAAACTAGTCCCTAAAAATTTAATATTTAAAAACGCAATTTTACCTCTAATTTTTATGGCAATATGTATTTTTCCCCTTTTTTACTCCTAAAAACTACGTCAAATATCAAATGTACACAATTCCATACCATTTTCCTCCATGTAGACTAATATTTGAACATTAAAAAAAACCAAAAAAACCAAAAAAAACTGTACAGGAAAGTATCTGGCAATACATATATGCCAATGAAATCTTCTTCAATGTAAAGATCATGTGTACCCTTGTCATATATTCTGCACGCCAAAAAATGGGAGTTGCATGGATTTTTTTATTTAATCAAAATCAAATAATATATTATAATAAATATATTTAATAATCAAAAAATCTACTCTTTTGCAGAATTACTCGTAGATCGAACCATAATTGTAACCTGTGCAACGATTGCAAAATCAAACATGTAAAAAGCGGATGGGTTTGATCAGACCAAACTTTTAATACCCTCCACCTTCTAAAGTTTCGTTTTAAAATGTCCTTTTACGAAATCGTGAACCTATATAGTCAATGTTCTGTCACAGGACGTATAACTCATTACGAATTCTTAACAATGTATTATATCCAATTTCGTTTGACAATGTGGCTACAAGCATCAAAATAACAAGTATTGGGAGGTACTTTATATGGGAGCTATGCGAGTACATAGATTTCTGTCTGAAAAGGTAGAAATCTCTTAGGACGTCTAATGGTAACAAATTTTAAACAATACCATTGGAAAATGTGTTTAAAATCCTTAAAATGCCTAATATAGAGAGGCAACATTTCTATGGGGGGTTTCCTATTTTCTATTCTACAAAAATTTCAGACTTTATTTACATATGACCAATATGTTAGCTATCTAGGTTGATTTCTTCGAAAGTTGGAGAACACATACAGCCACACACAGTCATGTCGAAGTAGTGGGTCTTGTTGGGTCTTAATCAAATAATTCAATGAGTGAAAATGACAAACCTAATAGACCCTCCCTACTGTGCTGGAATGTATAAAATAATCTATTTTTCGTCCATTTTATTCCCAACATATTTTGGGATAATCTCTAAAAATGATAAACTTCTACTCTAACCTTAACCTGGACTCAGTGTAAGTGTACATGGTGTCGTATGAATACAAAGACATCAAGTATACGCCACCAAGTCATTGCATTTTTTTCAAAATCGTTGCAACTCATCATTTCATTGTGCATTTCGAGGATATCGAATTTACTCAACAATTCCAACACAGAAGACAATACCCCCATCAAAATTTAACAGATTTTTTTTTCGAAAATAAGTCATAAATCATAATTTAGTGATTAATTTGTTCAACAACACTTTCAATTATCTCAAATTAGAATCTCATTTGTATAAATTAGAACTTCTTAGTTGAAAATTCAAAATGTTACTTTGTCATGGCTTTGATTGAGGCGGGGAGGAGGGGGACAACCACAAAACTCAGAGGAAAACTTTCCACGAACCAAGTAATGGAAATAAAAGGTGGGTGGTCAGTGGTGGTTCACACCACAGAAGTTTAGAGATGCCACTTTGTCCTGTAGTTATTTCCCGCCATTTAATATCATCCGCAGAGGACTGCTGAATGTTCTTTTTGTTTGGGGGCTGGTGTGCGGTGTTTGGATATTTGTCGTGGTCTGTCGTTTGTTACATGTTGTTGTTGGGCTGATGGCTGTCCTGTGGTTTTTGGGCCCTGCTTGTTTATCATTGTTAACATAAAGAGCGGCACACAGTGGTGGGCGATGCTGAGGCTGACGGTGTGGCTAGAAAACAATTTCGTTGTGTGGCCATTTAAGATGGCCATGCTGGTCAAAAGCTATTCCATGGTGGAGAATCGACATTGGCATTATGATGTGCTTGGAATTAATTTACTTACCTCCTCCCCCTCCTTCTCTCCATTAAACACTTCATTGGTGTTGCGTGGCAGTGTTTTTCACTTGGCATTTAAGTGGCATTCTGTGTTGCTGGTTTCGTCATCTGAAATGTAGATGGAGGAAAAATAGAAAAAGTTAAATATTTTAATATTTCAGTAGCCACAGACAATCTGGATTTAGGTGTTAAATTTCGGATATTTAAAGTTGAGAATATTTTCAAATAATTTTCCTGCTAACTTATTTTGAATTTTAGGTTAATATATTTGTTTTCCTCTTTATCGCCCACATTTGTTAGTAGTTCCGTTCGCCTTATCATCTTTGCTACAATTTTCGATTACGCGCTTCTTCCCATTTTGCATTTGTCGGCATTTCGTGTTATGTTTTAATATTTACCCGTTCATTGTTGGCCATATATTCTGCTGTTGTTTGTCTGTGTGTGGGAAATAATTTGCAGTGTGGCCATGCTGCCGGGCCATAATAAAATTTCATTAGCAACCATAATGAGGCTGTATATTTTCTTTTCAATAGCGCCTATTTTTGTTCTGGCCAAATTGTTATTGCGCTGCTTATTTGCTTAGCTACTTCTTCTGTTTGGGGGGATGCGTGTTCTTTGCAATGTTTTATAAATATGACGACCAGATAAAATAAATTCTGATTATAACGTTTTACCACCCTTTGCCGAATGTATGAGGCCTATTTTTATGAAAATACATTTGTGTATAAATTTTTTATGGCTATGTATGTGGCTGTGTAATTTTTTGCAGGAAAAATTTATTTGTCCGCTTTAAATTTTTTTTCGCACAGATAATCGGCGTGCCATCATGGGTGTTGTTCTTCAGGTTTCAGTGAGCCAATTATTGTCTCCCCAACCTTAAATAAAATCTAGGTTTAACAACCCTGTCGAGGTAAGGGACCCCCTTACCTCGATAATGTAGGATCTCGAATGAAGTAATCTTTGAGCGAATTACAGAATATTCAGGAGTGATCTCCTACCCATCAGAAATAACCATTTTTATTGGAATGCTGTACAAAAGTTGTACCTAGAATTTAAAAGCAGCTGGTAATCAGTACTTCTTTCCGAGACACAGGGGTTCAGAATTGTTATACCCTCCACCATAGTATGGAGGGTATATTAAGTTTGTCATTCCGTTTGTAACACCTCGAAATATACATTTTAGACCCCACAAACTATATATAATCTTAATCAGCATAAAATTCTATGTCGATTTAGCGATGTCCGTCCGTCCGTGGAAATCACTCTAGCTTTCGAACGAAACGAAGCAGGTTAATAAAATTTTACTCAAATGTATATTATGTCTGCAGGACTTTTGGTATAGAAAATGGGCCATGTAGGTCCACGTTTTGGTATAGCCCCGATATAATAGTAGCTTCCTATTTTTGGTATTTTGGTGATTTAAGCGACATTATTTTAGCGGAAAATTTGGTATTTGAAATTCGTAATGGATACTACAGGATGAGATAAAAAAAAAACTGTAACAAAGTCAAACGGAATAATTTTTACATTTTTTTTTTAAATTTTATTGAATGAAAGCAAAAAATGTCGGAAATAGCTTCAAATTTTAGAATAAGTTTAGATTTGTTCGAATTGGTCACATTTGGCACGGATTATGGCCTTAAAACGGCCATTGAAACCGTCACACGCTGCTTGAATGTTTCTCTGCGGTATTTTGGCCCATTCCCGGCAAAGGGCTTACTTGAGGTGATCGACACTTTGGTATTTTTTAGTGCCAACCTTGCTTTACAAAATATTCCAGACACAATAGTCCAACGGATTAGTATCCGGAGATTTTGGTGGCGATTGTGCGCTGAAGATGAAGCGAGGTACCTCATTTTGTAACCATTCTTGGATGGCGCGTGCAAAGTGCGATGGTGCTGAGTTCTGTCCAAGGTCTGGGGCCTGAAACCGTCACATGCTGCTTGAATGTTGTTATGCGGTATTTTGGCCCATTCTCGGCGAAGCGCTTGCTTGAGGTGATCGACACTTTGGTATTTTGCTTCCCTTTGCTTCCCAAAGATTTTGTTGGCCATTGTGCTCTGCGAACGAAGCGAGGAACCTCATTTTGTAACCATTCTTGGGTGGCGCGTGCTGAGTGCGATGGTGCTGACTTCTGTTGGAATCTTCAAGGTCTGCGGCCAAAATGTCTGCGTGCCCAAAGCTTTAATACACCCTCCACAATATTTTCGTGATAATATTCGGCATTTATTCTGATGCCACGGTCGATTAATACGCGGAGAGCGACCATCGGACCTTGAGTTTTGGTGGCAAACCGAAGCTCCACATTTTCAGCTGACCTCTTTGGCAAGTAAACACGATCATTTTGTTTGTTTATAAATTGCTGGACAACGAATGTTTTCTAATCGGAGAAAATCAAATTCGGCTGTTCACCATTTTCGGCCAAGCGAAGCAACTCTTTAGCTCTTTTGAGACTATTTTCTTTCTGTTGCGGTGTCAGTTCTTGCATTTTTTGGAATTTCAATGGCTTTACCCCGAGCTCATTTTTCAATATTTGCCAAATAAAATATTGCGATATGTTCAGCTTACGAGCCATTCCATTTGGCCAATGCGACGCGGGTTTCGATCAAGCCGCTTCTTTACTTTCCAGTACATTTTAGTACTATTCCTTCCCTTTTAGTACAAAAGCCCAGCCTTAACACACGCCAAAGCACCAAGACTGAACATCGTCCAAATGTTCAAGATTCTAGCTTCAGCCGTTTTGTCTGGGCGTTGATTCTATGAAAGTCAGTCAGTCGAAAATCGTAAAGAAAATCGAACATGTATTTCTAGTTTTTTTGCGATTAGTTGTTAATAACAACTTTAACCAGAAGGAGTGGGCCAATAAATTCCAAGTTCATATCCGATTTCTGGTTGAGAAAAATATTTCGATTCACCAACTTAGAAAAGAATCGCCGACTTGTTTCGCAAGTTAAGAGATTTTGTTTATGAAAATTGTAACTCTTTGTGGGGTAGGTATCAGAAGGGGTGGGACGTTATGAAAATTTTGAAGATTTGTGGGGGACGCACTTGCTGAAGGGGGTCGATATTGTCCATTGATCCTGACCTGGGACTGATAAAAAATTAGCTTAAAATTAGATGATTCTTTCTTGTTCTATAAGGTGAATTATTTTCTGTGAATCATTGGACCTTTTATGAGCGATTTGCCAGAAGGAGTTGACAGGTATTGCCCATCTCTGAACTTGATCTAAGTTAATGATAACGGATGGTACAGCTAGATCGAATCCAAATTTCCTGAAATGGATTTGAGAGCCGATGAGGCACCTTTAAACCGTATCAGATTTAAAATACCCTTTGTAGCCAAATGGCTGAGGTTATAATAAATTCGACGAATTGTCGATGGTAATGTAAAATGAAGTAATTACCCAGTTTCGATTAGGTGGAAAACGATCGCGCAGAAATGTATCTATTTTTATACCCTAAAACACTATGTGTGGGGGTTAGCATAAGTTTGATTGGGCCCAAAATTATGTAACACATCGATATATTGGTCCCCGGAATAGGAAACCATATATGGATCTTCATATCTCGCCGTGTTGAGTCGATCTATCTATGTATGTCCATCCCTCCATCTGTCCATGTTAATTGGTAATCAAGCTACAGGTCGCAATTATGACCCGATCCTCACGAAATTGAAATGGAGGTCGGGTTTGGATCAGAATATAAGCCTTTTGTTTTTGGAATGTTCGCAAAATATTTAGGGGTTAAAGTGGACCAAAAAAGAACATACTTCTGATTTTGCTGTTGCTCTACAGGCTACAATTATGAACCATCCAACGGAGTTAGAGTTTCGGACTGTAGGAGTTAGATTTAAGCTGTAAAATGGAACACCCATTTCGCGTGAAATTGTTTTGAAAATCTATCAATGCGACAAAGGTCGAAAATTTTAGGCAAATGCGGTAACATTTGGGTAGGGCTCTATTACATTTACAATATATTGTAGTGTTGTAGGGTATCACATAGTCGGCCCCGCACATCTATAGCCTTTGCCTACTATTTTTTTAGTTTTCTGACTCTTAGTGAGGTAAATATGAAGGATGCTTTCAAATGTGTTATAAATTGTTTGCTTGTCATAAAGTTAAGAGCATTCCAAAGATGCGTTTCACAGCAAGTCTCTTGGTTTATCCAATATTAGATAATTTTCAAAAGCTTCTATCTTTTATTTAGTACTGTAATTTAACAGAAGTTTAACATTTTGCAGAAATGCAAATAAAAACAAAAGAGCAACAGGTAACTTGTAATCAGCTGCTCAGCCTTCGAAGCTTTCATAACCCTTTGAAGCAAACAGCTGTTGTTATTATAAAAGCTTAGTAGTAGGACTCTCATTATGGAGAAAATTTTTATGAATGTGTGAGTGAGAGAACTTGCCAACATACCGCTAACAAAACATATGTTTTTGTTTACATTTTTTGTTTTCCTCACATTCTCTCTCAAATATGTTTTTAAGTGTATGTGTGAGTGAGAGAAATAACTTTGTAATTTTGTTGTAATCTCTGCCACCCCCATGGCAGCCCTACGAAAAGCTTCCACGAGGTTTTTCTCAATGAATATTCGAATTTGTTGGATTTATCCTTGTAGTAGTGAATGTCATTGTTAATGAAATCCAACACCGCTGGCAGTCAGACTAACTTAACTAAATTTGAATTTCGCCTTTGTTGTTGTTGTTTTATTTTTAAACATTGTGAGAGTCGTAGTTCGGCGAATGAAAGTAAAATTGAGTACAAGTACAGATGAGACTTATTATTTACGAGTTAGGGAAATGTATGGTACATAAATTAGTCGTGGGCAGTAAGTCACTGAAGATAGACACATCGGAACAATTGGAAACGGATAGAATTTTTATTTTAAAATGGATTTTTTTCGAGTCAGTTTTACGTAAAAATTTCAACGTATTTTTTAAGAATAAATTCACGAAAATAATATCTCAAATCTTAAGTTTAGGGTATTTTACATCGAACTAAAAAATAAATAAATAAACAAGTTAAAAATTATCAGTCGGTTTTGCCGACAGATGTATACTCTCTGCCAATGTTCGATTATTTAAATATATTTTGACTTCTGCTATGATTATTCAAATTGTTGAGCCTCTGTGGAGTAGGTAGGTTCCAAAGGAATGGACCCATATTGTCCTTTTCGTATAGGACCTAAATAAAAATGATATACATATTGTGATGTGCCAGGTTCGGGCTATATTGTTTACTTGCTTCACTCTATATGATATTTGTGATAATTTTTAAAAATATGTTAAAATGTGCGTGAGTTCCCAGATATAGTCGACCGAAGTATTCCATACATTATAATACAGATACAAATATTGGTATGGGCAGAATTACTAGAAAATCGAACATTTATATATTATGCGAAATCCTAAATTCCATATTCATTTCAAGTTTCTGAGGTTGAGAAAAATATTTAGATATAGTTGTAAAGAATCGCTGACCTGTTTCATAATTTATGAGAGGTAGAAGTATTTTAAATTGCGACACTTTGTGGGTGAGATACCAGAAGGTGTTCCCAGAGATATAGACAATAGATATGGTGTTAGAAAAAAGGTTTGTATGTGTGAAATTTGAAGGGAGTTGGATGCTTATATCTTTCGCTTTCTTTGAGCGTTTTGTTTTTCATAATCTTCAACCCTATGTCGGAGACGTACCACAAGAAATGGTCCGATATCTAGCTTTTTTACAGATATTGTGATGATGGAAATATTGCGATTTCTGAATATTAATTTCGCATTTTATGAGCTTCATGGATATGAAAAATGTTGACCCTTTGTGAGGGACGTATCAGAAGGAGTGGGACGATATATTCCCTCTTAACAGGAGAACTTGTGTTAGTAGAAAAAAGTGATTTGTGAAATATGAAGAGAACCCGATGCTAATTTCGAATTTTATGATCGTTTTGGTTATTCAAAACTTTAACCCTTTATGGATCTCTACCATATTTATAACATATCTTGTGTGTATGGAAATATCAAGATGTAGCAGGTCTGAATGGAATCGGATATTAATTTCGCGTTTTATGAACTTCATGGATATTCAAAATTTTGACTCTTTGTGGGGGACGTACCAGAAGGAGTGGGCCGATATATTCCATCTTCACAGCAGATTTTGTGTTAGTAGAAATAATGTGATGTGTGAAATATGAAGAGAACCGAATGCCTGTTTCGGATTTAATGACAATTTTGGCTATTCAAAAATGTGACCCTTTTTTGGCGTGGTACCAGAGGGAATGGTCCGACCTCTACCATTTTCGATGGAAATATTTAGAGGTACCAAGTCTGATAGAAATCGGATTTTAATTTTGCATTTTATGAGCTTCATGGATATTCAAAATTTTGAGCATTTGTGAGGGAGGTAACAGAAGGACGGACGGATATTCTCAATTTTCGCACCAGACCCAGCACAGTCGCAAATATTAGGATTTGCAAAGTTAGAGCAAAATCGGATTATCGTTTCTCTGTCTGTGCAAAAAATATATTTTTTTAAATTTTCGACAATTTGTGGGGAGGTGCCAGAAGGGTTGGCTCCATATATTCCATCTTCACACCAGACCTTGGATTAATAAAAATATTGTGATGTGTTTAATTTAAAAACAATGGGACTCTTACATCATATTTTATAAGCGTTGTTATAATTAAAAATTTTGACCCTTTGTGAGGGAGGTACAAATATTAGGATTTGCAAAGTTGAAGCAAAATAGAATTATCCTTTCTCTTTCTGTGCAGTAAAATATTTTTTTAAAAATTTCGAACTTTTTTGGAGGAGGTACCAGAAGGAGTGAACCGATATTGCCCATCTCCAAACTCGATCTAAGTTTGACAATAATATTACGATGTGTCAAGGTTAGATCGAATAGGATACTACCTTCGAGAGTTATCGTGGCAGAAGCCAGTCAGACAGACCAACGGACGGCTAGATCGACTCCAAATGTCCTGAAACGGATTTGGTCCAAAGTGACCGTATCAAATGATATATACCCTCTCTAACTGAGAGTATAAAAATCTAAAATATATCGCCTGTAGTTACCGGCCGCTGAAAAAGTATTACGTTTCAGAACCTTTTTTCCAGTTCAGAAAAATTATACTTGACAGGTTGGAAAATATATCACCCTTACTTACCGCCAAATTGTCCTGTTGTTTCACTACAAATACTTTACTCACCATAACTGGAAGAAATAATATTGCGAGGAAAACCATTTTTTTGTTTTTGAGATCAAGAAAACTATAGTTGACTTCATACAGATCGGGCAGATCCAACCTTATCGAAAAAAAATAATACAATATTTTTATATTTTATGTTTTTAAGATTTTTCTTCGGTATAATCCCAAGCTTGACGACTTCTATTATTTTTTAAAATGTTACATTTGAGTTTTCGAAAATATTTTCGGACTGTCCAATACTTGATACTATTTTATTGGGTGTTAAAAAAAAAATCAAAGTTAATAGCCTTAAAATATAGCATTTTCTCATAAAAAGCACTGACTTTAACTTACTTTAAATGCTTTTCAAAATTCGAACCAAGCCCCCAACCAACCGGTTTGTGTACCTATGTCAAATATCTAAAAAATTTCCATTATGGTTTTAAATAACATTACACACTTAGTGTCGTCGTCATGAATGCCATGAATAACGAAACATAATCTTGTTCAACAAATTGGATACATTTGTCAGTGTTTGGTTGGTTGGGTGAGTGGGTGTGTGTGTGTTTGTACCGGCTTTGGCTTTCCTGTTTCCTCCCTCCACAATGACCACTAACTCAGATTTTATTTATATGAATACGCATTTTCCGTTCGGTCACCCCCATATAAATCAATAGTTTTCCACCCCCATAAATAAACGGATGTCCTTTGAACATAGGAAATAAATGGTGATTACATTGGAACGTAACTTTAAATAAATGGGATCACTATTTACATATCTGCATTGCTTAGCCGGAAGATTTGAAATTTATATTTAGAGTTTGAAAGAAAAAAATATATTTTTTTTAAGTTAAGGTGTGGCTTTAAAATATTGTACCTTCTTTTGCGTAAAAAAAAAAACTTAAATAAGTTAAAAAATATAGGTTGGTTTTGTCGATAGATATGTTCCCTCAGGTTATGTCTGATAATAAAATATATTTTGACTTGATTATTCAAAATGTTTATCCTTTATTGGGATGGTACCGTAGGCGTGGGCCAATATTTTCCATTGCGCATATAACCTAAGTCTAATATAAATATTGTGACGTGCCAGACTACTTCCTCCGATTTATTTGGGATAGTTTAAAGAGAGGACCGATATATTAAAACAGATAATACTAGTACTGATAGAAAATATTGAGATGCCCAATAATTATTTTTTTTTCAGTTTTGTGGGATTATTTGCGATTATTCCAGAAGGAGTAAGCCTTCCTTATTTACAATACATCTATGGCTTATAGAAATATTAATATTTTACCCTTTGCAGGCCGATGAGTTCCATATTCACACTAGAACTAATGTAGGTGAAGGTACTGCATTGTTAGACGTTAGAAGAAACATCGAATATTTATTATTATTAATTTTATGACACTTGACATATTAAAATTGTTGACTTCTAGTTTGGAAGGTATGAAAAGAAGAGGGCCGAAAAATTCCATATTTATATTGTGATATACTTATTTTAAAGAGAATCGCTGATTTTTTTCTCTTGTTATAAGGGTTAAAAAAAGCAAAAATATTGATACCTTTGTTGGGAGGTACCAGAAGGAATGGTTCGATATATTCCACATTTACAGCAGATCTTGTGTTGATAGAAATATTGGGATGTGCAAAATTCCAAGGTAATCGGACTTATATTTCACACTTAGTTACGAACTCAGTCTAACTTTACTAAAAGTATTACGATGTAACCATTTTGGACCAAATCGGATACTCCCCTCGAGCCTTATAGTAAGCACCAGCCAGCAGACAGACAGATTGACGGGCATCACTTGATCGATCGGAACTGGTCTAGGGTCTAAAATCGTTATTTCGATGGGACAAGTTTTGGCTGTATTAAATGATATATACCCTCTGTAGCCACATGGCTGAGAGTATAAAAAGTCAAATCGGTTGGCAGCAAATACATCAACTATGGGTACGGCTAATATCTAAAAACCTGATAAAATGCTAAACATTTTTGTGAGATAGTCTTCCAATCCAATGCGAACATAATTATCAACTGTTAGCCCTCAGTCGAAAAATAAACCAAAAAATTCAAAATGATGACAATGATATTTGCGGTGTGGTGTGTTATCAATTAATATACCAAAATATCTAATCACAGTCACTACGTTTGGAATATATGATTTAGATCTGAAAAACGCCTTACGTCCGAATTTACCGCTATATGGGGCTATACTCAATAGTGGGCTTATATAGCGCTAGCAAATGGCAGTTAATTACCAATTGTAGCCAAAAAAACATTAACCGATTGAATTTGGACATGGACAGGTTTCGCAAATCTTTACAGAAACTGGTAAAGGTTTCGCAAATCTTTACAGAAACTGTGCAAAAAGTACTGAATGGCTGAAGGGATAGAGATGGTATCTGTGTTTGAGATTTAGCAGTGATTTGGAAATGCGTCCTATACATGTACGGAAAGTACAAAATTGTATAAAATTTGGTATTGGGTGAATGAATAGAGCTGGAATCCAGAAATTGGATATTGAGGTCTCTGTTGGTATCTGAGATTGAGATATGGAGGAGGTTTCGAAAATGCGTACTGTAATTGTACGAAAATTACTAAATAGTACTACATTTGGTATTGGGTGCACAGATTGTGCTTGGAATCTGAATTTTGCTATTATATTCGCTGTTCATGTGTAGCCTGGACATATGGGTTTGCTTTGGGAAATGTGTACTATAATTGTAGGAAAAGTACTTAATAGTACAAAATTTGGTAGTGGGTGTAGGAATAGAGCTGAAATTTGATAAAGATGTCACTGTTGGTGCCTGCAATAAAAAATATTTGGCTGTGGTTTGGAAATGAGTCCTATAGTTCGACGAAAAGTACTAAATTCTACTAAATTGGATATTGGATAAGGGGACGGAACTGGAATCCTCAAATTTGATATTGAGGTATTTTTCCTACCTGGAATTAAAATATGGAGGTGGTTTTGCAAAAGCGTACTATAATTGTTCGAAAAGTACTAAATAACACTAAACTCGCTATTGGGTGAAGAAATAGAGCTGGAATCTTAGATGTCAAGATTGGTGTCTGTGGTTAAGATATGGAGGTGGTTTTGGAAATGTGTACTATAATTGTTCGAAAAGTACTTAGTAGTACTAAATTTGAAGAGATAGAGACAAAATTCTAAATTTTGATGTTTAGAGAACTATTAGTACCTGAAATTGAGATTTGTACTGTATGTGGGTATTGTACGAAAAGTACTAAATTTCGTATTGGGTGAAGGAATGGCGCTGAAGTCCTAAAATTTGCTGTGGATATACCTGTTGGTGTCTGTGGTTAACATATGGAGGTGGTTTTGGAAATGTGTACTGTAATTTATCGAAAAGTACTAAGTGGTACTAAATTGGGTGTTGTGTAAAGGGATAGAGCTAGAATCCCAGAATTTGATACTGAGGTCTATGTAGGTAACTGGGATTGAGTCATGGAGATGGTTTTGGAAATGTGTACAATAAAGTACGAAATAGTTTTAATTTGGTATTAGGTGAAGGGGAAGGGCTGAAATTCAGAAATACGATATTGAGGTCACTGTTATTGAGGTTAGTGTCTGTGGTTATGATATGGAGGTGGTTTTGAATATGCGAACTAAAATTGTACTAAATTTATAATGGGAGGAACTAAAGAACTAAAATCCTGAAATTTTAAATTAAGGTCACTGTTGGTATCTGAGGTTGAGATATGGAAATTGTTTTGAAAATGTGAACTATCATTGTACGAAAAAGAAATAAGGGGTACTAAATTATATATTGTGCGTGGTGATAGAGCTGGTATCCCGAAATTCGATATTGCGACCTCTGCTCGAAAATTGGATTGAGTTATGGAGGTGTTTTCGGAATATAATTGTACAAAAAGTAGTAAATTGTACAAAAAGTACTAAATAGTACATAATTTGTTATTGGAAGACGAGATAGCGCTGATATCTGTGGTTAAGGTTATATAATCGTTACGGCACGAGTGAAATGAGCCTGTTATATAAAGATGGGAATTTTCAAAATATTAGTATTGCTGTCATTATAAGAATGATATAGAGTTCCAACCATTTTTATAGAAATCACTTTTAATTTAATTGGTTTAGATCATGCTCTTATCCAATAACCTTCCACCAATTTGCATTCCCAATCGATTTATCATGCTTTTGAGACATCAAAATGTTACTTTTTCTACACCATGTTTGACTAGCCAACACAATTTTGCTGTGTTAAATCAAACGCAAATCATCGAAAAGGAAAGCAAAAACCATGATGCCTTCCACCAGCCCCAATTGCCGTTGAACAACATCCTCTGTGCCACCAGCAGCACTATATCCTGTCTCTGATAAATGCAAATATTTGCAAATTCTTAGACTCGGTAACTTAGCAACATGACATGCAGGACGTTGGCAAGAGGCATTGATGATAATCGTTATTCCGCTAGGATTAGAATGCAGAAAATTTTCCAGAGTTGTAGAAATTCCTGTGGGCACTGATGTATTTGGGAATTCACAATGTTGTGCAATGAAAACAATTTCTTGAATGGAGTTTGGTTCTAGAGACAAGATTTTTATAAGCCTTATACAATTAAGAGGTATTTTTTAATGGTGTCCTATTAGTAGAGGAATATCTAAAGGTTTTCTGTAGTCAGGGGATTTGTCCATAGATCTTCGAAAAATCTTCTGTAAATTCAAAACCCTTCAAAGTTTCTCTAGCAGTAGTAGACTTTTTAAAGTGGTTCTGACGACGTGTTTTCACTTTGAAGCTGGGGTAGGTTCAGCGGGGGCCAGAGTCGTCACAAAAATTTATTTGTTAGGACATAAAGAGAGAGAGAGAGCGAAGCAAAAATATTTTCTTAAAACGTTATAAATTTATTTCCTTAAATAACACTAAACACTACACTAAACACAATAAAATCACGTTCAGAACTTTTTACGAAGAACACTAAATCACAAAGTTCAGTCGACATGTTAATAAACGGGTAGCAGTGGTGGCAGCTTGGCACAGCGGCGGCCCGATGAATAGGCGAGCGACGAATAGAGTGGCGGCAGCTTGGCACAGCGGCGGCCCGATGAATAGGCGAGCGACGAATAGGGTGGCGGCGGCTTTGGCACAGCGGCGGCCCGATGAATACGTCAGCGGCGAGTAGTAGTGGCGGCAGCTTGGCACAGCGGCGGCCCGATGAATAGGCGAGCGACGAATAGGGTGGCGGCGGCTTTGGCACAGCGGCGGCCCGATGAATAGGCGAGCGACGAATAGGGTGGCGGCGGCTGTGGCACAGCGGCGGCCCGATGAATAGGCGAGCGACGAATAGGGTGGCGGCGGCTTTGGCACAGCGGCGGCCCGATGAATAGGCGAGCGACGAATAGGGTGGCGGCGGCTGTGGCACAGCGGCGGCCCGATGAATAGGCGAGCGACGAATAGGGTGGCGGCGGCTTTGGCACAGCGGCGGCCCGATGAATAGGCGAGCGGCGAATAGGATGGCGGCGGCTTTGGCACAGCGGCGGCCCGATGAATACGTCAGCGGCGAGTAGTAGTGGTGGCAGCTTGGCACAGCGGCGGCCCGATGAATACTCGCACGACGAATCGGGTGGCGGCAGCTTTGGCACAGCAGCAGCCCGATGAGTACGTCAGTCGCCGTCAACGCAGCCCGAAGAATAGGGAGTATTGCTACAACCCTCACTTGACCCTGCGTTCAGTCGCCGTCAACGCAGCCCGAAGAATAGGGAGTATTGCTACAACCCTCACTTGACCCTGCGTTCAGTCGCCGTCAACGCAGCCCGAAGAATAGGGAGTATTGCTACAACCCTCACTTGACCCTGCGTTCAGTCGCCGTCAACGCAGCCCGAAGAATAGGGAGTATTGCTACAGCCCTCACTTGACCCTGCGTTCAGTCGCCGTCAACGCAGCCCGAAGAATAGGGAGTATTGCTACAACCCTCACTTGACCCTGCGTTCAGTCGCCGTCAACGCAGCCCGAAGAATAGGGAGTATTGCTACAGCCCTCACTTGACCCTGCGTTCAGTCGCCGTCAACGCAGCCCGAAGAATAGGGAGTATTGCTACAACCCTCACTTGACCCTGCGTTCAGTCCAGTCCAGTCACCACAAATAGTCAAGGCTTATTGTTTGGCTTACTAAGACTCAATTCAACCGAGGTTGCGCGCCTTTTCTTCCTCCCAATCACACTTGACTTACCAGCCATCAACAGAAGACTGATCCCGATTGGGTGAAATGCGTCTCCTTTTATACCTTTTTGGCTGGACAACGATTGTTGTTTTCTCATGACAGCAGCTGATCCCAATCTGACAGTTTTGCGTAGTTCCGCCATTTGCCACCAGGGGTTCCAATGTTGTATTTTAAGTATACTTCTTTCTACTAGGGGACAATAATAATGTACCCCAAAAACGAAAGCATGACTTTTGGGCGTTACATGGCATCTCTTCCTCCCTCTGATTTTTGATTCCTTGATTTGCTTTCTCTATTACTATTGGGTTTCAATAGCCAGGAAGCCCTAGGGTGTTATGTAACCTTTTATTTCTCCGACATGGGCACTTTGGTTCGACTATATCTCGGTCGAATAGGAAGGTATGTTAGAGACCAATTGCAGAAGTTCGGAGAGATACCTTCACTACCCCGTCTGCTGATATTATTATGCGGTACTGCTTGCCATCTTGTTTAACAATTCGCTTCAGTTTGTGTCCCTTTTTCCAATTGTTTTTAAACTTCTCTATACGGCTTTGTAGGTTTTCGGGATAATTTGGCAGTTCGAGAAATGTGTTATTGTTCACGGGATTGTCTGTCGAGGACGATGGCGTTGACTCAGTTGGGATTTCAGTGACTGGCAATTTGATTGTACTTGGTGTGCTATTATTCTCCTTACTGGGTATAAACACTTCATCGATGGAAGGTTGACTGCTACACACTGTTGGCTGATGAGGTGTCATCGTTTGGCTTGTGGATGATGATGAAGACGACGAGGCTGATGAGGATGAGGATGACGATCGGGAAGATATCGATGGTGATGACAGTTCGACAACGTGTCCCGGCGTTCCTGGTAATGATTTATCTTCCTTCACGTTGGGGGACCTGTGATCGTCCGATATGACGGCAGCATTGGATTGCGATGGAACTTGTACGTCATCACTATGCAACAGATTTGCTTGTTCGGTTATGTTATATAGCGGTGATGATGGAGGAACTCCAACCAGCGTCTGCCATTGGGTCCACCACTCCAAACTAGGATCTTCGGAAACTGTCACAAAACTACTTGCGGTCGACCTGGAGTCTTCTTCTAAATGTGCGAAAGCATGTGAGGATGAAATAGGAACCTCCTTCGCCCGTTTGAATTTTTTCGTGTTGGGGCTATCTTGCTCCATCGTGATGTTGAAATTTTGAGAATTGCGATGGTCTTTGAAGTATGGGCTTATATTAGGACACTGATTAGTTTGGGTATTGTCAATTTAATGTCTAAAAATAAAATAAGAAATTATAATGAAATGGCATCACATAAACGTAAGTGGAACTACAATCAACATTCTACTTCTATGTCTACAATTTAATTTTGTTCTTCATAAAAAGGCTTAATTTCACTTAAGTGCGCGACGCGGGTGATGTTGTCTTTTCCTCGGACTACAACGATTACTGGAGATTGGAATTTTTGTACGACAAACGGCCCTCCGTATTTGGGCGCTAGTTTGGCGGCGAAATTTTCGACGGCCTTCGACTGAGGATGTAGACGAACTAGAACTTGCTCCCCAATCTTTGGTTTCCAAACTCGTCGTCTAAGGTTGTACTGTCTCCGCTGGTTTTGAGATGCTTTTGCCAAGTTTCGACGCACTATCTTAAATATTTCTTTCAACTCCTGGGCACGGTCTTCTGGTAAGACTATTCTAGCACCAGTTCCTGTTGTGAGCTGATCATATAATGCCTGGGGCAGCCGCGGTTCTCTTCCTTGTGTCAGGTATGCCGGCGAATATCCAGTGGATTCTGATGCACTAGTGTTTATGGCTAACATTATTTCGGGCAGCATATCGTCCCATGTATTATGTTGTTTCGAAACTTGTGCTATCATTGTTTTCACTGTCCGATTTGTCCTTTCAGTAGGGTTCTCTTGCGGGGTGTAAGGAGCCGTAAGTTGATGCTTTATACCCATTTCTGCTAGGAATTTTTCGAATTGGTTGCTAGTGAATTGGGTTCCGTTATCGGTTATCAATATTTTTGGAACCCCATATCTAGAAATAATTCTTTCTCTGCATGCTTTTATTAATCCCTCTGTCGTAGCCTTCCGCAATGGAACCAACTCCGTCCATTTTGAGAATCTATCCATAATAACGAGTAGCATTGAGTTACCGTGCTTAGATCGCGGTAGGGGTCCTACGAAGTCCGCACAAATAGTGGCCCATGGTTCCTCCGGGATTCTTATCAACATTTCCCCTGCTGGTTTCTGTTGGCTGACTTTATATTTTTGGCAACATTCGCACTGCTGGACATAACGTTTGATGTCCTGGAACATACCAGGCCAAAAATATCGGTTCGCCACCTTGTTGCTAGTCTTTCGCACTCCCAAATGACCTCCGGTGACACTGTCATGATTTTCTCTAAGGACCTGAATCCTTGATCCGGTGGGCACACACAGCTTCCATGGTGTGCAATCTTCATCGTTTATTTGCTTGGGAAAATGTCGATAAACATTTCCCTCAATGATTGTATAGTCTGGATACTTCTTCGGATTCTTGGTTATGGTTTCCTTCAACTTTTCTAGCCATGGGCACGGACTGGTGTCATATTTTACTGTGGCTAGGTCTAACGTTTCCAAAGGTGTTCTCGAAAGCGCATCTGCCACAACGTTCTGTTTTCCTCTACGGTATCTGATCAAAAAATTATATTGCTGTAGCTCGAGAGCCCAACGTGCGAGTCGACCTGTAGGGCTTTCAATAGAATTTAACCATTTTAGGGCCAAATGATCGGTAATAACTATAAACTGGTAACCCTCTAAATAGGGTCTCATGTGTCTAATGCCCCACAGTATGGCTAGACATTCCTTTTCAGTCGCTGAGTAGTTCTTTTCAGCCTGTTTTAAATGTCTGCTGGCGTAGGCTATGACACGTTCCACGTTATCTAACTCCTGTGTTAGAACTGCTCCAAGGCCATAGTTGCTGGCATCAGTTTGCAATATGAACGTCTTTGTGAAATCCGGACAAGCCAGAACGGGAGCTTCAGTTAACTTTGCTTTTAGGTCTGAGAATGCTTCTTGTTGTTCGGGACCCCATTTCCAATGTTTTCCCTTTTTAAGAAGACTAGTCAATGGTTGTGAAATTGTTGCAAACTGTGGGACAAATCTTCGGTACCAAGATGCTACTCCAAGAAATCTTCGTACCTCCTTTACCGATGTTGGAGGTTTCATTTCCACTATTGCGGCAACTTTATCTGGATCCGTCTTTATTCCCTCGCTACTCACAACATGGCCTAAATACTTCGTTTCTTTTCTGAAAAATTCGCATTTCTCAATGTTTATTCTCAGGTTAGCTGATCGCAATCTTCTGAACACTTCTCTCAAGTTCCGCAAGTGTTCCTCAAACGTTTTTCCAATGACGATGATATCGTCAAGGTATGCAAAAGCGTGGGGGTCCATTTCAGGCCCAATCACACTATCTAATGCCCGTTGGAAGGTTGCCGGTGCTGAATGCAAACCGAAAGGCATCACTTTCCACTGATATAGACCTTTACCAGCTACCGCAAAGGCCGTGTATTTTCTGCTCTCCTTCGCCATAGGTATTTGCCAATATCCGTCTTTAAGGTCCAGGCTACTCACGTATTTGGCATCCCGTAGTCGATTCAGTATTGTGTCGATGCGGGGTAAAGGGTAGGCATCTGGAACAGAACGTTTATTCAATTGGCGAAAATCCATACAAGTTCTCCAATTCCCATTTTTCTTTCTGACTAATGTGATGGGGAAACAGTATGGGCTTGTAGACGGCTCTATACATCCTCGTTCTTCGAGCTTTCTCACTTCGGCATTAATCACGGCTTGCATTGCAGGATTTCGCGGAGCATATCTTAATTTAATGGGTCGATCGTCGGTCATTACAATCTTATGTTCAGCTATTGACGATAGGCCATTTAATTGTTGGAACTTAGGGAGTTCCTGTGCCAGAAAATTTTCAACGATCTCACATTGCGTTTTACTCAATTCATCGTTTAAGAATTTAGCTCTGGGGGATACACTATTCGTAGCTGTCATTGTATCTATTACCTCTTTTGATGGGGTTTCCTCTCCTATAGCCACGGTACAATGCTCCGTTGATGTGGTTGGCTTACTTAATTTGACACTTATACCGGCGCAGTGAATGGTCGTGTGGAACTGTTTTAGAAATTCCAATCCCAATATGATGTTTTCCTTGAATTGCGGCATGATGAGAAATGTAACATCTGAGCTTTGGTTTCCAAATGTAACAGGTAACACTGTTGATCTTGTGATGTTCACCGTGGTGCCGTCTGCGAGGATAACATTTGCCTCATGCCGTGAATAAGTAAACCTTTTCTTGATTTTTTTCGCAAATTCTCTTTTTATAAAACAGCTAGTGGCACCAGTGTCGACAGTTGCTTTAATAGCTTTCCCCTCTATTAAGACAGTTGCAGTAAGGCGATATTCTTCACATTGCAATGATGTAATATTCTGGTTACTCTTCTTTGCCGGGGGTTCATCCTGCTGCGTTTCTGGATTGGATGAGCTTTCGTTTAGCACTTGGTCACCTTGATTGGTGCAATACAGGTTATTTCTAGAGTTGTCCGCACGTCGATTATAGTTTTGTTGATTTCGAGGCTGTTCTGACCGAGAATTATTTGGTATGCTTTCGAGTTCGTCTGCCAAGGAGATCAATTCCGAAAGTGTGGTAAAGTCTTTACGGCGAATGTACCATTGATAATCCGAATGCGCGTTTCTAAAAATTCGTTCCAATTTTTGTTCTTCGGTCATATTGGTGTGCTGCATAAGATGCTGTATAGAGAGTACATATTCCTTAAACGGCTCCTTATTACGCTGTATCCTTCTCCTAATTTCATCCTCCAATTTCTCAAAGTATCTCGGTGGCAAAAAGAATTTCAGAAAATCACTCTTAAATTCGTTCCAGGTAGTCCAGTGTCGGTTGTTGTTCCTTAGCCAGATTAAAGCTTTACCTCGTAACAACTCTGGCATTACTTTAATTATTTGATTCAATTCCACGATGTACATTTCAGCCATTTCTTCTACACGTTCTACGAATCCAATAGGGTCCATTCCATTTTCAAAAGTAATATTCCATTTTCGGATTTGGTCGAGAATTACGAGTAACGACGAATTATTGGATGGCTTGGGCGGAGAATCTTTTTGAAATCCATATTCGGGGTTTGTTGGCGACAGCTTCTGTACTTTTTGATCGTTTGTTACCCCTGTGCTTGACTCTCCATGTGACCTTTCCGCGGAAATGTGGGGAAGGGCGTACTCTGTTTTTATTGGGGATAATACTATTGCTTCTGCTCCACACGGTGTTACGGTTATAAGGGGTTGTTTTGTGACGGCTCGCAATGTCGGCGATTTGGTCGGACTGGTACTTTCATGTTTGTTCTGCAACTCTATAAGCCGTCTGTATACATCGGCTTCATGGTCGTGGTGGAGAAATTTAGCCCATCTTTTTCGGAGATCGTCCACTTTTCCAACTGGATCAAGATTGAATTCAGTAAGATATGTTACCAAGTCTTCTTGCTTTAGCATATAGGCCCAGGAGACCTTCAACATTGTCTTTTCGTTTGACATTTTTTTTTTTTTTTTTTTTTTTTTTTTTTTTTTTTTTTTTTTTTTTTTTTTTTTTTTACTTGTTTTTTTTTTTTTTTTTTTAACTGTTTTTTTTTTTCACTGGGATTTCATCTGTATTTGTCTAATTATTGTTCACTCATTTATTTATTCTTTCTCTCTTTTATAGTCCCTGCTCGGGCGCCATTGTGACGACGTGTTTTCACTTTGAAGCTGGGGTAGGTTCAGCGGGGGCCAGAGTCGTCACAAAAATTTATTTGTTAGGACATAAAGAGAGAGAGAGAGCGAAGCAAAAATATTTTCTTAAAACGTTATAAATTTATTTCCTTAAATAACACTAAACACTACACTAAACACAATAAAATCACGTTCAGAACTTTTTACGAAGAACACTAAATCACAAAGTTCAGTCGACATGTTAATAAACGGGTAGCAGTGGTGGCAGCTTGGCACAGCGGCGGCCCGATGAATAGGCGAGCGACGAATAGAGTGGCGGCAGCTTGGCACAGCGGCGGCCCGATGAATAGGCGAGCGACGAATAGGGTGGCGGCGGCTTTGGCACAGCGGCGGCCCGATGAATACGTCAGCGGCGAGTAGTAGTGGCGGCAGCTTGGCACAGCGGCGGCCCGATGAATAGGCGAGCGACGAATAGGGTGGCGGCGGCTTTGGCACAGCGGCGGCCCGATGAATAGGCGAGCGACGAATAGGGTGGCGGCGGCTTTGGCACAGCGGCGGCCCGATGAATAGGCGAGCGACGAATAGGGTGGCGGCGGCTGTGGCACAGCGGCGGCCCGATGAATAGGCGAGCGACGAATAGGGTGGCGGCGGCTTTGGCACAGCGGCGGCCCGATGAATAGGCGAGCGACGAATAGGGTGGCGGCGGCTGTGGCACAGCGGCGGCCCGATGAATAGGCGAGCGACGAATAGGGTGGCGGCGGCTTTGGCACAGCGGCGGCCCGATGAATAGGCGAGCGGCGAATAGGATGGCGGCGGCTTTGGCACAGCGGCGGCCCGATGAATACGTCAGCGGCGAGTAGTAGTGGTGGCAGCTTGGCACAGCGGCGGCCCGATGAATACTCGCACGACGAATCGGGTGGCGGCAGCTTTGGCACAGCAGCAGCCCGATGAGTACGTCAGTCGCCGTCAACGCAGCCCGAAGAATAGGGAGTATTGCTACAACCCTCACTTGACCCTGCGTTCAGTCGCCGTCAACGCAGCCCGAAGAATAGGGAGTATTGCTACAACCCTCACTTGACCCTGCGTTCAGTCGCCGTCAACGCAGCCCGAAGAATAGGGAGTATTGCTACAACCCTCACTTGACCCTGCGTTCAGTCGCCGTCAACGCAGCCCGAAGAATAGGGAGTATTGCTACAGCCCTCACTTGACCCTGCGTTCAGTCGCCGTCAACGCAGCCCGAAGAATAGGGAGTATTGCTACAACCCTCACTTGACCCTGCGTTCAGTCGCCGTCAACGCAGCCCGAAGAATAGGGAGTATTGCTACAGCCCTCACTTGACCCTGCGTTCAGTCGCCGTCAACGCAGCCCGAAGAATAGGGAGTATTGCTACAACCCTCACTTGACCCTGCGTTCAGTCCAGTCCAGTCACCACAAATAGTCAAGGCTTATTGTTTGGCTTACTAAGACTCAATTCAACCGAGGTTGCGCGCCTTTTCTTCCTCCCAATCACACTTGACTTACCAGCCATCAACAGAAGACTGATCCCGATTGGGTGAAATGCGTCTCCTTTTATACCTTTTTGGCTGGACAACGATTGTTGTTTTCTCATGACAGCAGCTGATCCCAATCTGACAGTTTTGCGTAGTTCCGCCATTTGCCACCAGGGGTTCCAATGTTGTATTTTAAGTATACTTCTTTCTACTAGGGGACAATAATAATGTACCCCAAAAACGAAAGCATGACTTTTGGGCGTTACAGTGGGCATAGAGGTTCTAAAGAACTTGTATAGAAAGAATACCTAAATGACATCTATAAATAGAAGTCCTCCTTAGTGTCTTCTATATACAGAAGACGTTCTGAAGTTCTTACATTAAGATAAGAGGTCCTTCTGAAGGTAATCCTTCTAGAGGCGACCATCTTAAAGTCCTTTTTATAGATAGGACCGCCCAAAGGCCTTCGGTAAAGAAAAGAATCTTTTTGAACGTCTTCTATATTCTCCCTTAGAGGAGACTTTCTAAGGGTCTTCTATACATACTAAATGTCTTCTATAAATAGCAGACCTCCTAAGGGTCTTCTACACACAGAAGGCGTTCTGATATTCTTAAGTAAGAAGACCATCTCAAAGGCCCAAGGCTATAGACCAATATAATATAGACTAAAACCTTTTTAAACGTCTTCTATAGAGAGGAGACCTTCAAAGAGACTTCTATACGTACAAGACGCCTTAATAGTCTTCTATGTAAAGATCTTTTATATAGGAAAGACATTCTAAAAGTCTTCAACGAATGGAATACTTTTTATAGAACTTTTGCAAATAGAACCCCTTCCATAGATTTTTTTACAAAGCGAAGGCCTTCTACTTCTATTTTAGGACCTTAAGAAGGCTTTACATCTACTATAAATATAAAACACATATATAAGTTCTTATATTTTAAGCTAGAAAATTTCTGCTACATCGTCAGAGAAAAGTTCACCTCAAAAATATTCCTTCCAACAGTCCCCGTAAGGACTTATTGGTACTCAAAATGCACAATTTGTTCAGTTTGACAAAATTTTTTTAATTAAAACTTCATAGATCGTACTAAATTTTCAGACCTTCATAAAACAAATTTTTTAATTTTCCCGAAAAAAATGATAGGAAAATGTTTACCGAGGAGGATATCAGTAAAACCGTTATACAGTGGGCCCTCATGCAATTTTTCGGTTAAATCTATTTCAACGTTTCCATATGTCCTAGAAACCAACAGTGACATCTATATCTTATTTCAGGATTTCACCTCTATTCTTTCGTCCAATATGAAATTTGGTACTATTTAGTACTATTCGTACAATTACAGTAAATATTTCTGAACCCACCTCCAAAACTCAAACAATGGTTCCAAGAGTTATATAAATACCAAATTTCGGAATCCTATCTCCCTATCCTTTCACCCAATACCCAATTAAAACTTTGGAAGAATTTTAGAACACATTTCCAAAACCAGCTTCACATCTTTACCACGGACACCAACGTGGACATTCATATAAAATTTCAGGATTTCAGCTATATTCCTACACACAATACCAACATTTAGTACCACTTAGTACTTTTCACAGATTTGTAGTACACATTTACAAAATCATCTCCATATCATAACCATAGACTCCAACAGGAACATCCATATCAAATTTCAGGATATCAGCTCTATCCCTTCACCCTATACCAGTTTTAGTACCATTTAGTACTTTTTGTACAGTTATAGTATACATTTCCAAAAGCAATTCCATATCTCAAGCACAGATATCAAAAGAGACCACAATTTCAAATTTGGAAATTCCAGTCCTATCCCTTCATCCATTTCGAAATTTTGGTACTATTTTGAACTTTTCGTACAATTATAGTACTCATTTCCAAAACCATCTCCAAATCTCAACCTCAGACACCAACAGTAATCTAAATATATAATATCAGAATTGTGTTCCTATATATTTAATCACTACAAAACTTAGTACCATTTTGTAGTTTTCGTACAAATATAGGGTGCATTTCCATAACCACTTCCATACCTTAACCACAGACAGTGACACTCATATAAAATGTCAGGTTTTTAGCTCTATTCCTTCACCCAATACCATATTAAGTATTATTTAGTACTTTTCGTACAATTATAGTTCACATTTCCAAAACCACCTCCGTATATCAATTCCCAATACCAATAGAGACCTTAAAACAAATTTGAGGATTTAAGCCCTGTTCCTTCACCCAATATTAAATATAGTACCATTCAGCACTTTTTGTGCAATTACAGTACACATTTCCGCAACAACTGTTATATGACCCTTATATCAAATTTCTGATTTCAACAACTATCTGCCCATCCAATACCAAATTTTACCAAATATCGTACTATTTCGTACTTTTCACGCGCTTGTAGCGGCCTCAGCATCAAATTTGAGGATTCCATCCAATTTATTCACCCGATACCAAATTTAGTACCATTTAGTACTTTTTGTACAAATATAGGATACATTCCCAAACCACCGCCAACTCTCAAACACTGTTACATTTCGTACAATTATAATACAGATTTCCGAAATAACAGACAAATATCCAAGTTCCATGTACAGCAACCCTAATATCAGATTTCAGATTTTAACCAGTATTTGTTTACCCAATACCAAATTGTTCCAAATTTTGTACGATTTTGGTGCTTTTCGTGCACTTGTACCAGAACCACCTCTTTATCACAAACCACCAACAGAGACTCCTGAATACAGTATTTCAACTTCATCCGTTCACTCTAAACCAAACTGTTTCAAATTTAGTACTATTTAGTACAGTTCGCACACTTAGTACACATTTCCAAAACCGCCGTCAAATATCAAATTTTCATGACAAAATTTTTACTTTTAACTCTATTCGTCCACAAAATACCAAAAGGTACCATTTTAGATGTTTAGTACCATTTTAACCATAAAGTTCAAACCCTTTGATACATCTATCCTGCACTCCATCAATGACTTTTAGCTCCGGTACTTTTTCGTACCCTTTTAGAAGGAAGTACCCAGCCTTATCACACGCCTACACCAAAACTGACCCTCGCGCAAAATTTCAAGATTCTAGCTTCAGCCGTTTCGTCTGGGCATTGATTCTCGATCAGCCAGCCAGTCAGTTATTTCAGTTGTCTTTTTTATACATAAATTCAAAAATTATCCAGATTCAATCCTCTTATCATTTATTAAAAGTCTCATTAAACCCAACGACTACCCTAAATTCCCATTTAATTCCAAAACTTTTCTTCAACACAAACAAGCGTTAAATAATACTTCCAAGTATTCCATTCGAATTTAAAATCCCCAGACAAAATTTCAAATTCCAACAAATTATCCTTGCATATCCCAACGCGGCAGCCAAAACCCCCACTCAAATACCTCCACAAAAAGCATTTGGAACTTTTCTCCAAAATATGCAAAGCTAAACATTTCTTTGCCATGGCATCTTAAAAACTGCCTGGGGTCTGACATTTCCTAGCTGTAAACAAACTCATCAAGACATATAGTACACATACATACATACACACACACTCATTCTTTTATTTGCTCAACATTATAAATAATAAAAGAAAAAACAAAAAGCAGAAAAAGAAGAAATAAAAATCTAATCAAGACGTCTAGAATTGCCTACAGCCATTCGCAGCAGCAACAACAACAACAACAGCCAGCAATTAGACTTGAATGACGCTACTACTCGCTCGCCAACCAACCAAGATGAGCCGGCCGAGAAATGTTTGCAAAAATCTTGTAATTGCAGTAAACATTTCAACAGCAACAACTTTCCTGGCCCTTGGAGCACTATCATTAGCATGAACGGTAGCAGCCGAAGCAACAACGCCAACAACAAGAAAATATGCTACTCAAATTATTTTAAAAATAAATATTTATTTCTTGAAGAGTGTGTAATTAACTTTTTTCTGCTGTATTTACCATTGCCATGAATGAACTTGATATTTTGTGTTGAAAGGAGATTTGTCTTGTAAATATGGCACAGTGGCGCAAAGTCTAAAATGGAACTAATGTAAATATTTTAAAGAAAAAGTAGAAAACCAAATAGGGTAAGTGCGCCTAAGTTCGGCATGTCCCAGTAGTCGGCAGTTTGGATATTTAAACTTAAATAACTAGGCATATAATTGACCAAATAATGAAATAATTGCAAAAAAAAGTCAAAAGTGCTCTCTGCTCTCTTTCTGTGCTCCGATCATTTATTACGAGAGAATAGCGGTTTTCCAACGCGTGCGTCAATTTAATAATCAATTTAAGTACATTAAATTTTATACTCTTTGTTTCTGTTATATTATTTAATGCCGACATTAGGAACAGAAAAAAGAGATTTGCCAGCAGTCGGCAGGGGGTGTCGATTACTAGAAAAATATAATTTTTGACCAATTTCACCAAAACTTAAGAGAAGTATTAAAAAATAATCCAAAAACTACTCAAATAAAAAATAGTTTTGGGTCGGCAGTTGCTTTTATTTGTGCTTTTTGACCAACTTTTCTAAATTAAGTAGGTTTTTTTAAATCAGCTATTTGACGTGTTAGAAAAAAATGTTGGCTATCTAAAGGAAAAAGATCAATTCACAAATTCCAATTATAAGAATGGTACATTTTATTTATTTATTTTAATTGAAAATCCATACGTTACTGAAGGTATCCATAAAATTCTTGATTTTCTACCTATATTTGGTTTAGAATGATAATTAAATAAAACACTATTTAAAAACGAAATTAATTTCAAATTCTAGATTAAACTGTGAATTAGTAATGTAGCATTACTTTATACTATTTGAAATAAAAAAAATATACAAAATAATATTTTTTTACTGAAATACCATATGCTGACTACTGGCAAATAGACATGTCGAGCATTGGAAAATGGTGCCGACTACTGGCAAAAAACTACTATTTTAGTAAAATTGCAAATTTTGCCAACTTAATAAAAAAAATTCAATTTTTGTTTATTATTTCGAAAAGTAAACAAAATTTGGAATCTGAACAACTTTATTTTTATGCAATTGAAAGATTTCACTCAGAATGCTAAAAGAATGAAAAATCGAAAATCCTAAAAGAGCCGACTACTGGTATACTTACCCTAAGGACTCTTTCAAGAGTTAAGGGCTATATGAACGTGAAGCGAATGTGGCTCCTATCAGAAATAATGCCTTCAGAATGTGAGCATCAAATAAATTAATCTGTGCCGCTGTTACTCATTACATGGTACTATATTTTGCTTAGCAATATTTAAAGGAATGACTCATTATTTCTTAGCCTACTGGTAATGCAGAAGGGGGTCATTATTGGTACATTACTGAAAGTGGCATAGGGGAAATTTCAAAAATATCACTTTCGAGACAAACGCAAGTAAGACCATATGTAAGAAATTATGAAAAAAGTTTATGGACAAACTCCAAGTTAAACGAGTCATATAGTATCAGTCGGTTTTGCCGACAGATGTATACCCCCCACTCTAGACTCTTTATGGGAGAGGTTCCGAAGCAGTTGGCCAATATTGACCAATTCGTATCTGATTCATGACTGAAGTAAATATTACAACTTGACAGATTTGTACTATATCGACTACTTCCTATACTTTATATGAGATATGAGCAAATTTTGGAAAATGTGGAAATATGCGTGTGGTAACAGATATAGCGGACCGAAGGGTTCCGTTTTCATACTTCACCTAATACAGATAAAAATATTGGTATGTTCACAATTTGAAGGAAATCGAACATTTATTCCCAATTTTTTGCGAAATCATAAATTCCTATAAATTACATATTCATATAAGATTTCTGGTTAAGAAAAATATTTAGATATAGCAAGTTGTAAAGAATCGTTGACTGAGGTTCCAAAAGGGGTTGGCAGATGTTTCAGCAAAAATGTTTCTATGTGTAAAATTTGAAGAGAATTGAATGCTTATCTCGCTTTCTTTGAGCGTTTTGTTTTTCATAATCTTGAACCTACAAGAGGAAATGGTGCGATAATACGATGGGCCAAGTCTGAGTGAAATCGGATGTTAATTTCGCGTTTTATGATCTTCGAGGATATTCAAAAGTTTGAACCTCTGCGGGGGAGGTACTAGAAGGAGTGGACTGATGTATGCCATCTTTACACCAGACCTTGGGCTAATTAAAATATTGTGATGTGTGTAATTGGAAGAGAACCGAATGCTTATATCGGATTTTATGATCGTTTTGGTTATTCAAAATGTTAACCCTTTGTGGGGGAGGAACCAGAAGGAAAGGTTCGATCTATACCATCTTTATAATAAATCTAGTATTGATGAAAATATTCAGATGTGTCAAGTCTAAATGGAATCGCATTTTATGAGCTTAATAAATTTTCAAAATTTCGACCTTTTGTGTGGGAGGTACCAGAAGGATTGTACCGATGTATTCCATCTTGGTACCAAACCTTGGGTTAATAAAAATATTGGAATGTGTTCAATTTGAATACAATAGGGCTCTTACATTACATTTTATAAGAGTTGTAATTATTCAAAATTTTGACCGTTTGTGGGGAAGGTACTTGATGGAGTGGACCGATATTGTCCATTTTCGCACCTGACCTAGCACTGATGAAAATATTAGGATTTGCAAAGCTGGAGCGAAATAGGATTATCCTTTCTCTTTCTGTGCAAAAATATATTTTTTGACATTTTGTGGGGGAGGTACCAGAAGGTCCATCTTAACACCAGACCTTGGGTTAGTATAAATATTGGCATGTGTGAAATTTGAAGACAATCGGACTCTTGCATCACATTTTATAAGAGTTGTAATTATTCAAAATTTTGACCGTTTGTGGGGGAGGCACTTGATGGAGTGGACCGATATTGTCCATTTTCGCCCCTGACCTAGCATTAATGCAAATATTAGGATATGTGAAGTTGGAGCAAAATCGGACTATCCTTTCTCTTTCTGTGCAGAAAATATATTTTTTGAAAATTTCGATCTTTTGTGGGGGAGGTGCCAGAAGGTCCGCTCCATTTTAACATCAGACATTGGGTTGATCAAAATATTAGGATGTGAGAAATTTGAAGACAATCGGACTCTTACACCACATTTTATAAGAGTTGTAATTATTCAAAATTTTATCGGGCGCACCAGCCAGACAAACAGACGGACGAACATCGCTAGATCGACTCCAAATTTCCTGAAACGGATTTGGTCCAAAGAGACCTAGGGTCTAAAACCGTTATTTCGATGAGGCACATTTTGGCAATATCAAATTAGATATACCCTCTCTGTAGCCATATGGGTGATGATATAATGAAATAACCGACAATCCGATCGAGAATCAAAACTCAGACGAAAAAGCTGAAGCCAGAATCTTGAAATTTTCACAAGAGTCAGTCTTCGGTACAAAAAGTAATAAAAGTTTGTTAAAATTGATATTTAAAATGAGAGCCGCTGTTGGAATGCAGGATAGATGAACTAAAGGGTTTTCGGGAATTCGAACTTTAAGAAAAGTTATTTTTGAGAAAAGTTCTAAAATGGTATTATGTGAACGGATGGAGCTAAAAACTAAAAATCTGATGTGAGAATCAAGATTGAAAAGTAAGTTTCATATATGAAAGTGGTTTAGGAAATGATTACTAAGTGTGCGAACTGTACTAAATGGTACTATAATTGCAAAAGTTTTTTTAAGAATGGTGGAAGGTTTGTGATAAGGAGGTGATTTTGGAAATGTGTACAATAAGTGCTCGAAAAGTACTGAATAGTACTATATTTGGTACAATTTGGTATTGGGTGAACAGATAGTGCCTTAAATCTAAAATTTGGTGGAGGTGGTTTCGGAAATGTGTATTATAATTGTACGGAAGGTGCTGAATGCTACTATATTTGGTACTGGGTGGAGGGATAGAGACAAAATTCTGAAATTTAATATCTGGCGGTGGTTTGCAAATGCTTTCCTATGTTGGTACGAAAAGTATTAAATGGCACTAATTTTGGTACTGGGTGAAGGGATATGACTGAAATCCTAATATTTGAGCTTGAGTTATGGAAGCTATTCTGAAAATGCGTACTATAATTGTACGAAGAGTACTAAATGTGGTATAAAGTGAAACCGTACAATGATATATTGCGATAACTGTTGGTGTCTTGAATTGAGATATGGAACGGTTTACATTTGGTATTGAGTGAAGGGCTATTGGGGAATAGGGCTGGAATCCGTAAACTCGATATTGAGGTCTACGGTGGTGGTTTTGAAATTATGTACTATAATAGTTCGAAAGGTACTAAATAGTTCTAATTTTGGATCAATGTTTTTGCACATCATTATATTTTTATACCATACACCACAAAGTGGTCAGGGTATTATGTCTTTGTGCATTTGTTTATAACAGGCAAAAGGAAATGAGATAGACCCATAGTTCCTTTTGATGATCTGCATAGAATCACATTCTGAGTCGATTTATGCATGTCCGTCCGTCTGTCCATGAATGTCCTATCTACATGAAATTTTGCACAGATCATTTGTTTAGCCCAAGGACGAACCCTATTGAAATTGGAGATAATCGGTTTAAAATTTAGATATAGCTCCCATATAAATCTTCGTCCGATTTGCCTTTTATTGTGCACCAAACGTGTAATATCAGCCCGAATAGTATGGAATTTTGCACATACAACCAAATTAGGTCTGAAAATAAGTATGCCAAACGTGATCGAAATCTGTTTAGATATAGCTATAGCTCCAATATATATTGTTCATCCGATTTATTATTTTAGTCCTCCGCATCCGTAATATGCACTCTGTAACAATAATATTTGGGGAAATATATCAAATACAGCTCAGAAATACATTTGCGAAATTTTATCGAGATCGGATCAAATTTGGATATAGCTTGCATATATAACTTCGTCCGATTTACCTTTTATTGTGCACCAAACGTCTAATATTTGTCCAAATGGGATGGAATTTAGCACTTACGACCGAATTGAGTCTAGAAGCTAGTATGTCAAATTTGGTGAAGATCAGTTCAGATATAGCTATAGCTTCCATATATATTGTTCATCCGATTTGTTATATTTGTTACCCATAACCGTAATATGCACTCCGTAACAACGATATTTAGGGAAATATATCAAATACAGCTCAGAAATATCTTTGCCAAATTTTATCGAGATCGGTTCAGATTTGGATATAGCTCCCATACATATCTTTATCCGATTTCAAATTAATTGTGCACCAAATGGGAAATACAAGTCCAAAGGTAAAAGATACCAATGCTCCGGCATATTTAGTCCTTTGAACTTTAAATTATAATTATAATCATAGCGTGTATGATTGAATTCTCCCATAAAAACTTTTAATTAGTAAGTGGAGTTCAACTAAATTAGCAAAGTGGTATAGGGTATCATAAAGTCGGGCGGGGCCGTCTTTCTTTACTGGTTTTTATTTCAGTTAGATCGAACTCGAAGATGGATAATTTTATTCCTCTGGTAGATACCCATAAAATGTTCTCAAATTATACTTCAACTTTAAATTACTTTAACTTATATAATTTTCTCTGTAACTTTGCCATTGAAAATGGTTGCAATAAATTTTCTACGCCAACCACCCATTGCATTAACCGGAATCAAACAAAGAATTTATCTTTCAGCTTGAATTCTTGTTTAATCGCCTCCACACAGTTTGTCCTTTCAAACTCAATTTTCATTTTTTCCAAGAGATATTCTTTTGTTCGTTCGTCCGTTAGTCTTTTGGCTATGTCCTTTCTTTGGATTTTCGGTTTAAGCTATGTAGTATGCGTTATTGTTGCATTGAGTTTCTGTGGCGATGTTGCGGAAATGCACGTCGTCCACAATTTTTCCGCCACTTTATCGCTTTTCCCTGCGGAAAAAGGTGGACGATGCGATGCTTAAAATCAAACTTTTAGTGCACTTCAATTTTGTGTAACAACCTTTCAATGGTGCCTGTTGTGGCGGGAGATTGGGTGGTGGAAGATTGTCATTGAAGTGGAAGCAGTGGGATAAGTATTAGAAAACGCTTTAAATCGTCTTAGGTCTATTCATGTATTTAGCAAGGATTAGGGATTAGAAGGAAAATTTAATTGTCTCCAGGGTATGCCGCTGTAAAACCCTGATATTTTAAATATTTTTTTTTAAGAAAGATTAAATCCTACATAACTCTGACCTTTCACAATATCTGAAGATTTGATTATATGGTCATAAGGTTTGGAAATATATGTGGCGGCATCTATTAATGTCTTCCATTTTTTCATGAAAAAGTATAATCCCGCAAACATTTTTAAAAATTTCTTCTTTAGCGGAAACTGATACCCGTATTTTTCCTTTCCAGGAAATCCACCAAGAACACAGAAAATTCGAATTTAATCCGAATCATCTCAAATTCAGTGCAACAATGAATAGCAATTAAACACTCAATGCGGAAATGACTTAACCCCATGTTCGTTGGTTGATGATAGGTATTTGACCTCGACTTGCTACAGCATCGTGGCTACACGTGGATGTGTTTCGTTTCAAACGAATAGCTTTTGTTGGTGTTAAGTGGCTAACTCTCTAACGAAATTGGTTTAATGGAAAATATCACAACCACTTTGCGATTCAATCAACACAAAATCGATTTTGTTTATTTTTTGTTGTGAGTTATGCTGTGTGGCAATGGTACGAAATTGGAAATGGGTGGCCAAAATGTTTACAAAGAGGGATTTCATTCGGAATGTAGGGTACACACCACATGTGGGTACCCATGATCTTGAAAGGGAAAATTTGGTATACTTCTTTTAAACAATTGAAATCTGACTTGAGGATCATGAACGGAATTTACAGAGCAGATACTAAAAGGGGTTTCTTAATTCATTCCAAAAATGGTGAAAAAAGGAAATATTTATGAAACTCCACCTTAATATTTAAGATTTGTTCCAAAGGTTCGTGTTAGGGCCTTTTAATACTCAAAATGCACAATTTTGTTGTTTTTTTTTCAAAATTTTTCGATCAAAACTTCAAACAAACTTCAAGGTTTTATAAATTTTCAATTTTTCCTCTTTCGGGAAGATTAATAGGAAAATATTTACCTTTAAAAATCTTTCATCTTGAAGTTTACCAATTTTTCTGTACAAACTATTTAACGTCTTCAGTGTAAGTCGTAGAACCTCAGAATCATATTTCAGAATTTCAGCACTATCCCTGGACCCAACACCAATTTTTTTTATTTTCGTACAACTATGGTACACATTTGAGAATTCCAAAGCTAACTCCTCACAAATCCCAATTTTAGTATCATCTAGTTATTTTCGTACAGATTTCGCATTATCAAAATAATCTTCATATCTCAGCCTTAGATACCAACAGGGATCTCAATACTAAATTTAGTAACATTTAGTACGCTTATCCAAAGTAATGTACAGGTCTCCATCCTACAGTGATCCAATATCAGTACCATTTACTCATTTTTGAACTATGATTATACGCACATGCAAAATCACCAACCAGATCTCTAAACCAACAGAGGCCCTCAATATCAAATTTCGGTATTCCAGATCTATTCCTTGACCCTATTTCCAATTTAGTAGCCCTTAGTACCATTCGGATTTTAAAGTACACATTTTCAAAACCACCCTTCACATTTTAACCAAAGGACACCAACACCGACAGCTAGATCAAATTTAAGGATTTCAGGTCTATTCCTTGCCGAATACCAAATTTAGGCAAATTTTTGTACTTTTCGTACAATTATAGCAAAAAAATTTCAAAAACACCTCCATATCTCAATTCCAGATACCAACAGAGACCTGAATATTAAATTTCAGAATTTCCGAAACCTCAGAAACTAACTGTGGCCTCAGATCTTTCCAGCTCTAACTCTTCACCCAATATCCATTACTACCACTTGGTACTTTTCAAACAATTTTAGCACACATTTTAACTACCATATCTCCTCTATATATCTTAGTTCCAGATACCAACAGAGATCTCAATATGAAATTTGAGGGTTCCAGTCCTATACCTTTATCCAATACCAAATTTAGTATAAATTAGTACTTTTCGTATAAAAGTATTTCGTATCTCCAAACCTAAGTCAAAACTTATTTACAGATACCAAGAGACCTTATTATCAAATTTCGGGATTCCAATTCTACCCCATCAAGAGCAGAGCAAGAGTGACCCTCAGCTAAAATTTTAAGATTCTTAGGGCTTAGTCCACATGCAATATAATAGATCTCCTCTAGCTCTTTCAGAAAGTACACAATTTAATATGAATAATATCAGAACTTTCATGCCTTAAATCGTATGGCTATAGAGGATATATATATTTTGATACGGCCAAAACGTACCTAATCGAAATAACGGTTTTAGACCCTACGTATCTTTGGACCAAATCAGTTCCAGGACAATTAGACTCGATCTAGCGATGTCCGTCCGTCGGTTTCTCTGGCTGGCTGGCGCGCATGGTATCTTTCGAAGGGAGTATCCGATTTGGTCCAAACTTGGTACATCGTAATATTATTATCAAACTTGGATCGAGTTCGGAGATGGACAATATTGTTCCAGTTTTCTGGTACCTCCCCCACAAAAGTCGAACTTTTCAAAGAAAATATTTTGTTGCACCGAAAGAGAAAGGATTATCCGATTTTGCTCCAACTTTGCAAATCTTAATATTTTCATCAGTGCTACGTCAGGACAATATCGGTCCACTCCATCAACTACCCCCACAAAGGGTCAAAATTTTGAATATTTATAACTCTTATAAAATGTGATGATGAAATATATCAGTCCACACTTTCTGGCACCTCCCCCACAAAGGCTCAAAATTTGAATATCCCTTATAAAATGTAAAATTAACATCCGAGTCCATTCAAACTAGGCACATCTAAATATTTCTACTAACACAAGATCTGGTGTGAAGATGGGATATCGATCGGTCCACGCCTTCTGGTACCTCTTACACGAAGGATCAAAGATTTAAATAATCAAAACGATCAGAAATCCAAAATAAGCATATTCTCTTAATATTTCACATATCCAATATTTCTACTAACATAAAAGCTACTGTGAAGA
>NW_026712249.1:39550693-39790693 GCF_030504385.1 Musca domestica
ATTTGAATGCGTTTTTTAGACGTTTTTCCTTTCCTGCGAAGAGGCCATTCTGAATTAATGAGAACTGTCGAAATCAGTTCAGCCGTTCTCGACATATAAGAGACCTTTCAAGCATATCTTCTTTGATAGACATATATATCGCACATATTTTGCTATATATCCGATTTGTTGGATGTTAACATCAATGTAAAGATCAGAAGTAACCTTGTCATGGCTTTGTGATTTCGCCGGGATTTAAAATATTCGCGGTTTAATGAAAAATTTTACCGCTAAATATTATCCGATGACCACCATAATTGGTAGGCTTCCCCGCCCTAAACTCTAGCTACATGCGAAATTCCGTGTCGATTGGTCTATAACTGCGACTGTAGAGCAACTGAAAAATCAAGAAATTTTTCAGTTTTTGGTCCATTTCAACCCCTAAATATTATGCGATCATCTCCAAAAGAAATAGGTTCTATTCTGACTCTAGCCCCACCTCCATTCTAAATTCGTGAAGATCGGGCCATAATTGCGACCTGTAGAGTGATTACAAATTAACATGGACAGACGGACAGACGGACGGACGGACGGACATACATAGCTAGATCGACTCAGCTCGGCGAGCTAGGAAGATCCATATATACTTTTCTATGTGGGAAACCAATATTTCGAGGTGTTACATAATTTTTTGGCCCAATCAAACTTATAATACCCCCAACCACATAGTGTTGTAGGGTATAACAACCGACTCTTAAAGAGCTGAGCTGGATAACTTTTAGTGAGCTGTTAGAATGGCTCTGTCGGTTCCAGTAACAATTTGTCAAATTGATACAAATAATTGTGTAAACCTATTTTTCCTATTTTTATTAAGTTGCGTCGAATTAGGAAAGCACAACATTGCAGTAACTTTTCCCTTTAAAAATATCTAGGCTCTCCGTATCAAGTCAATTTAGAAAATAGAAGCATTTATTCTATGTTTTGGATGAAAACAATGTGGTTTGATGCCGAAAGGGGAATTTGGATGGCCTTGCCATATAACCCTGTAAATTGAAATATATTTATAAAGCATGATAACAATTGTTTGTTTATATAAGATTTTCTGATAAGACAATAAAAATCTTAGTTTTGCCTTTTTATACCCGTTAATTATGCGTCACCCTCTTTATCGCTAAGAAATCTGTCTGTTGAAATCACGATTCAGCTACATTATTTGAAGTAGAGCTTTACAATTGGGGACACTAGTTGGTATTGCGACTAGATGGTCGGTATAGAAAATGAGATGTATCGGCTCACGTATTGTTAGGTTCTAGCTCCGGTTGCAATGTATATGTATGTAGGTCCACGTTTTCCTATAGGTTTAAGCCACTTTTGTAACGTATTTGTGTAAAATTTGGGTTTACAACATGTGTCAAAACATTGTCCATATTGTTCAACTGTTTCCATATAACCGTACCCAAAGATATTCTGTATTTTTATAATCCTAAAACATTTACCCACTAAATTGTTTCAAATTTGGTATTTAAGACTCACAATAATAAAAATCATTGTAGTATGGTCCCCACATAACGGCTCCACCCACTTTATTGTTTTTTTAAACTGCACCGCGTTCTCCAACCGATCTTACTGGTATTTGTAGTTTAAAGTTAATACGTTTAAATCCATTTATTATACCCTCCACCATACTATGGAGGGTATATTAATTTTGTCATTCCGTTTGCAACTCCTCGAAATACTCATGTAAGACCCTACAATGTATATATATTCTTGATCAGCGTAAAATCTATGTCGATTAGCGATGTCCGTCTGTCTGTCTGTGGTTCTGTCCGTCCGTCCGTCTGTCTGTCGTAATCACGCTATCATTCGAACGAATCGATATAGAAGGCTAAAATTTTGCAGACATGTTTATTTTGCCAGTAGGCAGGTTATGTTAGTAAATGGCCCACGTAGGTCCACGTTTTCATATAGTCCCCATATAACGGTATCACCAGATATTAGGTATTTGATGATTTTTGTGACATTATTCACCGCAATGGTTTCAAATTTGGTATTTGAAGATCCCAAGTGATACTTCAGCCTAAGACAGAATATTGTCTGTGCATGTCCACGTCTTCGTACAGCCCCCATATAACGGTACCTCCCGATATTCGGTATTTTGATTATTTAAGCGACATCATTAACAGGAATTGTTTCAAATTTGGTATTTGAAGTTCGAAATGGATTCAACAGCCTATGACAGGAGATTGTCTGTGCAGGTCTACGTCTTCATATAACCCCCATATAACTGTACCTCCCGAATTCGGTATTTTGATGATTTTAGCGACATATTCACCGGAATTGTTTCAAATTGGTATTTGAAGTTCCAAAGGGATACTTCAGCCTAAGACAGGTAGATCTACGTCTTCGTATAACCCCCATATAACGGTACTTCCTATATTCGGTACCTCGGACGATTTTAGGTACAATACTCACCGAAATTGTTTGAGATGTGTATTTGAAGTTCGTAATACATGCTACAGACTGTAACAGAAAATTGTCTATGCAAGTCCAGGTCTTCGCGTATCTCCGATGTAACGGTACCTCCCTATGTACGGTATTTTAATGATTTTAGCTACATTATTCACCGTTTATTTTAAGTTTCGAATTTAAAATGGTAATGGCTTCTGACAACAATGCCTATGTAAGTCCACGTCGTATAGACCCCAATATAACGGCTTTGCACGCTATTTTAAGATTTTAACAGAATTTTTAACGGATTTTATTTTTTGAAATTGCCGATATCGTTCAAGTGGTAGAGGGTATTTAAAGATAGGCCCGGCCGAACTTACTGCTTTTTTATTTGTTAGTTGTTATTATGTACTGTACTTAAGCTTTTGAACATTTCTTCCATACCATGTAACGTTACCACCTAATTATCGGTAGTTGAACTAGAGTGGCATTGTACCACACAGTGAGTTGAACAGCTGTAGCCAGCCTAGATAGATGGCGGAATCCAAAATGAGAACAAATATTTTTTGATATTGTACACAGGTTTTTAACAAGGTGCATAATAGTATTCCCATTGGTTACAGAATCCCATAACAATATTTATGTTTGTAGATTCTAGGCATGTTCCTGAACCAAGTTTATTGTAGTGCAGTATTAGTTACTGCAGAATTGTTATTTATGTGTGACCACGTTTTCGTAGTTCAATAATGAAACGTACCCGATACTTTAGTGCACATTTCTATTCGTATTTGTTGTGATTTGTAATTGGCACTCGATATGTGTAAAATAGAAGTTCAAGCTTATTCATAGCCAAACCTAATTGAACTGCCGAGTTTTCTCGACATTCGCATTTGGATTCTCTGGTAAAAATTGTTATATACACGTATTACAGTTTGCTTCAAGAGACTTCATAAACTGAGTTACGTACAATTACAATTGAAGAATAACAAATACTCCACGTACGCCTGAAGCATTGGAACACTATCTCTATCGCCATCGATTTAATCCACAAATCAGTCTCAGACTCATGAAAAATAACGCTGTAAAAAACTTATAGTGCCTTTATCAACTTTATTTGGTTAATCGAAATTTATTCAGCCAGACTGACAATCAAAATAAAATAATCATCTCTGAAGTTCACTGGAACTGGAAGAAGTATTATTTTCATTGCAGATGCGCAATTAAGAGGAGAAAAATATATGTCGCCAGATAAACATTTAGTCATCATAGCTCTAATTATGTTACGGTCACTTGTTATTTGTTCCATATTTCATGCGAAATATTCAAAGCTACTAATACCCCACACGCACATCCGTACAAAGAAGTGACCACATCATCCCAAAGCAGAACAAAAAATAAGTTGGATTTTACATTTAGTTTTCTTTAATTTTTAATTATAGATTAGGTGTAGTAACGGGGGTCAAATATATATGCGAACATCGACTCCCAAAATATTTAAAGTCAAAATCACCTGAGTATGTCCCTCGAAAGAGGTAACTATTAATTTAATTTCCATTTAATTTGGGTAATTTTAGAGAATATATCATTACGTGTGTTTGTGTTGGAAATTGTACCTGCAAGCAGACGTTTGTTCATTTAGAAACTATACCACCACATGCACGGAGTTTTCATTCATTTTGTTCAGCAGTTGACCAATGTAAATATGAGTGTGTTTTGACTGGAAAAATACAGTGACATTTGATGGTATTATGGCGGTATCTGTCAAGTATTTGTGCATTGTTTTTTCTCTGATGTTTATGGAGTTCCTATGAACCGTCAACGTCATGCTAAGCTTGCAATACCCCATTTTGCATTTTGGGGACATCGGTTGTTGTTTAATTTCTAGAGTTCTCCGTAAACTTCTTCTATGCTGGTCAATATTTTCTGCCTGTTGTACTTTCATGGTTTCCTGGAAATCTACTTACCGGCCCAAAAGTTGTATTAAAATGTCTATATTAAATGCAAAATCCAACCGATAACAAAGGGTAATTGTGTTGCAAAACAAGCCATAAAAACAATTTTATTCCTGATGTCGAATTATGACACTCTTGGCGTTTTGCATGCATGAGCGATACCAAATAATGGTTCATCTGTTCGCAACTTTACTCCTTTAGATCGGTTCTGTGCAATTAAACATATGCCTGGTCATCATAGGAAAGAAAGGATAATCCAATTTTGTGCAAACTTTACAAATCCCAATATTTGTATCAGTGCTATGTTAGATGCGAAAATGGAACATATCAGTCTACTCCGGTATACTAAAGGGTCAACATTTTGAATAATTATAACTTTCATAAAACGCGAAAAAGCATGCAATTATCTTCAAATTTCACACATCCTAACATTTTTGATAACGTCGAATTTTCGAATAACCATCAAGATCATAAAACACGAAATAAGCATTCGATCACCATCAAAATCGGCACATCTCAATATTTCTACTGACATAAGATCATCTGTGAAGATGAAATATATCGGTCCACTTCTTCTGGTACTTCCCCCACAACGAGTGCACATTTTGTATAAATATGGCTCTCATAAAATGCGAAATAAGCATTCGATTCTATAAATAATCATGACGCTAGTCCAAATATATTTAAATAAACGAACATTGGCTATCAGTCGGCAAAACTGACGCATACTTTTTAACTTGTTTTCATACATTATATACCATTAAAACGAACTAATTCGTGCACAAGTTCCAGCATTTTATGTTATATCGAAAAATAATTTCGAACTGAAATAGTTTCGTGTTTGTTACTGTCATAATAATCTACGCCGGATACCTTATGATACCCATATCTCGCGGAATGATTTTGTCCGTTCTAATGAATGCAAATAACTCATGAAAAAGTCTAATTATAGATTAGGCAGAACAGCATAAAAAATAATTTTAGGTTGAAGCCATCAAGTCAATTATGAAGCATGTAATTTGTTTTGTGTTGGTGCAAGGGTAAAACTAGTAGTCACTTCCTACGAGCTCAAAATTCGAAATTTTTACAAATATCAAAATGTAAATTCAAATAAATATAGCAGCAGCATAATCAATTTATTTTGAATAACAACTGCATATGGGATACGACCAATATACAGGTCTTTCATTTTCCATTTAAGAAAAAATAGTTAACCGTTATTAACGATTATAAAATTCTCAATCTCAAATCCGTTGAAGGTACTACTTTTGGTCATCATATACTTTTTTTGATAAAAATCTAGCCGTTTTTCGTCTAATATAAATAAACAGAAAATATTTACATATTTTACCAAATGTACAAATCTGTTAAATCGTATGAATATAACAGCAAAAACAAAAATGAATTTACCAAACTTGTAAGAGAAAGCATTTACTCTGTTCCACAAACTGCTCCACCATACATAGTGTGGAGGATATATTATATTCGTCATTCCGTTCGTAACTCATCGAAATGTCAATTTTAGACCTAACAAGTATATATATTCTTGATCATTCTAAGACGACAGGCGGACGGATTGGACTAGTCCGCCTGCCCGTCTATTGTGTAATCACGCTAGAGTTAAAAGAATTAAAATAGGATGATAAAATTTTGCACAGATCTGTCTTTTATCTGCAAACAGGTTAAGTTTAAGATGGGTTGTATCGGTCCACGATATCATATTGCTCCTATATATCGGTAACCCCGATATCCGTATTTTTATGATTTTAGCCACATTTTTCAATGAAACTGTCTGAAATATCCTAAATCCCCCATATAACGGCATTTCCTGATTCGATATTTTCATGATTTTAGTCACATGTTTCAGTAGAATTTTCTTAAAATCCACACAAGGCGTTCCTTATGAGTACTTTATTCCTGGAAGTGAAGTTTTTTTAGGGCCCACAATATATATGTCTCCTATATAACGGTTCCTTCCGATATTCGGTATTTTGATAACTGTAGCCAAATTTTTCAATGGAATTGTCTGAAAATCCTCACAAGGAGTTCCTTCTGAGTACTTTACCCCCTGGAAGAGAATTGTAATGGGTACTTCAACATGTGATGGAAAATTAACTATACAGCTCCAAATCTTTGTATAGCCCACATATTAATGACATTATTCACAGGAATTGTTTCGAATTTCGTATTTGAAGTTCAGAATCGTTACTACAGCCTATGACAGAAATTACTTATGCAGGGCCACGTCTGCGCCCCATATAACGGTTTCCATTTGAGTGGTATATTTCGACGTATTTTTCTTTGAAAAATTTCAAGATTCTTCCAAATGGTGTTTAATTCTTTCCGAATGAGTCCAACATTTTTCGAAAAATATCCGTGATATCAGTAGTGTGATGCTGACTAGTTATTGATTGAATTAATGACACTTATCGATGACAGCAATTTTTCAATTTAAATTAATGGGGGTCTATTGCTAGAAACAATGTTGTAACCATGGTACAATGAAATCAACGTAGAGCATCGTTACCAATCGATTTTAATTTTTTATGTGCTTTGCTTAACAGGTCAAATTAATTTGTGTATATGAGTATTCTTTTCAATTATATTAAAAATTATTCAAATTCAGTTGTAATCAAAACGTATTACAACGCATGTACGACAAAATTCACACTTTTTGTAGCGATATAAATTTTATAGGTATATAGAGCGTGATTTGGAAAGGAATTTTTGACATTTCATTAAAATTTCCCGTTTTTGTTTATATGGTCAACGTCAATGCAACAAGTGGTTTTGTTTACTTGATGCATAACCCTTATTGTATTTGTTTTGATTGTAATTCTGACATTACGATCGATACAGTTTGGCCTCTTATTTAATAAATGTTTCCATATTAGCCTACCTTGTCTTCATTGTACCATGCTTGTAACCTTTACTTCCGTTTTTACATGCAAATTTTCATTTTAAAGTTTCCGACTTATTCGGTAAGCGCAAATAAAATTAATGAATTCCACAACAGAACTATCTTTGCCCTAAGAAGGGAAAACTCAATAATTGAAAAAATCAGCTGAGCCTGGATTTGACAACAGACATCGGCAGTCAATTGGAAGAATATTGAAAATTTTCAAAAAAATTGTGAATTTTCAGACAATTCAGTTGAAAAATTTGGCTAAAATCATCAAAATACGGGGGGTACCGACCTTATATATAATTCTCTTTTAGGGGACAAAGTATTTACAAGGAACTCTTGTGTGGATTTTCAGACAATGCCATTGAAAAATGTGGCTAAAATCATAAAAATACCGAATATCGCTAAATCGTTTTAGAATTTTACGCTGATTAAGAATATATATATTTTGTTGGGTCTACAAATTTTATTTCGATGAATTACAAGCGGAATGACAAACTTAATAGACCCTCCATACTATGTATGGTGGAGGGTAAACAATATTATATGGAAGATTATATCTGCAGAGGAGATTTAAAACAAACTCTAAATATTGGGACCGTGTAAAAACGAAGATAACATGTTCACAGCACCAGATGGAATGCCTAACTTAATGCTTTTCCGAATTAATGGAAAGCAGCTGCAATTCCGATCCGAAAACACGATAAGTACCAAACATGGTTCAGACCGACTTTCGGAAAAAAATTCCTCATTGCTGGACTATAGTTTTTAGCGTTTAAAGCACAATTCAAAGAATATAATAATCTTGAATTAAATAATTTAATTGTCGGGCTCATATAAATTTTAATATTTTTTTCTCAACAGTTTTGGATAACGACTACAGTGGCATGTTTTCGTGGTTTAAGACCATTGATATTTTCCGTATTTTTTGAGTTATTGCTGTAGTATTTCATCAATTTCTACATGGAATTGTATGTATTTCCATGTACCGGCATATTTGAGGGGACCTAATCACGTTTGTTTGGCACATGACTGAAATTTGATGTATTGAAATTCTATCCACGTTCTGATATAAGACCCATATAGGCCATATAGCTGCCGGTCAATTTTAGGTGCTTAAGATGTCTAAACCGCTTCGAACCTTGATTTATTATGAGATATAACACAGTTTAAAAAAGGCCCAATGAAGGTTTATGTTTCGAAATAAAAATTCTAAATCAGATTAGAATTCAAAATTTCTGGTAACATTTGCTAACTGAAAGGCTCGTATGTACGCATTTATGTAAAGGATTTTAATAATAAATATTGACATTTTATAAGTTCAAAACTATCCCCAGTACTGGGATTCTCTAATTATTTTTTTGGGTTAATTACTAAAATCTTTAGAATTAAAATTCTTATAATTTCGCTAGTTATCGACCCAAATAAAGTCGTCGCTATGTCCTACCGGAATCTACAGTTCTGTCAACTTTAAATTAGAATTTTTAGTATAATTATGTGATTTAATTTTACCGATATTTACCGTTAACTCAAAAATGAGTTTGAAAATCCCTCTACAGGTAAATTAATTTAAGCTATCCCAAGAGATTTGTATGCCTTCAAGAATTGTCAATTATGCCGAAAGAAGCTATCGCTTCTCGAACCCGTTACTGTTTAAATTTTTGTAATATGAAAATGTAATAGCCGTATGTAATTTAAGGTTGTGTTCGACAGTGTTGTATCTGCATATTACAGCTAACAATCTTGTGTTTTTCAAATGATAATGATCCTTTGAAATAGGTGTGAGCGCGTTATTTTATTCTACATCCATTGAGTTTCGCCGACGCAACTACATTTCAACATCAATGAGGTAAAGAATTATTCAATGCCATACATATATTGTTTTTAATTTTTGTCGTTATATGCTTAGCAAACTCTACTTGGTTTTATAAAATTAGGGTTTCAACAATCATATTACTGTTCTTAATAAAAATCTCCCACAAAAGTAGTTTGTTATTAACGCTCAAATATTTGCCCGGCGTCACATTGCCTTAAATAGATTATCAAAAGTGAATAAGTGTAACTCGTCTTCTTCATTTGAATGTTAAAAACAGAAACCAATTGGCTTTTGTATTATTTCATCTACAATTGTGGAGGATAGTCTATTTCAATTTTCAAGCCAGTGTATATTACATTTCCTAAATTTCTGATGGTTGCTGTTGGTTGATCATGACCAGGGGAGCGCAGAAAGTGCAAACCTATTCATATTTCCTCCAAGCGTATAAGAAGGGGCTGGCCCATGCAAGTATTCAAAGTCAAAAGTGCAGATAAATAGTTCCTTTGGCGTTATTCGTTTCTTTTCGTTTTGGCCACCAGTTTTTGTGGTTGGTGCAGACGTCGATGTTCGTTCTTGTGGTCACGGTTGCTGAGGTTATTGCTGCAGTTGTTTTCCGGTTATCTGCACACTGTGGTGTACAGTAATTTGGAATATTATTATGAATCCAAAATACGGCTATAAATAACCGAATAAACACTTTCGACCTGTCATAATTGGGAAGTGTCTGGCTTCAAATATTTGGTTTGCCACGTTCGCATTCAAAAAAAGTTACTCGTGTTTGCTCTAAACCACCAAAGGAAAACACATGCACACATCAACCAGATGGGTTTACATACAAATATGTATACACAAATATACATAAATATATATACGTAAACTGTTTTTGTGCTCTAACGTATCCTATATGGAGTACATACACATATTCCTATATGTACGACGAAGGCTAACCTACAATTATGGATGGTGGTTGTAGCTGCTCTTAAAGGTAGCGTCTTACGTTATTTACTTATGTTGTTGTCTGCATGACGGTATATCTACTGAGGATACTATAGGCTGTATTGCCATGTGTCCCATTAGAATAGTACATTTCCATGTATGAATCAAGCGATATATGTTTGTTTGGCTTTATTTCGTCAAGAGGGTTGCATATCTCAAAATGTTCAGGAACTTTTATTTGTGTTTCTGAGTATGAAAAAAAACTCAAAAAAAATTTTTTCCGGACATCTGATTGTACTGTAAATACCCAGAGATTTTAAGATATCGAAATGAAATTCAAATGTTCACCTATGTTGTGATATGTGTTGTACACTTGCATTTAATTTACATCATATCAAATTGAATTCAACAATCACTTTTAAATTTGACTTCAAATGAACTCTCACTCAAAATATTAACTGTCTTACTCTTCAAAAAGTTTGCATCACAGTTTATGTTTGCGCAATTTTGGTTAGTGAAATAAATATTATTTCCACCGAACACTTTGATTCAAAAGGTGTGAAGCAGACAGGTCATATATATTCATATGGCTGAAAGGACACTCTCAGCTATGTGCCTGAGAAATATCATTGTGGCATTGTAAGTTTTGTCAAATAATATGAATTTGATTACAAAAGAAACCAAATTAAGGTGGTCAATGCAGGTATTTAATTCAGAACATGATATTTTTCAGTGAAAAAAAAATCCAAACTCGAATTTCTTTAGAGCAAATAAAATTCGGGTAATTACTTACTAAATTTTATTTAGAATATGGCAATGTGGAAGAAGAAGAAAATATTGTTCTTTAACTCTTAAAAATGTTTGCCTGCCACAACATGACTTTGCTCGGCACCAATTGCAAATTTCGAGGGTACATAGTTACGTACTATGTTACTCATACATCTAATACCTGGGATTAACCATAAGTGTATGGGTGGTATTTCTGTCTTGACATTCCTGACATATGCCATATGTTCGCAGAGTCTATTGTTTCCGTTTCCTTGCTCGCCGTGTTCCTTCAGTCCGGCAACCTCTTCTGTTGTGGCATTGTTATTCCTTCTTCAGTTCATAAGAAACGAACCAATTGCAGCCTTTACTTACCTAAACAATGGTCTTTATGAACACTTATCGCTGCCATTCGCAGTCGACACCCAGAAGCCAGCAGGAAGAACCACCGAACCCAATGGTGGCACAAAAGGTTGTCGGGAGCAGTGGTAAGTGACTAAACCGCAATAACAATACGAATAATTATAATTTGCAAGTTTTAATAAACCATAATAAATGGTCGATCACTTGAATGCTACTCGGACGGCCGTAGCCAGTAGCGTAACGCTCGTAGCACTTGCATTTTCATGCATAATTTCCCACAAACAGCTGTGGATGCCACACATTGGATGGGGCGTTACACCACACACTGTTCGTGTTTTTAATAGCCCAACAATTTTGGCTAGCATTAAACGTCCATTGTAAACCGCAAGTTAAATTATTGCAAATTGTTTACAATTGAATCATTTAAACCCTGACAAACAGCTGGAAAAAGTGGTACATCTTATTCGATTGACTCCTAAAAAATCAGTCGCTAAGTTTTGTTGCAAGCAATAAAATATATAAATAAATGAACGTTGAACCTTCCGAATGTTAAGCGAGAAGTTTTTATTTATACCAACTTTATTTGTTTGCATCTTGATCCGAACTGAAGGACGCAACATATTCCTATATATAGTCCGTTCATGGTACAATGAAGTTAAGGTAGGCTAAGTTGTAAAACTTTGTAAGTAAAGAGGGTTGTAGTGTCAGAACAAATACAACAAGTTGTTTATTATTAAATAAACAAAAAAACTTTTTGCACGGATTTTGAATAATAAAAGAAAATTGAACTGAATGAAAGGCCACAATTTTTTCAAAATCATGTTCTATATTCTCTAATGATTTATTTCGCTACAAAAGTGTAAATTTTGTCACACATAGGTACGTTGCAATACGCATTTTGAATTTGAATTTTATCAACAATTTTTCAAATTAATTTGGCATGTTTCCAACATCCAAACATATCAAAATGCTAGAGAAATATTACAATAAGCTTAAGAACATAAGCCTTAAGCTTGAGAGAAATAGAAAAATGTTTGTCTAACAAATATAGAATAAGCGAAATGGCAGTTTGAAATGAGATTGAAATAATATATACAAAGGATTATCAGATATATTATTTATTATTACCTTAAAATTCGGTCCGAGAATAGTCCAAATTCTTTACATTTAACAAAACAAACCAATTTTAGTTTGTGTACGCCACATTTCAATCAAATTATGTATGTTCGATTCCAATGTAATTTGGATTGAGTGACTAAATTTGGTACAAAATACAATAGGGTAAGTATACCAGTAGTCGGCATTTTTGGATTTTCGCGTTTTTAATCGCTCACCATTCTGAGTGGAACTTTTCAATTATTACAAAGTTAATTTATTCAGATTGAAATTTTATATAGTTTTTGCAATAATAAATAAAGTTTTAATAAGTTTTTATTGAATTTCATAAATTTGTAGGTTTATTAAAACAATGCTTTATGCTAGTAGTCGGCACCACTTGCCAATTGTCGGTATGGCATGCTTCAACAGTCGGCATACCAATTTTTTTGTAAGAATAATTATAATAATAATAAATTAATTCATTAAAATAAAATATTTTTGTTTAGTTTAAACTGATTCGACGTCTTTATTGTACATTTCTTAAGAATATGGATTGTTGAGGACCTCACAGACAAAAATTTAATTTTTATTAGAATAAATCATATTTTCTTAGCGAAATTGTACACAAAGATAGCTGACAATATATTCGAAGTAAACAAAATATTTAGTTATAATAGTTTCATTTATTTGGGCTTAAAAATAAAAAGTGCCGACTACTGGGACATGCCGAACTTAGGCACACTTACCCTACGATACAAAAATAAATTTGCCAAATTATTTTGAAATTGGTACAGATTTTGATATAGGTCCCACATTTTTTTCGACCGATTTCGTTTATTTGGTGTACAAAAAACGATATGTATGTTCGATACAATAAAATTTGGAATATGTGACGGGATTTGATCAGAAAATACATTTTGCCAAATTATGTGAAATCGATTGAGATATATATTACGCTGATTTCATGTTGTTATGCAACAAACGCAATATGTATGTCCGATTCCAAATTAAATAAAAAATAAAATAAATTTGACAAATTAATTAGAAATCGGTTGAGATTTGGATATATTTTATTAAGAAGCATTGGCCCACAACGACTTTGCAATGCACAGTGGTCGCTGCCATTGGCCAAAATTCAAAAAATCAAAATCAGATATTTATTGTCAAATGTATACACAAGAAACTCTTATTTAGAAAACATAATAATCATGGCTTCATTCTAACGGTCCACTTTGAGAAGAGCATAAAAAAGAGAAAGTGTATAATAGAACTGTAATACAAAATTAAATACATTTCAAAATGACAAATCTTGGCATAATTATTGAAAAGCAAGGTATTGACTTATTTTTAGTGCAGTTATTTGTGTGTTTAATAGTTGTGCATAATATAAAAGATGTGCGTTTTCTGAGTTGCCTTAAGATTAATTTTGACAATAAAATGAGATTTCAGTTAAAGTTTAATTGTCTTCCCCCCTGAATCCCCCAATGTGATTTTTTTCACGCTATAGCAATGGTCCTAAGATTTTAAAAGTGCTAATTTAACTCTCAGATTTGTCAGATGTTTATGTTATGCCCAAAATACTGAAGTGACTCCGCTGCAATTTTATCAGTTTTATCGTGAGCTTATCTACGGAAATAACAAGGATTGATAAAGATGTAATTGAGAGCTGTTCATATTGATACAAGCATTGTCTTCTGGGTACAATATTAATGTCGAAAATGTAAGGCCTTTGCATTGGAAACTGCTAAAAAGTTAACAAATAGATATCCATGGTACTATCTTCCACCACAATACATGCATCCGACATTATAAAATATGTAACGAATCCAATAGGGTCCATTCCATTTCAAAGTAATATTCCATTTTCGGATTTGGTCGAGAATTACGAGTAACGACGAATTATTGGATGGCTTGGGCGGAGAATCTTTTTGAAATCCATATTCGGGGTTTGTTGGCGACAGCTTCTGTACTTTTTGATCGTTTGTTACCCCTGTGCTTGACTCTCCATGTGACCTTTCCGCGGAAATGTGGGGAAGGGCGTACTCTGTTTTTATTGGGGATAATACTATTGCTTCTGCTCCACACGGTGTTACGGTTATAAGGGGTTGTTTTGTGACGGCTCGCAATGTCGGCGATTTGGTCGGACTGGTACTTTCATGTTTGTTCTGCAACTCTATAAGCCGTCTGTATACATCGGCTTCATGGTCGTGGTGGAGAAATTTAGCCCATCTTTTTCGGAGATCGTCCACTTTTCCAACTGGATCAAGATTGAATTCAGTAAGATATGTTACCAAGTCTTCTTGCTTTAGCATATAGGCCCAGGAGACCTTCAACATTGTCTTTTCGTTTGACATTTTTTTTTTTTTTTTTTTTTTTTTTTTTTTTTTTTTTTTTTTTATTATTATTTTTTACTTGTTTCAGTTTTTTTTTTTTTTTAACTGTTTTTTTTTTTTCACTGGGATTTCATCTGTATTTGTCTAATTATTGTTCACTTCATTTATTTATTCTTTCTCTCTTTTATAGTCCCTGCTCGGGCGCCATTGTGACGACGTGTTTTCACTTTGAAGCTGGGGTAGGTTCAGCGGGGGCCAGAGTCGTCACAAAAATTATTTGTTAGGACATAAAGAGAGAGAGAGAGCGAAGCAAAATATTTTCTTAAAACGTTATAAATTTATTTCCTTAAATAACACTAAACACTACACTAAACACAATAAAATCACGTTCAGAACTTTTTACGAAGAACACTAAATCACCAAGTTCAGTCGACATGTTAATAAACGGGTAGCAGTGGTGGCAGCTTGGCACAGCGGCGGCCCGATGAATAGGCGAGCGACGAATAGAGTGGCGGCAGCTTGGCACAGCGGCGGCCCGATGAATAGGCGAGCGACGAATAGGGTGGCGGCGGCTTTGGCACAGCGGCGGCCCGATGAATACGTCAGCGGCGAGTAGTAGTGGCGGCAGCTTGGCACAGCGGCGGCCCGATGAATAGGCGAGCGACGAATAGGGTGGCGGCGGCTTTGGCACAGCGGCGGCCCGATGAATAGGCGAGCGACGAATAGGGTGGCGGCGGCTTTGGCACAGCGGCGGCCCGATGAATAGGCGAGCGACGAATAGGGTGGCGGCGGCTGTGGCACAGCGGCGGCCCGATGAATAGGCGAGCGACGAATAGGGTGGCGGCGGCTTTGGCACAGCGGCGGCCCGATGAATAGGCGAGCGACGAATAGGGTGGCGGCGCTGTGCACAGCGGCGGCCCGATGAATAGGCGAGCGACGAATAAGGGTGGCGGCGGGCTTTGGCACAGCGGCGGCCCGATGAATAGGCGAGCGGCGAATAGGATGGCGGCGGCTTTGGCACAGCGGCGGCCCGATGAATACGTCAGCGGCGAGTAGTAGTGGTGGCAGCTTGGCACAGCGGCGGCCCGATGAATACTCGCACGACGAATCGGGTGGCGGCAGCTTGGCACAGCAGCAGCCCGATGAGTACGTCAGTCGCCGTCAACGCAGCCCGAAGAATAGGGAGTATTGCTACAACCCTCACTTGACCCTGCGTTCCAGTCGCCGTCAACGCAGCCCGAAGAATAGGGAGTATTGCTACAACCCTCACTTGACCCTGCGTTCAGTCGCCGTCAACGCAGCCCGAAGAATATGGGAGTATTGCTACAACCCTCACTTGACCCTGCGTTCAGTCGCCGTCAACGCAGCCCGAAGAATAGGGAGTATTGCTACAGCCCTCACTTGACCCTGCGTTCAGTCGCCGTCAACGCAGCCCGAAGAATAGGGAGTATTGCTACAACCCTCACTTGACCCTGCGTTCAGTCGCCGTCAACGCAGCCCGGAAGAATAGGGAGTATTGCTACAGCCCTCACTTGACCCTGCGTTCAGTCGCCGTCAACGCAGCCCGAAGAATAGGGAGTATTGCTACAACCCTCACTTGACCCTGCGTTCAGTCCAGTCCAGTCACCACAAATAGTCAAGGCTTATTGTTTGGCTTACTAAGACTCAATTCAACCGAGGTTGCGCGCCTTTTCTTCCTCCCAATCACACTTGACTTACCAGCCATCAACAGAAGACTGATCCCGATTGGGTGAAATGCGTCTCCTTTTATACCTTTTTGGCTGGACAACGATTGTTGTTTTCTCATGACAGCAGCTGATCCCAATCTGACAGTTTTGCGTAGTTCCGCCATTTGCCACCAGGGGTTCCAATGTTGTATTTTAAGTATACTTCTTTCTACTAGGGGACAATAATAATGTACCCCAAAAACGAAAGCATGACTTTTGGGCGTTACAGTGGGCATAGAGGTTCTAAAGAACTTGTATAGAAAGAATACCTAAATGACATCTATAAATAGAAGTCCTCCTTAGTGTCTTCTATATACAGAAGACGTTCTGAAGTTCTTACATTAAGATAAGAGGTCCTTCTGAAGGTAATCCTTCTAGAGGCGACCATCTTAAAGTCCTTTTTATAGATAGGACCGCCCAAAGGCCTTCGGTAAAGAAAAGAATCTTTTTGAACGTCTTCTATATTCTCCCTTAGAGGAGACTTTCTAAGGGTCTTCTATACATACTAAATGTCTTCTATAAATAGCAGACCTCCTAAGGGTCTTCTACACACAGAAGGCGTTCTGATATTCTTAAGTAAGAAGACCATCTCAAAGGCCCAAGGCTATAGACCAATATAATATAGACTAAAACCTTTTTAAAACGTCTTCTATAGAGAGGAGACCTTCAAAGAGACTTCTATACGTACAAGACGCCTTAATAGTCTTCTATGTAAAGATCTTTTATATAGGAAAGACATTCTAAAAGTCTTCAACGAATGGAATACTTTTTATAGAACTTTTGCAAATAGAAACCCCTTCCATAGATTTTTTTACAAAGCGAAGGCCTTCTACTTCTATTTTAGGACCTTAAGAAGGCTTACATCTACTATAAATATAAAACACATATATAAGTTCTTATATTTTAAGCTAGAAAATTTCTGCTACATCGTCAGAGAAAAGTTCACCTCAAAAATATTCCTTCCAACAGTCCCCGTAAGGACTTATTGGTACTCAAAATGCACAATTTGTTCAGTTTGACAAAATTTTTTTTAATTAAAACTTCATAGATCGTACTAAATTTTCAGACCTTCATAAAACAAATTTTTTAATTTTCCCGAAAAAAATGATAGGAAAATGTTTACCGAGGAGGATATCAGTAAAACCGTTATACAGTGGGCCCTCATGCAATTTTTCGGTTAAATCTATTTCAACGTTTCCATATGTCCTAGAAACCAACAGTGACATCTATATCTTATTTCAGGATTTCACCTCTATTCTTTCGTCCAATATGAAATTTGGTACTATTTAGTACTATTCGTACAATTACAGTAAATATTTCTGAACCCACCTCCAAAACTCAAACAATGGTTCCAAGAGTTATATAAATACCAAATTTCGGAATCCTATCTCCCTATCCTTTCACCCAATACCCAATTAAAACTTTGGAAGAATTTTAGAACACATTTCCAAAACCAGCTTCACATCTTTACCACGGACACCAACGTGGACATTCATATAAAATTTCAGGATTTCAGCTATATTCCTACACACAATACCAACATTTAGTACCACTTAGTACTTTTCACAGATTTGTAGTACACATTTACAAAATCATCTCCATATCATAACCATAGACTCCAACAGGAACATCCATATCAAATTTCAGGATATCAGCTCTATCCCTTCACCCTATACCAGTTTTAGTACCATTTAGTACTTTTTGTACAGTTATAGTATACATTTCCAAAAGCAATTCCATATCTCAAGCACAGATATCAAAAGAGACCACAATTTCAAATTTGGAAATTCCAGTCCTATCCCTTCATCCATTTCGAAATTTTGGTACTATTTTGAACTTTTCGTACAATTATAGTACTCATTTCCAAAACCATCTCCAAATCTCAACCTCAGACACCAACAGTAATCTAAATATATAATATCAGAATTGTGTTCCTATATATTTAATCACTACAAAACTTAGTACCATTTTGTAGTTTTCGTACAAATATAGGGTGCATTTCCATAACCACTTCCATACCTTAACCACAGACAGTGACACTCATATAAAATGTCAGGTTTTTAGCTCTATTCCTTCACCCAATACCATATTAAGTATTATTTAGTACTTTTCGTACAATTATAGTTCACATTTCCAAAACCACCTCCGTATATCAATTCCCAATACCAATAGAGACCTTAAAACAAATTTGAGGATTTAAGCCCTGTTCCTTCACCCAATATTAAATATAGTACCATTCAGCACTTTTTGTGCAATTACAGTACACATTTCCGCAACAACTGTTATATGACCCTTATATCAAATTTCTGATTTCAACAACTATCTGCCCATCCAATACCAAATTTTACCAAATATCGTACTATTTCGTACTTTTCACGCGCTTGTAGCGGCCTCAGCATCAAATTTGAGGATTCCATCCAATTTATTCACCCGATACCAAATTTAGTACCATTTAGTACTTTTTGTACAAATATAGGATACATTCCCAAACCACCGCCAACTCTCAAACACTGTTACATTTCGTACAATTATAATACAGATTTCCGAAATAACAGACAAATATCCAAGTTCCATGTACAGCAACCCTAATATCAGATTTCAGATTTTAACCAGTATTTGTTTACCCAATACCAAATTGTTCCAAATTTTGTACGATTTTGGTGCTTTTCGTGCACTTGTACCAGAACCACCTCTTTATCACAAACCACCAACAGAGACTCCTGAATACAGTATTTCAACTTCATCCGTTCACTCTAAACCAAACTGTTTCAAATTTAGTACTATTTAGTACAGTTCGCACACTTAGTACACATTTCCAAAACCGCCGTCAAATATCAAATTTTCATGACAAAATTTTACTTTTAACTCTATTCGTCCACAAAATACCAAAAGGTACCATTTTAGATGTTTAGTACCATTTTAACCATAAAGTTCAAACCCTTTGATACATCTATCCTGCACTCCATCAATGACTTTTAGCTCCGGTACTTTTTCGTACCCTTTTAGAAGGAAGTACCCAGCCTTATCACACGCCTACACCAAAACTGACCCTCGCGCAAAATTTCAAGATTCTAGCTTCAGCCGTTTCGTCTGGGCATTGATTCTCGATCAGCCAGCCAGTCAGTTATTTCAGTTGTCTTTTTTATACATAAATTCAAAAATTATCCAGATTCAATCCTCTTATCATTTATTAAAAGTCTCATTAAACCCAACGACTACCCTAAATTCCCATTTAATTCCAAAACTTTTCTTCAACACAAACAAGCGTTAAATAATACTTCCAAGTATTCCATTCGAATTTAAAATCCCCAGACAAAATTTCAAATTCCAACAAATTATCCTTGCATATCCCAACGCGGCAGCCAAAACCCCCACTCAAATACCTCCACAAAAAGCATTTGGAACTTTTCTCCAAATATGCAAAGCTAAACATTTCTTTGCCATGGCATCTTAAAAACTGCCTGGGGTCTGACATTTCCTAGCTGTAAACAAACTCATCAAGACATATAGTACACATACATACATACACACACACTCATTCTTTTATTTGCTCAACATTATAAATAATAAAAGAAAAAACAAAAGCAGAAAAAGAAGAAATAAAAATCTAATCAAGACGTCTAGAATTGCCTACAGCCATTCGCAGCAGCAACAACAACAACAACAGCCAGCAATTAGACTTGAATGACGCTACTACTCGCTCGCCAACCAACCAAGATGAGCCGGCCGAGAAATGTTTGCAAAAATCTTGTAATTGCAGTAAACATTTCAACAGCAACAACTTTCCTGGCCCTTGGAGCACTATCATTAGCATGAACGGTAGCAGCCGAAGCAACAACGCCAACAACAAGAAAATATGCTACTCAAATTATTTTAAAAATAAATATTTATTTCTTGAAGAGTGTGTAATTAACTTTTTTCTGCTGTATTTACCATTGCCATGAATGAACTTGATATTTTGTGTTGAAAGGAGATTTGTCTTGTAAATATGGCACAGTGGCGCAAAGTCTAAAATGGAACTAATGTAAATATTTTAAAGAAAAAGTAGAAAACCAAATAGGGTAAGTGCGCCTAAGTTCGGCATGTCCCAGTAGTCGGCAGTTTGGATATTTAAACTTAAATAACTAGGCATATAATTGACCAAATAATGAAATAATTGCAAAAAAAGTCAAAAGTGCTCTCTGCTCTCTTTCTGTGCTCCGATCATTTATTACGAGAGAATAGCGGTTTTCCAACGCGTGCGTCAATTTAATAATCAATTTAAGTACATTAAATTTTATACTCTTTGTTTCTGTTATATTATTTAATGCCGACATTAGGAACAGAAAAAAGAGATTTGCCAGCAGTCGGCAGGGGGTGTCGATTACTAGAAAAATATAATTTTTGACCAATTTCACCAAAACTTAAGAGAAGTATTAAAAATAATCCAAAAACTACTCAAATAAAAAAATAGTTTTGGGTCGGCAGTTGCTTTTATTTGTGCTTTTTGACCAACTTTTCTAAATTAAGTAGGTTTTTTTAAATCAGCTATTTGACGTGTTAGAAAAAAATGTTGGCTATCTAAAGGAAAAAGATCAATTCACAAATTCCAATTATAAGAATGGTACATTTTATTTATTTATTTTAATTGAAAATCCATACGTTACTGAAGGTATCCATAAAATTCTTGATTTTCTACCTATATTTGGTTTAGAATGATAATTAAATAAAACACTATTTAAAAACGAAATTAATTTCAAATTCTAGATTAAACTGTGAATTAGTAATGTAGCATTACTTTATACTATTTGAAATAAAAAAAATATACAAAATAATATTTTTTTACTGAAATACCATATGCTGACTACTGGCAAATAGACATGTCGAGCATTGGAAAATGGTGCCGACTACTGGCAAAAAACTACTATTTTAGTAAAATTGCAAATTTTGCCAACTTAATAAAAAAAATTCAATTTTTGTTTATTATTTCGAAAAGTAAACAAAATTTGGAATCTGAACAACTTTATTTTTATGCAATTGAAAGATTTCACTCAGAATGCTAAAAGAATGAAAAATCGAAAATCCTAAAAGAGCCGACTACTGGTATACTTACCCTAAGGACTCTTTCAAGAGTTAAGGGCTATATGAACGTGAAGCGAATGTGGCTCCTATCAGAAATAATGCCTTCAGAATGTGAGCATCAAATAAATTAATCTGTGCCGCTGTTACTCATTACATGGTACTATATTTTGCTTAGCAATATTTAAAGGAATGACTCATTATTTCTTAGCCTACTGGTAATGCAGAAGGGGGTCATTATTGGTACATTACTGAAAGTGGCATAGGGGAAATTTCAAAAATATCACTTTCGAGACAAACGCAAGTAAGACCATATGTAAGAAATTATGAAAAAAGTTTATGGACAAACTCCAAGTTAAACGAGTCATATAGTATCAGTCGGTTTTGCCGACAGATGTATACCCCCCACTCTAGACTCTTTATGGGAGAGGTTCCGAAGCAGTTGGCCAATATTGACCAATTCGTATCTGATTCATGACTGAAGTAAATATTACAACTTGACAGATTTGTACTATATCGACTACTTCCTATACTTTATATGAGATATGAGCAAATTTTTGGAAAATGTGGAAATATGCGTGTGGTAACAGATATAGCGGACCGAAGGGTTCCGTTTTCATACTTCACCTAATACAGATAAAAATATTGGTATGTTCACAATTTGAAGGAAATCGAACATTTATTCCCAATTTTTTGCGAAATCATAAATTCCTATAAATTACATATTCATATAAGATTTCTGGTTAAGAAAAATATTTAGATATAGCAAGTTGTAAAGAATCGTTGACTGAGGTTCCAAAAGGGGTTGGCAGATGTTTCAGCAAAAATGTTTCTATGTGTAAAATTTGAAGAGAATTGAATGCTTATCTCGCTTTCTTTGAGCGTTTTGTTTTTCATAATCTTGAACCTACAAGAGGAAATGGTGCGATAATACGATGGGCCAAGTCTGAGTGAAATCGGATGTTAATTTCGCGTTTTATGATCTTCGAGGATATTCAAAAGTTTGAACCTCTGCGGGGGAGGTACTAGAAGGAGTGGACTGATGTATGCCATCTTTACACCAGACCTTGGGCTAATTAAATATTGTGATGTGTGTAATTGGAAGAGAACCGAATGCTTATATCGGATTTTATGATCGTTTTGGTTATTCAAAATGTTAACCCTTTGTGGGGGAGGAACCAGAAGGAAAGGTTCGATCTATACCATCTTTATAATAAATCTAGTATTGATGAAAATATTCAGATGTGTCAAGTCTAAATGGAATCGCATTTTATGAGCTTAATAAATTTTCAAAATTTCGACCTTTTGTGTGGGAGGTACCAGAAGGATTGTACCGATGTATTCCATCTTGGTACCAAACCTTGGGTTAATAAAAATATTGGAATGTGTTCAATTTGAATACAATAGGGCTCTTACATTACATTTTATAAGAGTTGTAATTATTCAAAATTTTGACCGTTTGTGGGGAAGGTACTTGATGGAGTGGACCGATATTGTCCATTTTCGCACCTGACCTAGCACTGATGAAAATATTAGGATTTGCAAAGCTGGAGCGAAATAGGATTATCCTTTCTCTTTCTGTGCAAAAATATATTTTTTGACATTTTGTGGGGGAGGTACCAGAAGGTCCATCTTAACACCAGACCTTGGGTTAGTATAAATATTGGCATGTGTGAAATTTGAAGACAATCGGACTCTTGCATCACATTTTATAAGAGTTGTAATTATTCAAAATTTTGACCGTTTGTGGGGGAGGCACTTGATGGAGTGGACCGATATTGTCCATTTTCGCCCCTGACCTAGCATTAATGCAAATATTAGGATATGTGAAGTTGGAGCAAAATCGGACTATCCTTTCTCTTTCTGTGCAGAAAATATATTTTTTGAAAATTTCGATCTTTTGTGGGGGAGGTGCCAGAAGGTCCGCTCCATTTTAACATCAGACATTGGGTTGATCAAAATATTAGGATGTGAGAAATTTGAAGACAATCGGACTCTTACACCACATTTTATAAGAGTTGTAATTATTCAAAATTTTATCGGGCGCACCAGCCAGACAAACAGACGGACGAACATCGCTAGATCGACTCCAAATTTCCTGAAACGGATTTGGTCCAAAGAGACCTAGGGTCTAAAACCGTTATTTCGATGAGGCACATTTTGGCAATATCAAATTAGATATACCCTCTCTGTAGCCATATGGGTGATGATATAATGAAATAACCGACAATCCGATCGAGAATCAAAACTCAGACGAAAAAGCTGAAGCCAGAATCTTGAAATTTTCACAAGAGTCAGTCTTCGGTACAAAAAGTAATAAAAGTTTGTTAAAAATTGATATTTAAAATGAGAGCCGCTGTTGGAATGCAGGATAGATGAACTAAAGGGTTTTCGGGAATTCGAACTTTAAGAAAAGTTATTTTTGAGAAAAGTTCTAAAATGGTATTATGTGAACGGATGGAGCTAAAAACTAAAAATCTGATGTGAGAATCAAGATTGAAAAGTAAGTTTCATATATGAAAGTGGTTTAGGAAATGATTACTAAGTGTGCGAACTGTACTAAATGGTACTATAATTGCAAAAGTTTTTTTAAGAATGGTGGAAGGTTTGTGATAAGGAGGTGATTTTGGAAATGTGTACAATAAGTGCTCGAAAAGTACTGAATAGTACTATATTTGGTACAATTTGGTATTGGGTGAACAGATAGTGCCTTAAATCTAAAATTTGGTGGAGGTGGTTTCGGAAATGTGTATTATAATTGTACGGAAGGTGCTGAATGCTACTATATTTGGTACTGGGTGGAGGGATAGAGACAAAATTCTGAAATTTAATATCTGGCGGTGGTTTGCAAATGCTTTCCTATGTTGGTACGAAAAGTATTAAATGGCACTAATTTTGGTACTGGGTGAAGGGATATGACTGAAATCCTAATATTTGAGCTTGAGTTATGGAAGCTATTCTGAAAATGCGTACTATAATTGTACGAAGAGTACTAAATGTGGTATAAAGTGAAACCGTACAATGATATATTGCGATAACTGTTGGTGTCTTGAATTGAGATATGGAACGGTTTTACATTTGGTATTGAGTGAAGGGCTATTGGGGAATAGGGCTGGAATCCGTAAACTCGATATTGAGGTCTACGGTGGTGGTTTTGAAATTATGTACTATAATAGTTCGAAAGGTACTAAATAGTTCTAATTTTGGATCAATGTTTTTGCACATCATTATATTTTTATACCATACACCACAAAGTGGTCAGGGTATTATGTCTTTGTGCATTTGTTTATAACAGGCAAAAGGAAATGAGATAGACCCATAGTTCCTTTTGATGATCTGCATAGAATCACATTCTGAGTCGATTTATGCATGTCCGTCCGTCTGTCCATGAATGTCCTATCTACATGAAATTTTGCACAGATCATTTGTTTAGCCCAAGGACGAACCCTATTGAAATTGGAGATAATCGGTTAAAATTTAGATATAGCTCCCATATAAATCTTCGTCCGATTTGCCTTTTATTGTGCACCAAACGTGTAATATCAGCCCGAATAGTATGGAATTTTGCACATACAACCAAATTAGGTCTGAAAATAAGTATGCCAAACGTGATCGAAATCTGTTTAGATATAGCTATAGCTCCAATATATATTGTTCATCCGATTTATTATTTTAGTCCTCCGCATCCGTAATATGCACTCTGTAACAATAATATTTGGGGAAATATATCAAATACAGCTCAGAAATACATTTGCGAAATTTTATCGAGATCGGATCAAATTTGGATATAGCTTGCATATATAACTTCGTCCGATTTACCTTTTATTGTGCACCAAACGTCTAATATTTGTCCAAATGGGATGGAATTTAGCACTTACGACCGAATTGAGTCTAGAAGCTAGTATGTCAAATTTGGTGAAGATCAGTTCAGATATAGCTATAGCTTCCATATATATTGTTCATCCGATTTGTTATATTTGTTACCCATAACCGTAATATGCACTCCGTAACAACGATATTTAGGGAAATATATCAAATACAGCTCAGAAATATCTTTGCCAAATTTTATCGAGATCGGTTCAGATTTGGATATAGCTCCCATACATATCTTTATCCGATTTCAAATTAATTGTGCACCAAATGGGAAATACAAGTCCAAAGGTAAAAGATACCAATGCTCCGGCATATTTAGTCCTTTGAACTTTAAATTATAATTATAATCATAGCGTGTATGATTGAATTCTCCCATAAAAACTTTTAATTAGTAAGTGGAGTTCAACTAAATTAGCAAAGTGGTATAGGGTATCATAAAGTCGGGCGGGGCCGTCTTTCTTTACTGGTTTTTATTTCAGTTAGATCGAACTCGAAGATGGATAATTTTATTCCTCTGGTAGATACCCCATAAAATGTTCTCAAATTATACTTCAACTTTAAATTACTTTAACTTATATAATTTTCTCTGTAACTTTGCCATTGAAAATGGTTGCAATAAATTTTCTACGCCAACCACCCATTGCATTAACCGGAATCAAACCAAAGAATTTATCTTTCAGCTTGAATTCTTGTTTAATCGCCTCCACACAGTTTGTCCTTTCAAACTCAATTTTCATTTTTTTCCAAGAGATATTCTTTTTGTTCGTTCGTCCGTTAGTCTTTTGGCTATGTCCTTTCTTTGGATTTTCGGTTTAAGCTATGTAGTATGCGTTATTGTTGCATTGAGTTTCTGTGGCGATGTTGCGGAAATGCACGTCGTCCACAATTTTTCCGCCACTTTATCGCTTTTCCTGCGGAAAAAGGTGGACGATGCGATGCTTAAAATCAAACTTTTAGTGCACTTCAATTTTGTGTAACAACCTTTCAATGGTGCCTGTTGTGGCGGGAGATTGGGTGGTGGAAGATTGTCATTGAAGTGGAAGCAGTGGGATAAGTATTAGAAAACGCTTTAAATCGTCTTAGGTCTATTCATGTATTTAGCAAGGATTAGGGATTAGAAGGAAAATTTAATTGTCTCCAGGGTATGCCGCTGTAAAACCCTGATATTTTAAAATATTTTTTTTTAAGAAAGATTAAATCCTACATAACTCTGACCTTTCACAATATCTGAAGATTTGATTATATGGTCATAAGGTTTGGAAATATATGTGGCGGCATCTATTAATGTCTTCCATTTTTTTCATGAAAAAGTAATAATCCCGCAAACATTTTTAAAAATTTCTTCTTTAGCGGAAACTGATACCCGTATTTTTCCTTTCCAGGAAATCCACCAAGAACACAGAAAATTCGAATTTAATCCGAATCATCTCAAATTCAGTGCAACAATGAATAGCAATTAAACACTCAATGCGAAAATGACTTAACCCCATGTTCGTTTGGTTGATGATAGGTATTTGACCTCGACTTGCTACAGCATCGTGGCTACACGTGGATGTGTTTCGTTTTCAAACGAATAGCTTTTGTTGGTGTTAAGTGGCTAACTCTCTAACGAAATTGGTTTAATGGAAAATATCACAACCACTTTGCGATTCAATCAACACAAAATCGATTTTGTTTATTTTTTGTTGTGAGTTAATGCTGTGTGGCAATGGTACGAAATTGGAAATGGGTGGCCAAAAATGTTTACAAAGAGGGATTTCATTCGGAATGTAGGGTACACACCACAATGTGGGTACCCATGATCTTGAAAGGGAAAATTTGGTATACTTCTTTTAAACAATTGAAATCTGACTTGAGGATCATGAACGGAATTTACAGAGCAGATACTAAAAGGGGTTTCTTAATTCATTCCAAAAATGGTGAAAAAAGGAAATATTTATGAAAATCCACCTTAATATTTAAGATTTGTTCCAAAGGTTCGTGTTAGGCCTTTTAATACTCAAAATGCACAATTTGTTGTTTTTTTTTCAAAATTTTTCGATCAAAACTTCAAACAAACTTCAAGGTTTTATAAATTTTCAATTTTTTCCTCTTTCGGGAAGATTAATAGGAAAATATTTACCTTTAAAAATCTTTCATCTTGAAGTTTACCAATTTTTCTGTACAAAACTATTTTAACGTCTTCAGTGTAAGTCGTAGAAACCTCAGAATCATATTTCAGAATTTCAGCACTATCCCTGGACCCAACACCAATTTTTTTTTATTTTTCGTACAACTATGGTACACATTTGAGAATTCCAAAGCTAACTCCTCACAAAATCCCAATTTTAGTATCATCTAGTTATTTTCGTACAGATTTCGCATTATCAAAATAATCTTCATATCTCAGCCTTAGATACCAACAGGGATCTCAATACTAAATTTAGTAACATTTAGTACGCTTATCCAAAGTAATGTACAGGTCTCCATCCTACAGTGATCCAATATCAGTACCATTTACTCATTTTTGAACTATGATTATACGCACATGCAAAATCACCACCAGATCTCTAAACCAACAGAGGCCTCAATATCAAATTTCGGTATTCCAGATCTATTCCTTGACCCTATTTCCAATTTAGTAGCACTTAGTACCATTCGGATTTTTAAAGTACACATTTTCAAAACCACCCTTCACATTTTAACCAAAGACACCAACACCGACAGCTAGATCAAATTTAAGGATTTCAGGTCTATTCCTTGGCCGAATACCAAATTTAGCAATATTTTGTACTTTTCGTACAATTATAGCAAAAAAATTTCAAAAACACCTCCATATCTCAATTCCAGATACCAACAGAGACCTGAATATTAAATTTCAGAATTTCCGAAACCTCAGAAACTAACTGTGGCCTCAATATCTTTCCAGCTCTAACTCTTCACCCAATATCCATTTACTACCACTTGGTACTTTTCAAACAATTTTAGCACACATTTTAACTACCATATCTCCTCTATATATCTTAGTTCCAGATACCAACAGAGATCTCAATATGAAATTTGAGGGTTCCAGTCCTATACCTTTATCCAATACCAAATTTAGTATAAATTAGTACTTTTCGTATAAAAGTATTTCGTATCTCCAAACCTAAGTCAAAACTTATTTACAGATACCAAGAGACCTTATTATCAAATTTCGGGATTCCAATTCTACCCCATCAAGAGCAGAGCAAGAGTGACCCTCAGCTAAAATTTTAAGATTCTTAGGGCTTAGTCCACATGCAATATAATAGATCTCCTCTAGCTCTTTCAGAAAGTACACAATTTAATATGAATAATATCAGAACTTTCATGCCTTAAATCGTATGGCTATAGAGGATATATATATTTTGATACGGCCAAAACGTACCTAATCGAAATAACGGTTTTAGACCCTACGTATCTTTGGACCAAATCAGTTCCAGGACAATTAGACTCGATCTAGCGATGTCCGTCCGTCGGTTTCTCTGGCTGGCTGGCGCGCATGGTATCTTTCGAAGGGAGTATCCGATTTGGTCCAAACTTGGTACATCGTAATATTATTATCAAACTTGGATCGAGTTCGGAGATGGACAATATTGTTCCAGTTTTTCTGGTACCTCCCCCACAAAAAGTCGAACTTTTCAAAGAAAATATTTTGTTGCACCGAAAGAGAAAGGATTATCCGATTTTGCTCCAACTTTGCAAATCTTAATATTTTCATCAGTGCTACGTCAGGACAATATCGGTCCACTCCATCAACTACCTCCCCCACAAAGGGTCAAAATTTTGAATATTTATAACTCTTATAAAATGTGATGATGAAATATATCAGTCCACACTTTCTGGCACCTCCCCCACAAAGGCTCAAAATTTTGAATATCCCTTATAAAATGTAAAATTAACATCCGAGTCCATTCAAACTAGGCACATCTAAATATTTCTACTAACACAAGATCTGGTGTGAAGATGGGATATCGATCGGTCCACGCCTTCTGGTACCTCTTACACGAAGGATCAAAGATTTAAATAATCAAAACGATCAGAATATCCAAAATAAGCATATATTTCTCTTAATATTTCACATATCCAATTATTTCTACTAACATAAAAGCTACTGTGAAGATGCAACATCTCGATCCACACCTCCTGGTAACTCCCCCACAAAGGGTGAAAATTTTGAATTTCCATGAGTTCATAAAACGAGAAGTCAAAATATATTTAAATAATCGAACATTGGGTGAGGGTATACATCCTTTACTTGTTTTTATAAATTTAAAAAATAACTCCATACGGAATTTGAGAGGCGGTTTGGGATTTTAAGCTATCTCTTTGCCGTAATATACTTCCGATTTTAATATTTTAGCTTTTACACTTTAAAAATGCTCAATCGTAAACCATCTCAGTAAAAAAAAACAAGTAAAGAAGCAGTAAGTTCGGCCGGGCCGAACTTTGAATACCCTTTACCATTTAAGACCAATAAGGAATTTAAAAAAATTAAATGAAATCCTTAAAAAATTCTGTTAAAATCTTGAAAATGCTGAATATCGGAGGGTACAGATATATGGGGGCTATACGATCGTGGACTTATATAAACAATTATCTTCTAACGTATAAAGTACTTACAAGGAACTCTTTGTGTTGAATTTCAGACAATTCCATTGAAAAATGTGGCTAAAATCATCAAAATAACGAATATCGGAAGGTACCGTTATATGGGGGCTATACGATATCGTGGACCCATCTTCGAAATTTTGGCTTCCTATCTTAACAACAGACGGACAGACGGGCGGACGGACAGTGCTAAATCGTCTTAGAATTTTGCGCTGATCAAGAATATACATACTTTGTAGGGTCTGAAATTATTATTTTATTTTATTAACGGAATGACGAACTTAATATACCCTCCATACTATGTAAGGTGGAGGGTATAATAACAAGTAAACAAAATATGAAACATGCGTTTAAATTTTAAAATTAAATACCCCAAAAAAATTAAACCAAAAGTAGACGTGGTTAACCAGGCAATACAACTCCGACATCAGCCAGCCGGAGTTAATAAAACGGTATTATGCGATGGGGAATTAATATGCGACCTTTTTCACGGCTTTCAAGAATAGATTGGTTAAATTTACTTTTTCGACCCTTGGAAGAAGGCAAAAAAAACGTACTTTTGTTTTGAGGAAAAAAGGCAAAGTACAAATTAGCATTTTGTAACCTTAAAAAGATTAGCCTCCCTTTATAAAAAATACAGAGAGAACAAAAACAAATGTCATACCCTCTCTCTTTCATAAAACGTTCATGGCAATGTATACGCCGGGGTCATTACCACACACATACACACTCATAATCTAAACCCCTCAGAGGCCATTGTACGCTTGTTTATTCTCGTTTATGTGGTTTTCCATTTTTATGATACTCTTTTTATTCTCTCTGACAAGGGTTTATGATGGTTCAATCTTCAATACAATGTTAATGAAATAATTTACTTAATTAAGAGTATAATGTAAACGTTTAAATTTTAATAAGCACACACACACACACACATTTATATACAACATATAAAAAACACATGTATCGATAAACTCTGTAATTGTTTTTTTTTTTTTTTTTCATCAATTCCTTGTCGTTGTGTGGATAAACCCTCCAGGTATGCTCATGCATATATTGATTTTTATCCAATTAACTAGAATTAATTACAAATCATTTTCAATGTCGTGTCTCACCACAGCCAGCCAGCAAGCCAGTCGGTGGCATCTTGGTTCAGAGTCAAACACCTGTGCCCACCCGGCGTATGAGTATCAATGATATGCATACACACACTCGTCCACATTGCTTATACGCCAAGTATGAATTTTGTGCGGCAGAGATTTAATTAAAATATATATTTTCTTGATTAATCTATTGTTAATACTAATGAACATTTAATTTGACGATATATTGATGTTTAAGATTAGAAGCGAAAATAATGAATTATTGATTTATTATTTAAACGGAAGATAATAATTCTGTTAAAGGAGGAAGTTTCTTGTAGGGATAAATACCCACTAATTTTCAGAGACCACCTATGCACAAATAAAAAGCAAGGAAGGAAATCGAACATTTATATCCAATTTTATGTGAAATCATATATTTCAGGTTTCTGGCTGAGAGAAATATTTAGATATAGCAAGTTGTAAAGAATTGCCGATTTGTTTCGCAAATTATGACAGATATAAATATTGGAAGTTGTGATTGTGTATTGTATTTGTGAAATTGATATATATCATCTTCACAGCAGATCTTGCGTTAGCAACAACACTTGAATGTGGGAAATATGAAAAGAGTTTTGTTTTTCACATATCTTGAACCATATGTGGGGGAGGTACCAGAAGATATGATCCGATTTCTACAATCTTTATAACTAATCTTGTGTTAATAGAAATATTGAAATGTGTCAAGTCTGAATGGAATCGGATGTTAATTCCGCGTTTTATGAGCTTCATGGATATTCAGAAGTTTGACCCTTTGTGGCGGAAGTACCAGAAGGAGTTGACCGATATATCCCAATTTCACATCAGATCTTGGGTTAATAAAAATATTGTGGTGTGTGTAATCTGAAGAGAAATGGATGCTTATTTCGGATTTTAAGATCGTTTTGGTTATTCAAAACTTTGACTCTTTGTGGAAGAAGAAATGGTCCGATCTCTACCATATTTTTAACAGATCTTTTGTTGATTGAAATATTGAGATGTGCCAAGTCTGAATAGAACTGTAAATTTCGTGTTTTATGAGCTTCATGGACACTCAAAAATTTTGACCTTTTGTGGAATCGGATGTTAATTTCGATTTATGAGCTTCATGAATATTAAAAAAAATCGACCCTTTGTGGCAGTGGATGAAGTGAACCGATATTGCCCATTTTCGCACCTGACCTACCACTGATGCAAATATTAGGATACGCAAAGTAAAAAAAACATACATTTTTTGAAAATTTCGATTTTTGTGGGGGATGTACCAGAAGGATTGGACCGATATTGCCCATTTCCGAACTTGATTTAAGTTGACGATTTGACAATAATGTTACGAGGTACCATGTTTCGATAAAATCGGATACACCCTTCGAGAGTTATCAAGCGCTCAGACAGACAGGGAGGCAGACGAACGGACGGGTGGACATCGCTAGATCAACTTCAAATGTCTAACTTCGATAAAGCACGTTTTTGCCGTATCAAATGATTTATACCCTCTCTAGCAAAATGGCTGAGGATATAAAAAGATATTCCGAATGCCCGAATATTCGAAAATGCTCCAAATACCAAATACCTGGTGGTGCCGCATCGAGATACTATATATTGAAAAAGTCTAGTTAAAATCATCAAAATTCCGAATGTAAGGAGGTGCCGTTATATGGGGACTATACGAAGGCGTGGCTGTGTGCAGACAATTTTCTGTCATAAGAGGTAGTACCTCTTACGAACTCCAAAAACCAAATTTGAAACAATTCCGGTGAAAACGGTGACACAAATCATCCAAAAAAACGAAATGTCAGGAGGTACAGTTATATGGGGACTATACCAAAAGTAAATCCATATATATATATATATGTAGATATATATATATATATACACATATATATATATATATATATATATATATATATATATATATATATATATATATATATATATATATATATATATATATATATATATACATATATATATACACATATGTATATATATATATGTATATATATATATATATATATATATATATATATATATATATATATAAACATATATATATATGTAGAGAGAGAGATAGCGGAGAAGGAAAGATAAAGGTCTCGGGGAGTACTTCCCGTATATATCGACCATGTAATAAAAAGGAATTTGAAACTTATGGATTTAGTTTGGCATAGTCCCCATACAACTGTACCTCCTATATATATATATATATATATATATATATATATATATATATATAAATATATATATATATATATATATATATATATATATACATATATATATATATATATATATATATATATATATATATATATGTATATATATATATATATATATATATATATATATATATATATATATATATATACATATATATATATATATATATATATATATATATATATATATATATATATATATATATATATATACATATATATATATATATATATATATATATATATATATATATATATATATATATATATATATATATATATATATATATATATATATATATATACATATATATATATATATATATCACTTTTATTAACGATTTTTGAACTCTATTACATTTGGCTATGTCTAATTAAAAATGTGATGAAATTACTTTTGCCTCGATTACACTCAGGAATTTCAAAAGAGAATGTGAGAAAAACATGATTTTGGAATGGAATATTGCCAATTGAGCATGCAATTATGTTACTATTATTTTTATATAGCTTAATTTTTCTAAATAATTAAACTTCAGACCAGTCAATGCTTTTATTTAAAAAATACAAAAAGTTTGATTTAAAATGACCTTGCCATCGTCGAGACTTGATTCTATTTTTTCTATTTTCCCACTTTTCCTTATTGTTCACGTCTATTAGATTGTCTGCCATCAATAAATTTCATTGAAATGTCATGCTAACCTTGATGCTGTCAAAAAATGTTGAATTTATTATGTCAAGGTAGATAAAGAATGAAAAAAGAAAGAAGAGCAAAGATGAAATGCTGATGCCTTAAAAATGAAAGGTGAACAACGCTTTTAATGGCTATTAATAGTGAACACTTAAAATGGAGAAAATGAATAAACATATTTTTTCCAAGCTGTGAGAAGTACCGAATTTTTAGAAACACATCATAATGGATTTAAAGTCATCCCCATTTGCTATTCTTATGAAGAGTTATTATTTATTCATTTGTTATGTAGCTAAGATTACGAATTTAAACAAATACTTTCGTTCCCTCGTTTAATATTTTAAAAGAGGAAAAGTAATCACAATTCTCAGACAATGCAAGTATAAACTCAATTAAAACATTCCATGGTGGAAGACTCAAAAATGTGAAGAGGCAAACAAGAAACGAAATAGATAACAACCTGTTTATTTTTTTTTAGCAGGAATTGGGTAAAAGGACATTTTGTCCAATAAAATAAGGACAAAATGAAAATTAATAAAACATAAAACAATCGATTCTTTTCCAGCAATAAATTTCATAACCAAGCAGCTGTTTAATTTTTAGAACACTTGTTTTTAATGTATCTTTAATTTCTTCACATTTATTTTTTTGTTTTGATATTTTGTCTGGTTGTGATAAGGCTGGGTTTTTGGATATTCGTACCAAAGGATACCAAAAATACTGATATGTACTAAATTTGATATTTAAATACTTTGTGTTGTGCAAATAGAATTAGCTAGAATTCTGAAATTTGGAAAGAGACTTACTGATGGAGTGAAGTGCGAAAGGGCCTTCGAACTCTAAAGATTTCCCACATTAACAGTTCTAAAATGGTACTAAACCTCTAAAATGGTACAATTTAGTATCATGTGAACGAAAAAAGCTAAAAACTTGAAATTTGGTATGAGAATCTAGGTTGGAAAGTAATTTTGATATATGAAGGTGGTTTTGGAAATTTGTACTAAGTGTGCGAACTTTACTTAATGGTACTAAATTTAGGGTGTACGGATATAGCTGAAATTTTGTATTAGAGTCCCTTTTGGTGGTATGTTTGTGATAAAGAAATGGTTTAAAAAATGTCTATTACAAGTGTACGAAAAGTACTAAATAGTGCTATGTTTGGTACGATTTGATACAATGTGAACAGATAGTGCTTGAAATCTGAAATTCCGTATTACGTTCGTTGCTCATGTGTAGCCTGTACATATGGAGGCGGTTTCAGAAATGTATACTATAATTATACGAAAAGTACTGAATGGTACTACATTTGGTATTCGGTGAAAGGAGGACATATAATTCTGAAATTTGATATTTATATCCCTGATGGTATCTGTATTTGAGATTTGGCGATGGTTTGGAAATGAGTCCTATATTTATACGAAAAGTTATAAATGGTACTAAATTTCGTATTGGGTGAAGGAATTGGCCTGTTGTTATCCGGAATTGACATATGGAGGTGGTTTCGGAAATGTATACTATAATTATACGAAAAGTACTGAATGGTACTATATTTGGTATTGGGTGAAATGAGAAACATATAATTCTGAAATTTGATATTTCGAATTCCAATGGTATCTGTGTTTGTGATTTGACGGTGGTACATAAATGTGTCCTATATTTGTACGAAAAGAACTAAATGGTACTAAATTTGGAATTAAATGAAGAGGGCTAGAATTCTCAAATTTGATATTGAGGTCTATGTTGGTATCTGGTTCACGCGGTGGTTTGGAAATGCGTACTATAATTGATTGATGAAAAGTACTAAATGATACTAATTTTGGACCACTTTTGTTGTCAAGGATATAGAGATGTACATTGTTTTGGATATGGGTACTAACATTACTTAAATTTGCTTTGATATTGAATGAATGTATAGGGCCGAAATCCTAAAATTTAATTCTGAGGTATCTGTTGGTATCTAGTGTTGAGATCTGGTGGTGCTTTCGTAAATGCGTACTATAATTGCAAAAATACTAAAATGTACTAAATTTGGTATTCGGTGAAGGAATAAAGCTGAAATCCTGCAATTTGATATAGATGTCACTGATAGTATCTGTGGTTTATAGGTGGAGTTGGTTTTGGATATGCCAACTATAATTGTACTAAATGGTACTAAATTTGGTAATAGGGGAAAGAGATGAAACCCTGAAATTTGATATTAAGGTCGCTCTTAGTATTTGAGGTTGAGACATGGATATTGTTTTGTAAATATTCTAAGAGTACTTAATTGTACTGTATTTCTTATTGGGTAAAGGAGTAGAGCTTGAAGTCTTAAATTTGATATTGGGTCACTGTTGGTGTCCGTAATTGAGATATGGTGTGTGTTTTGGAAATGTGTGTGTGTGTGTAGTTGTTCAAAAAGTATAAAATGTTACAAAATTTGGTATTGAGTAAAGGGATAGAACCGTGAAATTGTTTATTACAATAGCTATTGGTGTCTAGGATTGAGATATGGAACGGTTAAACAAATGAGTATTATATAAATATACAAAAAGTACTAATGTGGGCATTGAGTGAATGTATAGAGCTGATATGATTTTGGGGTCACTGTTGGTTTCTAGGGTTTACATATGGAAATTAAATAGAAAAAATTGGGTATGGATCCATAGTGTAATGGTTTTACTAATATCCTACTCGGCAAACTTCAAAATTATCGATTTCCAAGAATTTTTGGTGTAAAAAGAAAGAGAGAATAATGGGAAAATTCATTCCGAAAAATGAAAAACTTGAACCTTAAAAATCTGAAGGTTTTGTAGGAATGAAATTTTAGTTTAAAATTTGGTCAAATTGAACAAATTGTGAATTTTGGTTACTAAAAAGATGTAACAATAACAGTTGGAACGAATCTAAAGTGTTAAGGTGGACTTTTCGCTGACGGGTAATTGTCGTATTAAAAATATGGCTTAAAATAAAAAATAAAATATTTTTTAAGGTTTTTGGCTGAAAGTCAAAGATCTTCAGAATCTTCAGAAAATCGTGGATTCCAAAAAAAGGATAAGAAATTTCTAAATGAGAATAGTGGATATTTAAGATAAATCTGTAAAGCAGTTCCTAATCAAAAATCTTTGGCAATTAAAAATATTTGTAAAGTTCGAGAACCACATGACCAAAAATTGTGGATTTCTTATTAAAAAGAACTGAAATTTATTTTAATTAACTTCTTGTTTGATGTAACTTTTGGCTGAAATCGTGTTTTTCCAGAGAACAATTTCGAAGTCCTTAAATTTTAAGTAGTTATTGGTAAAAATCAGGATTTTTTATAAACCATTCCTTATTCAGTTGTTTAATGGCATGTCTTTCAGTAACAATTTTCGTATAAAATGACAATTGCAAAATGCACAACACCATAACTCAGTAATATGGGTTGATACGTTCCTTAGATCACCTATAGAGACGTTATTCAGGTCCCCTATAGAAATGTCTTACAGGTCGTCTATGAAAACATATAAAAACATCTTTCAGATCGCCTATAGAAACGTCTTCCAGGTCGTATAGAGACGTCCTTCAGCTTGTCCATGGAGACGTCCTTACATAATGCAATAAATCAGTAATTTAATGTATGGCGATATTGTCAATTTGGGTTTTTGTTTCCATATCAAAATATGAGAATTTTTTACCACCCTATAATGAAAAGAACTACAATACAGAAAATAATGCTTAGAATATCTCAAGCAATTGATTAGATATTTTCCTCTCCTTACGCCAATGCGCTCTCCCCACACCACTTAAGCAGTGTCTGTATAAATAAGCGGCTTACAAAAAACGACAAGTGTTGGTAGTTTTCCAAGAAAAAGATTAATGTTGCTTCTTTTCAATGGCCACTTAACATGGCACAGAATTTTATCGCTGAATACGCTTTATGTTGTAATTGTTGTTGCTGTTGTTGTTATTGTTGTTTGATGGATGCAAATGGATGAATTCCAAGTTTTGCAGCATCATTTGCAAAATACCAGAACGAAAAGATGATGAAGATGACGAAGAGCACTAAACGTAGCAAAAAGAGTTTACTCATAATCCATGATAAGTATTTCTACTGCTGCTGCGGCTTGGCTTGGCTTGTCATAAAATTCCCATTTATTTCGCTGGTTTATTGATCGTTGTTCGACAACAACGATACACTTGAAATGAATTATGTAAAGAAAATGGATTTTTTATTTGTTGGCTGCTGTGAATGAAGGCTTTATTTGCCCAGTTTTATGGAGTAATTTGTGGATGCAGGGGGAAGTGAAGAGAGAGAGAGAGAGAAAGAGAGAGAGAGCAGAGGAAGAGGTAGTGGTAGTGGTAGAAAGAGTGCGTCTGATGTTGATGTGTAAGCATAGATTTTAATATATCCTTATGATAATACAGCATTACGCCAATTGAAGTCTGAAATTATGTGAAAATCGTTTAATGATGTGGGGAATATAAGCCGCAGGAGAAGGGTAACAAAAATCATAGTTTCAGGACAATGAAATGGGAAAATGCGAGCAATGAAAAACAAGCGAGTAAAAATAAATAAGAAAAAGGGAAGGTAGCGTTTAAGGCGGATGAGGTGCCTATAAACGACCTGCATGTCGTATATATAAACGTCCTTTATATAGTCTATAAAGACGTCGTTCGGGCCATCTATAGCGACGTCCTTCTGCCCGTCTATAGAGACCTCCTTGAGGTCGTCTATAGAGACCTCCTTGAGGTCGTCTATAGAGACCTCCTTGAGGTCGTCTATAGAGACCTCCTTGAGGTCGTCTATAGAGACCTCCTTGAGGTCGTCTATAGAGACCTCCTTGAGGTCGTCTATAGAGACCTCCTTGAGGTCGTCTATAGAGACCTCCTTGAGGTCGTCTATAGAGACCTCCTTAAGGTCGTCTATAGAAAAAACAAAAAGAAAAAGGGAAGGTAGCGTTTAAGACGGAGGACTTGCCAACAAACAACCTGGATGTCGTCTCTAGAAACGTCCTTTAGGTCGTCTTTAGAGACGCCTTGAGGTTGTCTATAGAGACCTCCTTAAGGTCGTCTATAGAGACCTCCTTGAGGTCGTCTATAGAGACCTCCTTGAGGTCGTCTATAGAGACCTCCTTAAGGTCGTCTATAGAGACCTCCTTGAGGTCGTCTATAGAGACCTCCTTGAGGTCGTCTATAGAGACCTCCTCGAGGTCGTCTATAGAGACCTCCTAGTGGTCGTCTATAGAGACCTCCTAGAGGTCGTCTATAGAGACCTCCTCGAGGTCGTCTATAGAGACCTCCTCGAGGTCGTCTATAGAGACCTCTTCGAGGTCGTCTATAGAGACCTCCTCGAGGTCGTCTATAGAGACCTCCTCGAGATCGTCTCTAGAGACCTCCTCGAGGTCGTCTATAGAGACATCTTTTAGGCCGTCTATAGAGACGTCCTTAAGGTCGTCTATACAGACGTCCTTGAGGTCGTCTATACAGACGTCCTTGAGGTCGTCTATAGAGACGTCCTTAAGGTCGTCTATACAGACGTCCTTGAGGTCGTCTATAGAGACGTCCTTGAGGTCGTCTATAGAGACGTCCTTGAGGTCGTCTATAGAGACGTCCTTGAGGTCGTCTATAGAGACGACCTTTAAGTCGTCTATAGAGCCTTCAATTAGCTCATCTATAAAGACGTCCTCCTACTAAATAACTGAAAATCGAAGAACATAACACTTTGTTTCCAAATTTCAAACATCCATCCACAAAATATCGTATGTCCTTGAAATCTTTACCCATTCCTGCAGAGAAATTCTTTTCAATGTGCTTGATGATGGATTTCTCCATGACAACGCCATCTTTGTTGCTTCCCGACATAATTAACTCAATTAAGTGGTCAAAGGCATCCGTTTGAAAAGCTAAGCATTATTTCATTTACACCAGGAAATGAATATACTTTTAGTGATGCCACCCACTCGGCAGGATTGGCAGGATAACAAGCAAATTTACAGCTACCACAAAAAGTGAGACGTGTTCCGCCAGCATTGTTGTTGTTTTGTTGTCTTGTCTTCTTAAATAAGTTGTTGTTGTTGTTTTAAAATGTTATTATGTTATGGCACATCTTTTGACCCGCATTTTTTTGTGTGTCAGTCACGTCGCCTTGTCTCTACATTGAGCGTGACATATTTTCAGTGTTAAATACTTTAGTATCATCTTACGCTTTAATCTTTAGTTATTAGAGGGAGTGAGCGATTTTTGCAAATGTTTAAGATGAAAAATGTTGGGAGCATTAATTCAATGTTTTAAAGTTGGGAAGTGCTGTAAAAATGTATTCTTTTTTAAAAATTTTGAGAATATTACAGTATTTGCAAAAATATATTTAGTCTGGCTCAACAGAAAATATTTCAATTCGGAAAAATAGAAAAAAAATCATTTTCCCAAAGTAGGGTTTTATTTTTTGGATCTTATGGAGTTCGGGTCATAAACAGAAAATATTTCAATTCGGAAAAATAGAAAAAAAATATATTTTCCCATTGTAGGGTTCGCCTACCCCCTTTTTTGGATCATATCTCTAATGCTTGATTAAAAAAACCCTTGGCATTTACACGATAATCTCTGCTTTTGTTGTTCGTGGCGAGCAGTGACATAAATCCCAGCAACCAGACAACAATGGGTGACATTAATTGCTAATGACAATTGAGAACATGCCAAACACATCGCTTTGTTAAGTTTTCTTTTTTAATTTCCGTTTTATCAGACAAGGCTGCGTTTATTAGCCTTGTGCTATTGTGTCATTACATATGTAATACCAATTTGTAATTTCAAAAACAAGAGTCAACGAATTTCATGTAATTCCGCAATGGGTTCTATTCATAGAAGACCAGAGGGTAATCTGACCCAGAGGAACTAAAGGCTGATTACTCAATGAACGCCGCAACGGCCTTCTGTCTACAGATGTCTGAATGAATCTCTCATCCATAGAAGACTGGAAGACCAATAATTACCAAAAGGCTCCTCAATCTATACTAGGCCAGAAGGCGAATAGAAGGACAAAGGGGTCTTCTATTCATGGAATTCATTTCAACACACACCAGACCACACCAAACCAGACCGGATGGCTCGTCCATTTTGGTAACAGAGAAAAAGGGTTTTTCTTTCCTTAGAAGAACAGAAGAAAATTTGTGGTATACGCATGGATCTCCTGAAATCGTGAAAATGTGGATTTATCAAGGAAAATTTCCAAAGATCTTTATTCCAAAAAATAAAATCTAGACCTCCGGACAATTAATTGGGATTTTTAGGATATTTTTTTCCAAAGTCCTTGTGACCACAAATCGTGTATTGTTTCAAAAATCTATCGTCTACAGAGACCTCCTTTAAGTCGTACATAAAAACTTCAAGTCGTCTATAAAGAGGTCTTTTAGGCCGCCAAAAAAAGTCCTTCCGGACGTCCATACAAAGGTATTTCAGGTCTATAAAGGATTCCTTCAGAGGAAGTCTTTATAGACGTCCTTCAAAGGACTTCTAAAAAGACATCCTTTAAAGGACTTCCATAAAGACATCCTCTAAAGAACTTCTATAAAGACGTCCTTTGAAGGACTTCTGTAAAGACGTCCTTTAAAGAACTTCTATAAAGACGTCCTTCAGAGGATGTCTATAAATACTTCCTTCATAGGACGTCTATAAATACGTCCTTCAGAGGACTAAAAACGTCCTATAGGTCGTCTATGAAGGCGTTCTTCAGGGGAAATCTATAAGGATGTCCTTCAGAAGATGTTTATAAACGTTCCTAGAGGACTTCTATAAGGACGTCCTTCAGACGACTGCTATAAAGACGTCTTTCAAAAGACGTCTATAAATATGTCCTTCATAGGACGTCTATAAATACGTCCAGCAGAGGACTAAAACGTCCTTTAGGTCGCATATAACGACGTTCTTTAGGTCGTCTGTGAAGGCGCCCTTAGGGGAAGTCTATAAGGATGTCCTTCAGAGGACGTCTATAAAGACGCCCTTAAGGTTATCCATATAAACGTCATTAAGGTCATCCATAAAGACGTCATTTAGGGGAAGGCGTCCTTCAGGGGAAGTCTATAAAGAAGTCCTTCAGAGGATGTTTATAGACGTCCTTAGAGGACTTCTATTAAGACGTCCTTCAGACAACTGCTATTAAGATATCTTTCAAATGACGTCTATAAATATGTCCTTCATAGGACGTCTATAAATACGTCCTTCAGAGGACTAAAAACGTCCTTTAGGTCGTCTATGAAGGCGACCCTCAGGGGAAGTCTATAAGGAAGTCATTCAGGGGAAGTCTATAATGATGTCCTTCAGAGGATGTTTATAGACGTTCTTCAGAGGGCGTCTATAAAGACGTCCTTAAAGTTATCCATAAAGACGTCTTTAAGGTCATCCACAAAGACGTCCTTCAGATCTTCTGCTTCGTATATTAAGACGTCCTTTATATCGTCTATGAAGACATCCTTTAGGTCGTCTATAAAGAAGTCCTTTAGGTCGTTTATAAATAAAATCAAACGTATTTTGCTTCTTTCGATTCTTCTTTAATTTACTTTTTTCAAACCTCCACCTTTTTCATTATTTATGTCAATTAAATTTTCCAAGGTTTCTTCTTTCTTTAATTACAAAATGTCCCTGAAAATAACCGTTTTCTTCTAAATTCCCACCAAAAATTCCTATTTTTTATTTGACCATTCAAGGCAAATTTGTTTAGGAAGATTGGAGGAAATTAATTATTTAGGCCAGCCCAAATAATTTGCCCAACATCATTGTTTTATTTTTAAACGTGCCGCCTTTTTCTCTCTCCCCAATTCGAAATAATGGAATTTACATATTTTCACTTTTTTGGGGTTTTTCATTACTGAGTTGCAAGCAAATCATTACTCATTATCGATTGAGTTTTATTTTCTTGGTATTTTTCGCTTCCCCCATTTCGTTTTTTTACAGGTTTCCTCGCTTTAAAGGAACTTTTAATTGAGCAATCACAAGATAAATGATTTGAACTTCGTTCACTTTGATGTAGGCATGGAATGGAGAACTGAAAAGTTTATCGTAATTTTCAAATTACGAAGAATGTAATTATGTGGAGGAAAATAGAATATTTTTTGTTCGTCGTTGTTGAAAGAAAAGTTTGGACAGCAGATGATGAGAGAATTTCCTGTTAAAGCAGTGATAATAGACCAAGTTGAAATTTGTTAATAATTATGGTGCAGGGTGGGGGTTTGGGTTCATCGTGCATTTTTTTTAAATTATAAAACAAGGAAAAACGGATGGAATATATATATGTGTTTCTGTGGATAGAATAGCCTCATGATCTTATGTGAATAAAACACCCTTCTGGTATCCTATGGATAGAAGACCCCTTCTGGTTATAATAAAAATCTCATGATCAAATAATTGGTCTATTTAACATATTTTGATTGTACTACCTACTTACAAAAGAGCATACTAACTCCTTAGCATGTCATAGGAGGCAAGTGTTACTGAGAAACATTAATTGTCGTTTAACGGTTTGTATGTGCTTGGGAAAAACGTATTATTTTCTATTTTCTCCCCTTCACCATTATATGGAGGGTACATTAAGTTTGTCATTCGCTTTGTAGCTCCTAAAAAATATATATATTGTAGACCCCACACGGTTTATATATTCTTCATCAGCAAAATATTTTGAGTCGATTTAGATATATTCGTCAATAGCCATGTCTTTGTCACTTGTTTGAAAATCCTACTAGCTTCCTAACGAAAATTTTCCCTGACTTATTTATCCATGTTCTGCTCCATTTTAGGTGTTTTGGGTGGCATCGTTCACCATTGACTTTGATATCAGTTTGGCCAATATACAGGAAAAATCCTTCCAGAGAGCTGTGTATATGTTAAAGTTTAGCTATGGTCCCTATATAAATGTACCTCCCTATATTCTGTATTTTGATGATTTTAGCCACGTTGTTCAGCCGAATTTAAATTATAAGGTATCATCTTCAATGATAAAAAAAATTATCTATATACGTCCAAGTTTTGATATAACCCGCACATTAAGATACCTCCCATTTTAAGTATTTAGAAATAGTTTCACCTTAAGGACAGAAAATTATCTTTATCCATACCTTTTCTCATTTCTGATACCCTCAGCCTCAGCTACGGAGGGAATATATCATTTGATACGCTGATATATAATTTGATACGGCTCATTCGAATAAGGTTTTGGGGCCTAGGTCTGTTTGGACCAAATCCGCTTCAAAATATTTGGAGTCGATCCAGAGGTGTTCTTCCGTTGGTCTGTCAGATAGGTTGACTGGTGCACACAGAGTATCTGATTTAGTCCAAACTTTGTACATCGTAATAGTACTATCAAACTTAGATCGAGTTTGGAGATGGGCAATATCGGTCCACTCTTTTTTTCCCAAACTTTGCAAATTCCACTGTTTGTATCCGTGCTATGTCTGGCCTTGTCCATCAAGTATAACAAAATTCGAGTTCAGCCGAACTAACTGTTTTAACTTGGTTTTGATGCTGTTGAATGATGCTCAGTTGCTGATTGATGGCAACATCTTTCACGGTAGCTTTCCCATTTTGTTTGGCATCATGTTGAGACATCTTAACCTCATATAACACACTAAAAAAGCTCCTGCAGTACTAAATGATGGTTGCTCCCCTTAGAGCTTTAGCAACACTGTTATAAAAGTGTATATGCCATTTTTGTATTAAAATCCCCCTATCCGTTATATTTTGTGATTGATATAAATGATTAAATCTCTCCAAATGTTCTCAATAAAAATAACCTTGCTTATGTAGAATTTAAATGTGGTACTGTACATTACCATTATAAGGGAGCAGTACCAAAATATGAACTTACATGAACAATTTCCTACTACTAGGATTATTATTTATTATGCTAGTCGGAATTAGCAATTTGGTATCGTTTTATTGAAACCGTGGACCAATATGAACAATGTTCTGACGCCGATGGCAGAACCCATTATTTTGTCTCTTTTTTTTTGGGAACATTAATCTATATATTTTATTGGCATAGATAGAAATAGAGATTTCTTTTCCTTGATGACTTACAACTAATTTGGCAAGGAATATTTGTGTATTTGAAATTTTTCTTCTAAAATGATGATTTGTTTGGAGATTTTTAAACAAAATCACAAAAAGTACAGCTTTAACCCTAAAATGTGCTTTTAATGTATATGATTTCCTGGCGCTTAAGTAAGCTGTTGATGTCTTGCAGGATCTATCGTAGAATTTTATGGTAAATAATTTTGTAGAATATTTTGCCTTGCTACGATCCGGTTTAAAGGAAGTTTCAACCATATTTTAAGATAAGGACTAATAAGACCCCTTTGTTGACCCGCTTGTGGGTTAAAATTTTCAACAAAAATACACCACGTATTTTCATCTGCAATATTGCCGAAGAGCTATGTACCTAAAAAAAATGGATTCCAAAGTCATCTTATTTCGTTTAATCTAGACACATTGTGATAATTTTTACAGGCCCATGTTAGGTTGAAATATGAACAATATCGGTCGAATCCATCAAGTATTTTATCCACAAAGGATCGAAATTTGAACAAATATAACTCTTCTGATATGAGAAGTAAGTAACGGATACTCTTCAAACTTTGTGTATTAAAATTTTTTCGTCAACATCAGCCAACAAATACGGAATTTTAATTAAATCCAATAGAAAATATGGACTAAATCTTTAAAAATTCCGAATATCTGATACTGTTGTATGTGAGTTATAGGAAAACATGGATCTATATATGCTACGTTCTGCCATAGGAGTCATAAATTAACAAGTAAAAAAGCTATAAGTTCGGCCGGGCCGAACTTGGAACACCCTCCACCATTTGGAACGAATTTGGTAATTCTCAAAAACAATAAAATCCGTTAAAATCTTAGAAATACCGAATGTAGCCGTTATATTAGGGTCAATACGACGACATGGACCTGCATAGGTAATTTTTTTTCAAAAGCCATTACAATATTCAAATGCGAAACTTAGAAAAAAAATCGGTGAATAATGTAGCTACAGTCATCAAAATACCGATATCGGGAGGTACCATTATATGGGGGCTATACGAAGGCGTGGACCTGCACAAACAATTTTCAGACTTAGGATTAAGTATTCATTACGAACTTCAAATACCAAATTTCGAGACAATTCCGGTTAATAATGTCTCTAAAACCATCAAAATACCGAATATCGGAAGGTACCGCTATATTGGGGCCATACAAAGACGTGGACCTGCACAGACTGTTTTCTGTCTTAGGCTGTAGTATTCATTACGAACTTCAAATACTAAATTCGAAACTATTCCGGTGAATAATGCCGCTAAAATCATCAAAATACCGAATAGCGGGAGGTATCGTTATATGGGGACTATACGAAGACGTGGACCTGCATAGACAATTTTCTGCCTTAGGCTGTAGTATTCATTTCGAACTTCAAATGCCAAATTTGAAACAATTCCGGTGAATAATTTCGCTTAAATCATCAAAATACCGAATATCGGGAGGTAATTTTATATTGGGGCTATATGATAACGTGGACCTACATGGCCCATTTACGAACTTAACCTGCCTACTGACAAAATATACATGTGTGCAAAATTGTAGCCTTCTATCTCAATTTGTTCGAAAGATAGCGTGATTACAACAGACAGACAGACGGACAGACACACAGGCAGACATACAGACAGATACACAGACACACAGACACACAGCGAGACGGAGAGACGGACATGGCTAAGTCGTCTTAGAATTTTACGCTGATCAAGAATATAAATATACTTTGTTGGGTCTGACATGAGTATTTCGAGGAGTTACAAATGAAATGACAAAATTAATATACCCTCCATAGTATGGTGGAGGGTATAAAAAATATATATATTACGAATCCTAAAAAACCGAAAATTTGAGTTATCAACAATTTTTCCTGGGTAGTCTTTCACAGATAAGTCGCATAACTGGTTCCTTATAAGAAAAAGATTTATGCAGTCCTGTACAGGGGTCTCATGAAAAAGTCGAGGAATTCTCATTTATTTCGCTTTCCTTAATTTTATTTTGTACAACGCCATCTATGCTTGAGTTCTCATATAATTAACATTTTAAGTACTTTACATAAGACTGCACAGTAAAGCCAATGTTTAGGCAACTGTGTCGTAAAACTGTAGGCTTTGGTATTACTGACAAACATTTTTATCTGACTTATTCGGCTGTAAATTATTTATACTCTTCAACTTCGCCATGCCACGAGTCTGCAGAGTTTTTCTAGGGATAATCAGCTCAATTTACATTCTGTAACTCTTATACACAAAAAACACCGACATCATATCTATTCAATCCATTTACTCTGGCAGTTGTCTAAGAACAACTTAAGCGTAAATTTGCTAATTCCGCCCGGAAAAAATAATTTATTATTTAACTTTAGAGAAACAAAAAAAAAGTAATGCGTGAAATTTTTCAACAGTAAATCTGCACACTACAAATCTGTGTTTCGTGGGGGCGGAGATTGTTTTAATGTTTTTGTTTCTTTGTTATCCAAACTAGTAGGGAAATTAAAAGAAAACAAAAAAAAAGAACAGTTTTGATGATGTTTTCGCATTAACACCAGCAGCAGATTGAAATAAAAAAGAACAGGCGGATGCTTGTTACTGCTGACATATTTAATCACGATTGTGCATCACACATTTTGTGTTTGTTTGTTTTTCATGGTGACATGTTTGTCAGTGTTGCTGTTTTTGTTCTCCTTGTTTACACTGTACTTGACCTGGTTGTGTGTCAACGATTAATGGGAGTATGGCGCGTAGGAGGATGTTGTGGCTGCTGGTTTCTGGTTTAATGGAAAAACACCCGACATATGCTAGAGACGACTTCATCACACGTTTCCTGGCAACGCTCATATTTGTCATTCGGATTTATGATTTTTAAAGTGTTGAGTGCTGGGTTGGAGGTATTAGTGGAAATGAAATGGAGTATATCTTTGAAGTTGACCTAAGTTTAATTGAAATAAAATGGTTGGAAAAGTTTTGAGAAAATCAGGGCGGGTGTAAACGGGCACCGGTATACCCATATGTTTTTGGTTTGTTCTACAGGGTGAGATATAAAAAAAACTACACCAAAATTCAGAATGCTTTCATTTTTAAGCCACTCGTCCGACAGTTTTTAAAATTATTCCAGCGACAGCTCATTATACTGTTTACAAGCGTACAAAAGCATTTTGGTGATAATTGTCCAGAAAAAAAAGTTATTCGTGATGGAATTCAAGCGTGATAATGTGATTTCTTTAAATTTGGTCGGAAAACCACAAGTGGCTATCGTTAGAGTACTCCAGCATTTAAATGCCAATAAATATTTCGTGTTTCGTACCGTCACTCTTTACCTTGAAAGTGGTCGCGTAGCCCGATGTCAAGGAAGTGGACGCAAGAAAACGGAACAGAACATCATCAGAAATGGTTCGAAAAGTAAAGAAGCGAAACCAGCGTCGCAGTGGCCGAAAAATGGCTCGTGAGCTGAACATATCGCAATATTTAATTCGGCAAATGTTGCAAAATAAGCTCGGGGTAAAACCATTGATATTCCAAAAAGTACAAAAACTTACACCGCAACAGAAAAAATAGCCTCAAAAGAGATAATGAGATGCTTCGCTTGGCCAAAAGTGTGAATTTGGTTTCCTCCGATGAGAAAACATTCGTTGTCCAGCAGTTTGTAAACAACCAAAATGATCGTGTTTACTTGCCAAAGAGGTCAGCTGAAAATGTGCACCTTCGCTTGGCCACCAGAACTCAAGCGCCGGCCATGGTGATGGTGTGGGCCGCTATAACAGCCGATGGTCGCTCTCCGCTCGTATTAATCGACCGTGCCATCAGAATAAATGCCAAATATTGTCGCGAAAATATTCTGGAGGGTGTATTAAAACCTTGGGCTCGCAAACATTTTGGCAGCAGAACTTCGACATTTCAACAGGACTCAGCACCATCGCATTCAGCACGCGCCACACAAGCATGGTTACAAAATGAGGTTTTCGCTTCATTTCCAGTGCCCAATGGCCACCAAAATCTCCAGATACCAATCCGTAGGACTATTGTGTCTGGAGTATTTTGAAAAGCAAAGTTGGCACTAAAAAATACCAAAGTGTCGATCACCTCAAGCAAGCGCTTCGCCGGGAATGGGCCAAAATATCACAGAGCAACATTCGGGCAGGGTGTGACGGTTTCATTGGCAGTTTAAAGGCCATAATTCGTGCCAAAGGTGACCAATTCGAACAAATCTAAACTTATTCTAAAATTTAATGATATTTCCGACATTTTTTGCTTCCATTCAATAAAATTTAGAAAAAAAATGTAAAAACTATGGCGTTTGACTTTGTTGCAGTTTTTTATCTCACCCTATGATAATTGTTTTACAGTAGTGTTTAATTTTGGCCTGGGCTAGGATTCTAGTTGTTTGAAATTAAATATATCTTCTTCATAATATGTTCCATTTGACATTTTCATGGAACAAGAATTAAATATGAGACCTTAACCTATTACTTAGAAGGGGAGTATTTTTATTGCTATGTTCCTATGAGTGAAAAATATAAATATTTGGCACTGAAAAAATTGTAATTTATATTTCGAAATGGATCTTAGTTCATAGGAAATATATTTTTCTGTCCAAAAAATAACTGAGGATTGTGTTTGTAGAGAAATTATCACAGCGTTAAAACTAAAAACCCGTCTACATCTTAAAATAGAAAATAGAGTTCCCAAATTGACTTACCGTTGGACAAATTTGCAGTGAAATGTGCCAGTCGTGCAATATCTTGAAAAATACGAAGGTAGAATAAAAAAAATTACATTATTATCATTGTAAGGTGTGGCAATTGAATAAGTCATTGGAGTAGAAAGGAAAATGAAGAAATATAAGTAAATCATAAACAAATATGAAACCATGGACCAAAATATTCTATGTTCTGCCATCGGAGCGAGAACCCATTAAGAATTACAAATGCCAATTTTCACACAAATTAGTGGAAAAATGTGGCAAAAAGCATAAAAATACCGAATATCGGGAGGTGCGGTTATATGGGGGCTATACGAAAACGTAGACCTACACATACAATGTTCTGCCAATGGAGCCAGAACTCATTGCGAACTACAGTTACCAGTTTTTAGACAAATCCGTAGAAAAATGTGGCAAAAATCATCAAAATACCCAATATTGGGAGGTACGGTTATATGGGGGCTATATAAAAACATAGACCTAAATATACAATGTTCTGCCAATGGAGCTAGAACCCATTATGACCAACAAATATCAATTTTTACACAAATCCGTGGAAAATATGGCAAAAAAAATCAAAATACCGAAAACCGGATCTACCGTTATATGGGGGCTATACGAAAACGTTCGAACTACAGTTACCAGTTTTTAGACAAATCCGTAGAAAAATTTGGCAAAAATCATCAAAATACCGAATATCGGAAGATACCGTTATATGGGGGCTATACAAAAAAGTGTACCTACAGGGTGAGATAAAAAAGTGCATCAAAATCAAACGCCATAATTTTTAAATTTTTTTTTTAATTTTGTTGAATGAAAGCGAATAATGTCGGAAATAGCATCAAATTTTAGAATAAGTTTAGATTTGTTCGAATTGGTAACCTTTGGCACGAATTATGGCCTTCAAACGGCCAATGAAATCATCGCTCGCTGCCCGAATGTTGCTCTGCGGTATTTTGGCCCATTCCCGGCGAAGCGCTTGCTTGACGTGATCGACACTTTGGTATTTTTTAGTGCCAAGATACAAGAGTCCAACATACAAGAGTCCAGACACAATAGTCCAACGGATTGGTATCTGGAGATTTTGGTGGCCATTTATGCGATGGAAATGAAGCGAATAACCTCTTTTTGTAACCATTCTTGGGTGGCGCGTGCTGAGTGCGATGATGCTGAGTCCTGTTAGAATGTCCAAGGTCTGCGGCCAAAATGTTTGCGTGCCCAAGGCTTTAATACACCCTCCAGAATATTTTCGCGATAATATTCGGCATTTATTCTGATGGCACGGTCAATTAATACGAGGGGAGAGCGATCATCGGCTGCTATGGCGGCCCACACTATCACCACGGCCGGCGCTTGAGTTCTGGTGGTTAACAGAAGGTACACATTTTAAGCTGACCTCATTGGCAAGTAAACACGATAATTTTGTTTATTCATAAACTGCTGGACAACGAATGTTTTCTCATCGGAGAAAACTAAATTCGGCAGTTCACCACTTTCGGCCAAGCGAATCAACTCTTTAGCGTCTTTGCGTCTATTTTATTTCTGTTGGGGTGTAAGTTCTAGAATTCCAACGGCTTTACCCCGAGCTTATTTTTCAATTTTTGCCGAATGGAATATTGCAAAATGTTCGGCTCACGAGACATTTTACGGCCACTGCGAAGCGGGTTTCGATCAAGTCGCTTCTTTACTTTTCGAACCATTTCTGCTGATGTTCTGTTTCGTTTTCTTCCATTCCACTTCCTTGACGTCGGGCTACACTACCAGTATCACGATAACGAGCGATGGTACGGGACAAAAAAGATTTATTCACATTTAAATGCTGGAGTGCTCTAAAGATAGCCACTTGTGGTTTTCCAGCCAAATATAAAGGAATCACACTATTACGCTTAAAATCCATCACGAATAACTTTTTTTCTGGAAAATTCTCACCAAAATGCTTTTGTACGCTTGTAAACAATATAATGAGCTGTCACTGGAATAATTTTAACAGCTGTCAGACAAGTGGCTTAGAAATGACAGCAGTCTGAAGTTGGTTGCAGTTTTTTCATCTCAACCTGTATATACCCTCTGTAGCCATATAGCTGAGGTAATAATAATGAAGTGCCCAGATAAAATCAGTTATGTATCAGAAGCAGTAGACCGATAATATTGATGTAAATATTAGGTTTTGTGAAGTTTGAAATAATACGAAATCGTCGATTTTGTATTATATGTATGTTACGGGCATTGAAGAATTTATACCTCTATGAGGGTGTAATCAGAAGGAAGTAATTGAAAGAATTGTTTACCAAAAATGACAATGTACAGAGTTTCAACCATGACGGAGTTTTAATCTTTGTGGGGAGATGTGTAGCATCTCGATAAGAAACTAAAAAGACTACATCGTTCGAATCGGAACAAAATGACGTTAGTTCGAATTCGATTGATATATTCTCAAGGAGGAGAATCTAAATAATATCTTGAAAATAAGGTCGTACTTTTTATAGGGCGGAAATTAATGGCTATATAGGGGAATTTATAATTTAACATAGACACTTGTCCTTCGTCAAAATAACGTGTTGTGACCCATGAATCTTTTTGCGATATCCATCTATTTCAGGGCATTTGGAGTAAATCTTGCCCAGGCCGTCTATTCGGGTTTCCGTCTGTCTGCACCATACTTGCCTGAGTAAATATCTGATTTGTTCGGAGCTTGGCAGACTGTAATATTTTTGTAGAATTTATATCGAGTTCGAAGATGGATCATATCACTCCTTCTGCTACCTTTACCACTAATGGACACAAATCATAAACCTTATAAAATATAATTTTATAAAAGATCGTATGAGATATATCAGATAATTACTTCTGATATCTTCTACAAAATATTAATCAGCCTAAATACCTGAAATTACAGTCCGGTTTTCTTCAAAGTAGTATAATGGGATAATGGTCCACTGGGTATAGGTCCACTTCTTTGACATCTCCCCCACAAATATTTAAATCAAACTGAAGTCAGGTGTAAAAATGGACAATATCAGCCCACTTCTTCTCGTATTTTCCATCATCTAAAAAAAGTGTGAAGTTAGTGGAAAATATTGACCTTCTCATACATTTCTCCAAAGATTTTGGAAAGCAAAGCTCTTGTCATAGTATTTCCTCATATTATCGTTCTAGTAATTTACTGATAAACGCTCAATCATTAGCTTCAAACAAGTTTTTCTCGGTGTATATAAAAAATACATTTTTCTTTTTTTGAGATCGCATTTCAAATTTTGTTATGATTTGTCACTTCCTCATAAAAATTCCCAAATTGTAAATAACAAATAAATACGAATATTTGCACCATGAACTGAACCGAACTGAACCAAGAGTCACGTTTGTTTATTAACCACCAACAGACATCCTTCCTTCCTTCCTTTGCCAATTTTCAGCAAATAACCTTGTGAGTGTGTCTGTACGTTCTATCCTCAAACGTCTCATTCAAAAATGCGAGCACGTATCATGGAATCGAATACGATTTCAAATGTCAACTGTTTGTTGTTGGTCGCATGTCATATTTATGTTTGTACGAATGTAGTGTCTAGGTCCTTTGCTGTCTTATCTTTAGAACAAATAATGAAAATTTCTTCCAACGCCACAGAACATTCTTTTACTGTCGATTATAAAGTTCTTGCACATTTTGTTGCAGTCAATATTTACTTATTGTCGAATATAATTGAGAGCTTATATTGATTTTGTTCCATGCCAGGAATATAGGTTTGTGTGTAGGGAGAGCGTGAGAGAGGGAGAACAAATATGTACATTTTGTAGTGAAAATTATTTTGAACAGAAAGCAATGATATGTTGAATAGCATTGGTGGCAAAATTTAAAAATTAAAAAGGAATTGGGGATCTATTCAAAAATTAATTGAGGATTATTGGTATTACACATTCGAAGCAGTTAATCAATTTGAAAAATATCAGTGGGTTTGCGACAGATATATTATGATTATTTTAAATAAATTAATCGTCGAGGAGTCGTTATAAAGCTTTAATAAATAAGAAATGCTTAAAAAGTCAATGCGTTTTTGTAAGAATATTTGAATATGATATAAGGACTTATTGGAAAAAATCATGGATTTCTTAAAAATATATCTTTTAGATTTTTATTAGAAAAAATATTTTTTTTACAAAATCATAGAGAATATATTTTTCAGATGTCCAGGATATACTTAATAAATCCACAATATTATGGCAATCCTATCCTCATCAGGCATATTGCAAGGGCCGTTCTTTGGAAAGTAGTATTTATTTGCAATTAAGATAACGATAACGAATTAAATACCAGAAAAAGTTCGACTCATCTTCTATTAGCAAATCTTTTTCGCAACAATTTGCATTTTTTAAAAAAAATTGCTTAAAAATGTATAAAATACCCGTTTTTCAGAACTGTAAAACCATGTATTAACCTCGATTTCGATCAGCAGGTCCTTAAAAACGTTTATAGGAATACACGATTTTTGATTAGGATGTCTTTGATTTTTCAAATACATGCTTCTAGGAAGACCTTGTAAACATTTTGTATTAAACACGATTTTTGGCTACGAAGTCCACGATTCGTGGTTTTTGCCCACGAAGGCTTTACAAAAACGTTGGTCAGAAGACCGTTAAAAAACTAATAAAAAATCTCAATTTTTTATATAGCCAGTAAGTCCTTGAAAAGTATTTTGATAAAGTCCATAATTTGAATCAAAAACCCCCGACCGGAAAGTATTTGAAAAGTCTGTAAGTAATAATTATTTCCAATTCTATACGAATATTTATTTCCAATTCTATACGAAAAATTGTTAATAAAAATTTTGAATTAAATTTGTGGTGGAGGTACTGGAAGGAACAAGTCGATAAATATTCACACCAGATCACTGGTTGAGATAAATATTCAGATATATTAAGTTTGAAAAAATAGCTAACTTTTTTGGCGTAGGTATCATAAGGAGCTGCTCGATATCTACCATCTTTACAATAGGTCAGAATTTTATCCGTTGTAGGGGGAGGTACCAAATAGAGTAGACCGATATATTCCATTTTCGCACCAGATCATGTGTTAATAGATGTTTGAAAGAAATCGGGTGCTTATTTTGCGTTTTATGATCCCCATGGTTATTCAAAATGTTGAGTAATTGTGGGAGAGGTACAAAAAGGAGTGGTACGCTATATCCATTCCTCATATCCGATCTTGTAAATATTGGGACGTGCCAACTTTGGAAAGAATCGGACTACTTTTTTTATATAAGAGTTGTAATTATTCAAAATTTTCATCCTTTGAGGGAAAGGTACTTGATGAATTAAGCTGTTATTTTATCTTTTTACCACCTGATTTGGGATTTGCAACGTTTGCAGAAAATTGGATGCTCATTTCTTGTTTTATAAGGTTAAACATTTTCCTTGAACATTTTAACCCTTTTGTGAGGAAGTTGCCAGAAGGAGTGGACCGTTATTACCTAGATGAAAGGAAATCCCTGGATCGACTCCAAATATCCTGGTCGAAAGAGACCTTAGGTCTAAAAACCTTTTTTCAATGAGGTACGTGTTGGCCATATCAAATGATATACCCCTTAGTAGCCACATAGCTGAGGGTATAATGAAAAAGGTTGTTTATAAAAGACCCTTCAAAATATCTCGGAGATCGTTTAATAATTCAAGTTTTTAAAGGCTTAAACCTCCTAAAAATTCACCTAAATACAGGCTCTAATGCCCTTTAATAATTCACATCTCTTAAGGTTTTAGGTCCCTATAAACCCTACATTTATAAAAGTTTAAAGGTCCTGAAAGGTCCTAATAAACAAATGTTGTTTTATAAAAACAACAATAATGGGATTAAGCCTGATGATTTTTGCAACATCAAAATACTACGGTATCCCAAACAAACATGCCAACACGGTCCTGAAAATATTCACGTTTATAAAGGTTTTAAGATTTCTTTAAAACCCCCATTTATAAATAAAAATAAAGGTCTGCAAAGGATCAAAAGTTCTTAAAAAATACAGCGTTATAAATTTTCAAAGGTCTTTGAAAAATCACCACTTGTAAAGGATGGGCCCTAAAAAATTCACATTGTTTTGAAAGGACTTTAAGTTTTATACTCATTAATGATCAAAGACCCTTTAAAAACAAGTTAAAAAGTATCAGTCGGTATTACCGCCAGAGATATACCCTCAGCCTATGTTCGATTATCTAAATATATTTTGACTAGTGTTAAGGTTATTCAAACGTTTGACCCTCTATGGAGCAGATCCCGAAGGAATGGGCCAATTTCCTATCGTACATGATGGAGTGGACCGATATTGCCCATTTTCACACCTGACCTAGCACTGACGCAAATATTAGGATTTGCAAAGTTGGAGCAAATTCGGATTATCCTTTCTCTTCCTGTGCAAAAAATAAATTTTTTGAAAATTTCGACCTTTTGTGGGGGAGGTACCAGAAGGAGTGGACCGATATTGCCCATCTCCGAACTCGATCTAAGTTTGACAAAAATATTACGTTGTAGCCAATTTGGACCAAATCGGATACTCCCTTCGAGAGTTATCGTGCGCACCAGCCAGACAGACAGACAGACAGACGGACGGACGGACATCGCTAGATCGACTCCAAATGTTCTGAAACGGATTTGGTCCAAAGAGACCTAGGGTCTAAAACCGTTATTTCGACTAGGCACGTTTTGGCCGTATCAAATGATATGTACCCTCTGTAGCCATATAGCTGAGGGTATAATAAAGGTTTGCAAAGGATCAAATAGCCCTCTAGAACTACTCAAATGTAAAGGGTCAAAGTGCCCTTAAAAATCGTCATTTATGAAGGATGATAAAGGCTCTATAAAATTCATATTCGTACATGTTAAAACATGTATTTTAAAAGGACTTTAAATTCTTTATAAATCCACGTTTATCCCTTTTGAAAACAAAAACTATAAGTTCTCTAAAATAAATGAATTTAAAGCCTTTAAAGGCCATTTATAACCAGTTCCTAAAGGCTCTAAAGCTAAAGCCGTTCCCAAAGGCACTCACATCCTATAAAAATCCACGTTTTTAGAGGCTTTAAGATCCTTTAAAAAGTCACATTTATAAAGCTTTAAGGTCCCTTTAAAATTTACTTTCTGAGAAGCTATAAGGTCCAGGTCTATAAAAGCTCTTGATAACATACGTTTAACGGGCTTTAAAGTTATTTAAGGATCCTCAAGAATCAAAGTCCTTTAAAAATATATGATTCTAAAAAATCAAAGGTCATTTAAAATAAATGTTTTGAGGTCCTTTAAAAATCTTCAATTATTGTGCGAGATATTCGAATATTAGAAAAGTAATCAATAATATATCTCTTTACACTACCACTACCTTCAAAAAAAAACTAAAATAAAAAATCATTGAACCTCCGACTGTCTGCAATTGAGACAAGTGTTATGCCCCGCCATTCAATTCCCATTCGCCTTTTCTACAGAAAGTATCAAATTGTTAGGGGCAGAAATAAATCCAATTAAATTAGAACAACAATCCACATTCGTGTGTATACCCACATAGTTTTCAATACATCCCCAGTTGTGTTGTCTACGGTTTGGAAAAGTTGTATGATGCAGTAAAATTGTGGTGTATATATAAATTAACAAATTCAATTTCAAACAACACCAAACAAGTTTTAACCAAAAAAGAATGAAACTTAAAGTTTGTAAATGAAATTAGAAATAATATGGAACATAGAAGAGTGCTTTATACAAAAGTTGATAGATTAGTTGATTCAAGCCAAAAAAGAAACGAATTAAGTTTGAAATATTTGCAAAGAAATTCGCTAGAGATTGGTGTCGACTTAGAATCCTGGGAGTAATGCTAATTTCTCTGCAATGTCACACTGGGCTGGTGTAATCGGCAGTGCTCCAATCAAGTATGTAATAAACTACTCTCAAATTTTGAAAGAGTTCTAAGATTTTAGATCCGACAAATAAGATATTTCGTGATCCATAAAAAAAACATTATCAAGAATGTAATAACTTAAACTGAACTTCTTCCCAGCGAGTAGCGATCAGTCCGAAAATCTCAAAATATTCGAATTTTAAACATAATACCATCCACCATACAAAAGGAACTTAAAAATTTTCAAATTTCAAAAAAAAAAAACTCTATACGAAGACGTGGACCTGCTGCATAATTATTTATTTTTTTTTTTTTTTGTGATAGGCTTTACCACCAAATACGAAACAATTCCGGTGAATAATGTAGCTAAAATCATCAAAATATCGAATAAAGAAAGGTACAATTATATGGGTGCTACACAAAAACGTGGACCGACATGGCCCATTTACATTTCGAATCCATATTCACATCAGATCTCTGGTTGAGGGACCTCCCTCAATGATCTAGATATACCAATTTTGGAAAGCAGTGCTGTCTTGTTTCACAAGTAATGAGATATTTATATACGTAAAATTATCACCCTTAGTGGTGGTGGTGATACCAGAGGAGGCGAGCCGATATCTATCATCATCCCAACAAATTTTGCGTTAGCATAAATATTGGAATGTGTGAAGCTTAGAAGGAATCAGATGTTTACTCAGCATTTTATGTGAATTTTGCCTATACAAAATCTTAACCCCTTCGAGGGGGATGTATCAGACGGAGTGGGCCGATACATCCGAACTTCACACCATTCCTTTCTGCAATAAAAATATTGGGATGTGTGAAATTTGTGGAGAATCGGAAACTTATTTCGCTGTTATGAGCAATTTGTTATTTATAATGTTGACCCCTTGGTGAAGGAGGTATCAGAAGAAGTAGACCTATATCTACGACATTCACAACAGATCTAATGTCAGTAGAAATATTGAGATGTGTGGATTTGAAGAGAAGCGGATGATTATTTTGAATTTTATAAGAAATATAATTTTTCAAAATTTTGACCAGAAGAAATGGTTCGACATTTTCCATCTGTACCCCAGATCTTGTGCTGAAAGAAATATTGATATGGGCGTAGTTTAAAAATAATCAGATCCTCATTTCGCGTTTTATGAGCTTTATGGTTAATCAAAAATTTGACTCTTTTTGGGGGAGGTACTTGATCGAGTTGGCCGATATTGTCCATTTTCGCATCTGCGTAGTACTGATATAGGGATTGTTCTTGTTCTATACGCAAATTATTTTCTGTGGAAATTTTTACCTTTGGTGGGTATGGGAGGTATGAGAAGGAGTGAACGGATATTGCCTATCTCTGAACTCGATCTATGTTTGATAATAAAATTACGATATACCCAATTTGGAACAAAGCGGATACACCTTTCGAGGGTTATATGCGCACCAGCCAGACAGAGGCGCGGACGTACACACCTATATCCACTTGAGATGTCCTGACACGGATTTGGTCCAAAGAGACCTAGGATCTAAACCCTTTATTTCGATGAGATACGTTTTGGCTTTATCAAATGATATTTACCCTCTGTAGCTATATGGCTGAAGTATAATAAACACTGTAGTAATAAGGCTGGGTATAAGTATTATTTAAAAAAAATTAAACACATGATGCAAATACACATACAAACGATTTTATTTTTTTTTTTTTCAAATATTTAAAACCGCAACTTTACCACATAACTTCAAATTACATTAATTTTAAAACTTCAATGTGGTATTGAATGAAACGATTTTTTTGTGGCATTCACACAAAAGACAAAATGTCCAACTCAACATGTTCTGCTAACTGACGCCCAAAACTTATTAGATTCATCTTGGGGATATTGGCTGTCTGGTTGGCGCCTTAAACTAACATAAAGACATCAAAAGTTCTGTGCGACCCTATCGCCTCCCGCCCACATCCGTTGAAATACAATTTTTGTCAGGACAAAATTCCCATAAAAATTGGAAATGACAACAAGACCAGCAACAACAACAACGACGACGACAACAATGCGAAAATAAATTGCAATGTGCAAGCAACAACTTTTTTTTGCTTTCTTTGCATAGTTTAGGATAACCGAAGCGTAACTAGTTATTAGCCATTCAGTAATAGGAAATCTTTAGTAGTTCAGTAAAAATAATTGCTGTGGGATGTAGTTACGATTTAAGGGGCAATTGTAAGAAGTTTGCCTTACTGGTTATGGTGCAAACTTTTGGAAATACGTACATTGAGATAGAGCAATTGCTCGTTAAAAAAATTTGAAATTATCAGACGGTTTGTCGACAAATGCATATCTTTAGCATACGAGCAATTGTGCACGTTTATATACTGACCCAATGCGACTAAAAGCTATGTTTGGCATTATTTGCAGAGTACAAACGGCACTAAATGTTCTAAAAAAATCCATAATTCTTAGAAATAATTTCTTGGCACACAAAGTAAATCTAAATCTACATATTTTTGGCTCAGGAAGTGCTCAAAAAAACTTCTTACAAAATTAACGGTTTAAAATACAAAAATTCGTTGAACAAATGTTATTAAACACTTATAATTTTTAACTTTAAAATATCTATAAAAATCTACGAAGGGCCTTTAAAAACCTTAAAAAATCCATGATTTTTGGTAGGAGGTTCTAAAACAACTGCAACAAGAAATGATTTTTAACAAGGGCGTCCTTGTCTAAAACATTCGCATTCTTATATTCTTAACTTATTTTATTGCGATCTTTTGATTTAAACAAATATTCTTAAATAAACATATTTACGATAAATCTTAAAAACATTTCCTAAGCCTTTAAGATGTTCGAGCATAAGGTCCTTGAACTAACAATCAAGGATTTTTGGTCAGGAAGTTATTTAAAAAATCATATCAATGGAGGGATCTTATCAATGTTCTAAAAATGCATAATTATTTACTAAAAAATCTTTAAAATATATCTTAAGCCTCTATGTTTTTCGAGCATAAGGTCCTTGGACGAACAATCCACGATTTTTGGCCTGGAGGTCTTTTACCAATGGAGGCCTTTGTCTAAAATAGTCTTAAAAAATCAAATGAAGTTTCTTCGACTTATGACCTTTACAAATATTTTTAAATAATTCAATATTTTCCATAAATCCACGATATTTTGATATCGACCTCTACAAGAATTTAAAAAAAAAATCGATTCTTAGGCGGAGCATCTTGACTATTTTTTCAAAAAAAAAAAAAAAAAAATAACCAAGGAAGTATCCAATTTGATCCGAAACTGGTACATCATAATATTATTATCAAAATTAAATCGAGTTTGGAGATGGGCAATATCGGGCAATACTCCTTCTGGTGTCTCCCCCACAAAAGGTCGAAATCTTCAAACAAAAAAAATGTAAAATGTCGGAATTAGCATCAAATATTAGAATAAGTTTAGATTTCTTCGAATTGGTCACTTTTGACACGAATTATGTCCTTCAAACGGCCAATGAAACAGACACACGCTGTCCGAATGTGTCTCTGCGGCCATCAAATGTTATTTGCATTTGTTGTAAACTACGAAAACCTACGAGGGACCCTTGGAAAATCCTAAAAAATTCACGATTTTTACCAAAGGCGGCTATGTCTAAAATATTCGTATTCTTATATTCTAATCTTATTATATTACGATATTTTGAGTTTGGACAACCACACATAGTTCCATCGCTTTATTGATTCATGATTTTTAAAAATTTATAATCCATAAAACATACATTCATAAATACGCATATTTATTTACCATGAAATCTTAGCAATATTTCTTAAGCCTCTAAGATTCTCGAGCATAAGGTCCTAGAAAAAATCTTATCAGGAGAGGCCTTGCCTGAAATTGTCTGAAAAATCCACAATTTATAAAACAAAAAATTTAAAAAAAAAGTTTCTTGGACTGGTGTCCTTTACAGATATTTTATTTAAATAATTCAATATTTTGACAAAGAAGTCGTTAATTAGTTTCTAAAAAATCCACGATTCTTTGCCTGAAGTCTTTTAAAATATTTTGATTTTGATCTCTACAACTATTTTAAAAAAAATCTTGATTCTTTGGAAGAGGTCCTTGCAATTTTTTTCTTCATGGTCCTTGACTAACTTTTTTAAATCCTTAAAAATGAATGAGGTCCTTAAAGTGTTCCTTTTTCCAAAAATCCACATGCACATTTTTTCCTAAAATCCCAACCAAGGTCCTTGAAAAATTTTAAGATATCGACGAGATCGAGGGATTAAAAAATATGGTTAAAAACATGCCCGTGAAGATAAATTTTAAAATATAAATGTAATGTGTTGGTGCGGTTTCGGTAGGGAAACTGCATGGAAAATGCTGAATTGCACAAAAACTATGCTAGCTGCGTCATTGAGGCGGGTCTTAAATGAAAGGTCTCGAGGAGTACTTTCTGGCTATATACGCCTTATATTCCCAACTGATTTCGGATAATCGAATTTTTTCGATTTTCTAACCAAAGTGGCGGTTTCGGTAGGGAAACTGCATGGAAAATGCTGAATTGCACAGCATTGGTTAGAAAATCGAAAAAATTCGCTTATCCGAAATCAGTTGGGAATATAAGGCGTATATAGCCAGAAAGTACTCCTCGAGACCTTTCATTTAAGATCCGCCTCAATGACGCAGCTAGCATAGTTTTTGTGCAATTCAGCATTTTCCATGCAGTTTTCCTACCGAAACCGCCACTTTTGTTAGAAAATCGAAAAAATTCGATTATTCGAAATCAGTTGGGAATATAGGGCATATAAAGCCAGAAAGTACTCCTCGAGACCTTTCATTTAAGACCCGCCTCAATGACGCAGCTAGCATAGTTTTTGTGCAATTCAGCATTTTCCATGCAGTTTCCCTACCGAAACCGCCACTTTGGTTAGAAAATCGAAAAAATTCGATTATTCGAAATCAGTTGGGAATATAGGGCATATATAGCCAGAAAGTACTCCTCGAGACCTTTCATTTAAGACCCGCCTCAATGACGCAGCTAGCATAGTTTTTGTGCAATTCAGCATTTTCCATGCAGTTTCCCTACCGCTAACACTACTCTGGTTATTCGTCCTCATCGGGAAATAGTGTCATTTTCCTGTTAAATTAATTAAATTTATTTATTTAATTTAAATTAATTTAAAAATACGTTGATTTATCCAAAAAAATGGTAAAAATCATTAATATTAAAAAAAAAACTATTTTTCAATTAACCCCTTGCGCACCAACACATTACATTTATATTTTAAAATTTATCTTCACGGGCATTTTAAAAATTGTGCCTTGTCCTCGATCGAAATTTCTTAAAAAATTCACGAGGTTCTTCAAATATAAAATAAAAGAGGTAAAGGCTACGAGGTCTGTGAAAAATATTAATTAAAATCCGCTATCTTCAAGTTTTTTATTTAGAATTTCCGAGGCCATTGAAACTTGTTGTCTAAAAAGTCTACGAGATCCCAAGATCCTTAAAAACAATTCTTAATACCACCAGACTCTTGACCAAATTTTCTCAAAATCAACGAGGACTTCAATTAAGAAATAATCTTAAAGCTTCTTTGATTATTTTAAGGCATCAACTATTTTTTCAAGGAAGACCTTTTAAGAAATATTCTCAAAAATTCACAATTTTTAAGCAGCCGAGAAGTCTGCAGATATATTTAAAAACAAGTAAAAAACATTATGTTCGACCGGCCAGACTTTTAATACCCTCCGCCTTTAAACGTGTTCCACTTTAAACTACTAATACCAGTAAGACCGTTTGGATAATGCGGTTAAATTTTTCAAAAAACCATAAAGTGGGTTAGGCCGCTATATGGGGGTCATACCAACACGGGAATAGAAAAATTGATACTTCAAGGATTGTCATCTACCAAATCTTCTTAAATATCGATTTGAAACAATTTCGTGGGTAAATGTGACTGGAATTATAAAAATTCCGAATATCGGTGGGTATATTTAATATATATATATATATGAAATACTTAATATTTTGACGCCGGAGCTAGAACCCATTATGAACTACAAATACCAGTTTTTAAACAAATCCGTGGAAAAATGTGGCGAAAATCATCAAAATACCGAATATCGGGAGGTGCCGTTTTATGGGGGATATGCTAAAATGTGGACCTCCGCCACCAGAGCTAGAACCCATTATGACCTAAAAATGCCAATTTATAATGGGTGTAAGGTAATAATAGTTTCAGTCCGAAATGTAGAAGGATTTCTTAATAACACTTTCTATTTATGTGCTTTAAAGCTTAATATGCCGCAAAATGATTTACCTACCTACAAAGACCTGCCCGAAACTCTATTTTCCTATCACATAAAAGTGAACGCAATACTATTGCAAACCTTTTCTTTTTACCTCGCTTTTATGTTGTCTGCCTGGCCGAAAATATTTCCGTCTTATCATATTTTTTTGCATAAGCACTTGATTCCTTCCTTCCTATCTATTTATGTCCGTTTCTTTTAGCAATTTTATAGATAGAAAAAAGTTTTCGTAGATGCCTTCCGTTTTTTTGAGCATTTTGCCGATGGGCAGCAGCATGCTCGTGCTATTGAGCGATAAAGCGATGTCAATTGGTGGTGGCTATTTTCGGCAGTTACCAAAATGTTTGTGGCGTTTCTTCTTTTAGTTTTCTTAAAGTATTTTTTTGGGACGAATCTATTCATTAAACTACAAGTGGGGGGAAATGCCAATTGTGTACAAGGTCAAATGTACGAATCCGGTTATTTATGAATGGAGCGTTGTGTGTCATAGTTCTGGTAGTTAGTATAATCAGCCACAAATTAGGGTCTACACGGAGAGGATGTGTGTTAGACGAAATGGGGTTAATTAGGCATCCAATCTTACAATAACGCGGAAACAGACACAATACAAATTGTTCTGCTAAATTTTCGCTCTACGTCAAATAATGTGGGCTGTATCGTGGTTTCAACAGACAGACAGACGGACATCTTTAAATCGACTTAAAATTTCATACTGATTATGAATATATACACTTTATGGGGTCTACGACGAATATTTAGGGATGTTACAAACGGAATGAAAAAGTTAATATACCCTCCTTTCCAAGGTGCAGGGTATAAAAATATAATTTTTTTTAATATTTGTTTCGTTTTACAATATTTCTAAAATCAATATTCTCATGAAGAAATGAACAAATGAAATTTTAAATCTCTAAAAATTGTCGAAGCTCTATAGTAAACGCTGACAAATATAGCTGAAAATATTGGGGCCCCAAAATAATTTTTGGTCTGGCAAGTCAAAACTCTTTTGAAGTTATGATTTACAAAGTGGATACTATCAAATCCGCTTGAAATTTCCCACCCCAGACTGGTTGTTATACGGAAAAATTAAAGAAAATATTTTAAAAAGTACCAGTTTTGCCGACAAATGTATACCCTAATCCAATGTTCGATTATTTAAATGTTTTGGCTTCTGTTAAGATTATTCAAATTGTTCATCCTCTATGGCATAGGTTCCGAAGGAGTGGGCCAATATTGTCCATTTCGTATCGGACCTAAATAAATATTATATAAATCTTGCGACGTGCCAGGTTGGACTATATTGGTTACTACCTGCACTTTATATGAGATATATGATAATTTGTAGAAAATGTTAAAATGATATAGTCGACCGAAGTATTCCATTTTCATAATTCATCTAATGCAGATACAATTATTGGTATGAGCAAAATTACAGGAAAATCGAACATTCAGATCCAATTGATGCGAAATCATAAATTTCATATTCATTTATTGAGATTAATATTTAGATATAGGAAGTTGTAAAGAATCGACGACTTGTTTCGCACGTTATGACAGATAAAAATATTAAAAATTGTGGCCTTTTGTGGGTGAGGTATCAAAAGAGGTTTGCAGATATATATCATTTTCACAACAGATCTTGTCAAAAAAATTCTTTGAGCGTTGTGTTTTTTCAAAATCTTGAACCCTATGTGGGGGACGTACCAGAAGAAATGGTCAGATATCTACCATAATTATAACAGATTTTGTGTTGATGGAAATATTGAGATGTGTCAAGTCTGAATGGAATCGAATGTAAATTTCGCGTTTTATGAGCTTCATGGATATTCAAAATTTCGAACTTTTGTAAGTGAGGTTCCAGAAGGGAAGAACCGATATGTTCCATCTTCACACACCAGACCTTGTGTTAATAAAGATATTGTGATGTGTAAAATATGAAGTGAAACGGATGCTTATTTCGGATTTTATAATCGTTTTGGTTATTCAAAACTTTGACCCTTTGTGTGGGAGGTACCAGAAGGAAAGGTCCGACCTCTACCATCTTTATAACAGATATCTGAATCAAATTATAGTTTCTCTTTCGGTGCAGTAAAATTATTTTTATTTATTATTTTATTTTTGAACATTTCGACCTTTTGTAAGTGAGGTACCAGAAGCAGTGAACCGATATAGTCCATCTCCGAACTTGTTCCAAGATTGATAATAATATTAAGATGTTCCAAGTTTTGACCAAATCGGATGTTCCCTTCGAGAGTTATCGTGTGCACCAGCCAGACAGACGGACGGACGGACATAGATCGCTAGATCGACTTCAAATGTCCTGCAACGGATTTGATCCAAAGAGACCTAGGGTCTAAGCCGTTATTTCGAAGAGGCACGTTTTGGCCGTATCAAATTATATATACCCTCTCTAGCCATATGGCTAAGGTATACATCTGTCACCAAAACCAACTAATACTTTTTAACTTGTTCCTAAAAACTATATTAATGGACAAAAAAAAAAGGAATATATTCGTGTTTTTTTTTTTTTTTTTTTTTTTTTTTTGGCAAAATTGAAATAAATATGTTCTTGACATACAGTGGAAAACTGATTTTTTTTTCTTTGGTTACTTTTAACGAAGTAATATTTTCAAAAATCTTAATCCAAAAATCTTGAAAAATTTAAAGAACCAAAAGCTATGAGACGAATTTGCCTTATTCTACTGAAAAAGGATTTAAACACTATAAAGCTTATGTCAAAAGATCAATTCGGGTATAAATTTAGGCTAAAAACTTCGGAATATAAAATATTCCAAATAGTGGACTTATATTGAAACCAGTAAAGAACGTCCTAAAGTCGGGCGGGGCCGATTTTATGATACCCTACACCACTTTGCTAATTTAGTTGAGCTCCACATAACAATTAAAAGTTTTTATGGGAGAATTCAATCATACACCCTATAATTATAATTTAAAACTCAAAGGACTAAATATGCCGAAGCATTTGTATATTTTAAATTCGGTGCAAAATTAATTTGAAATCAAATAAAGATATATATGGGAGCTATATTTAAATCTGAACCAATCTCGATAAAATTTGGGAAATATATTTCTAAGCTGTATTTGATATATTTCCCTGAATATCGTTGTTACGGAGTACATATTACGGCTGTGGGTAACAAATACAACAAATCGGATGAACAATATATATGGGAGCTATAGCTATATCTGAACCGATCTTCACCAAATTTGGCATACTAGCTTCTACACTCAATTCGGTCGTATGTGCCAAATTCCATCCCGTTTGGGCTGGAATTTGGTGCACAATAAAAGTAAATCGGACAAAGTTATTTATGGAAGCTATATCCAAATCTGAACCGATCTCGATAAAATTTAGCACATGTATTTCTGACCTGTATTTGATATATTTTCCCAAATATTGTTGTTAGAGAGTGCATATTACGGCTGCGGAGGAAAAAAATAACAAATCGGATGAACAATATATATGGGAGCTATAGCTATATCTGAACCGATATCGATCAAATTTGCTATACTTATTTTCAGGCCTAATTTGGTTGTATGTTCAAAATTCCATACTATTCGAGCTGATATTGCACAATAAAAGGCAAATCGGACGAAGATAAATATGGGAGCTATATTTAAATTTTTACCGATTATCTCCAATTTCAATAGGGTTCGTCCTTGGGCCAAACAAATGTTGTTTGGAAAATTTCATCTCAATCGGATAATAAATGCGATCTGCATTTTGTTCACAAGAATACATGGACAGACGGACTGACATGCATAAATAAACTCAGAAAGTGATTCTATGCAGATCATCAAAAGGAACTATGGGTCTATTTCGTTTCCTTTTGCCTGTTACAAACAAATGCACAAAGACAAAATACCCTGACCACCTTGTGGTGTAGGGTATAAATAAACTACATAAAATAAAAAGTGAAGAAAATACAATTAAAAGTATTAACAAGTCTTCTTGAGCGTCCCAACTTGGAGAGATATACAGATATATATATATATATAAATCTACATAGAATTTAAAACGCATCACGAATATTTTATATTTGGGCAGATTCTAAAAATGTAGGTCAAAAGTAGTATTATGTCTAATATTTTTTTTTTAAATTGTTTTAAAAACAATTCTATACTGTGGGCAAATCATTTTGAAAACATGTAACTCACAATTTTCGGTTCTTATTTAAGAGAAACAACATTTACATTTTTGAGAAGGACTAAAAAAAGCTCAGTGTTATTACTAGATAATAATAACAGAGCCAATGCTAAAAGCTCATGTAATATCATGAAAAATGTAAAGACTTTCACACATTAATCTTACTAATGGGCAACAGGTTCAACAGCTGCACAAGCTTTTCAACAGCTGTGTTAAAGGCAAAAAAATTTATAGATTTAAAGCTCTATTTATTTGTCATACATTGAAGTATGAAATACTCTCTTTCTACTTACTTTGTTGGTGTTGGTAAACATCCTGTAATAAATTTGCCGCTGGTAAAGTGTTTATTTTTGTTTTGATTGCATTTTTTCATGTTACAGAGAGAGGATATTGTGTTGACAACTATTTTATTTGTAGTTTGGTAAAAAAGCTTTCGTAACATTGAGAGTTCTTCTCAATGACTTAGATATTTGTTAGTTGCGTTTGTAGTTGTGAATGTCATTGCAATTCGCGTACTACAAAATCAACAAAGTTAACTTGATTTTTTCTCCTTTGTATCATTACTGTGTTACATGTAAATAAGCGGAGAAGAGAGTCGATGAGTGTAATTTGAGAGTCTGTGTATAAATGGCGGCAATTTTCTGAGAGACAGTGTCGGTATGGCTACTAGACAACATAGAGACTGATTTTCGCCCAATTCAGTCGTAGACATTATTTTGCCGTGTGTTGATATATTTATGAAACTCGGATCATGTTAAAAAAAAATTCTTTTTAAGGGTTTTTTTATAATTTTTCCTTTTATTTTTATATATAGTTTAAAGTGTCGTAAAATTTTCATAAATGTTTAATATATATTTTGAGAAGTTTTGATCGAATTGGATGATCACGTGGCTTTAAAAAAACCATATTGGCACTTATAAATCCATTTGATTAACTCATCTGAAAACCCCTAATTGCTCAATGGCCCGATTTTCTCAAAAACCACAATATTTTTACTAAACATAGATCGAGTTCAGAGGTGGACAATATCCTTCCACTTCTTCTGGTACCTCCCCCATAGTTAGCCGATATATTTCAAACTTTGCATATTGTAATACTTTAATAAGACTTATGTCAATTGTGAAAATTGACAATATTTGCCTCATACCCCTACCAAAGATAAAAAACATCAAAATTTCATATCGCCCGAAACGAATACCTGATGTAGTTCAAATTTGGCACATCGAAATATAAAGATAAGACTTAGGTCATGAACGAAGATTCACAATATTGGTCCAAGTCAACATTTTAAATTATATACTCCCGTGAGTCATTTTTGTCCAAATTCCTTAACATTTTCCACCTCCTACATTTTAAATGAACCGGAGTTTCTGAGAAACTAACTTCCTCACAAATTTTCAAATTTATATATAAAATAATCAAATAACTGACTGACTGAGCACCAACAACCAGACGAAAAGGCAGAAGCTAATATCTTGAGGTTTTGCACGAGGGGACAGTCTTGGTGCGTAGGCTTATAATAAAGCTGGGGTTTTGGAAGTTCGTAGGAAAAGTACTTAAATATACTAAAAATTTAATTCTTTGTATTGAACAAAAGGAAGTAGCTAGAATTCTGCAATTTGCAGTAAGAGTCACTGATGGAGTGCAGGGTAGATGTACCAAAGGGTTTTTGGAAATTCAAACTTAAAGATTACGAAACGTTCAAAAATGCTACTAAACTTCTTAAATGGTACCACTTGATATTATGTGAAAGGATAGAACTGAAACTTGAAATTTGGTATGAGAAACAGGGTAAAGGTGGTTTTGGGAATGCTTACTATGTTTGCGAACTGTACTAAATTGTACTTTGAATTTTGAAGAGTTTGGTTTAGGTTGAACGGACGAAGCTGGATTTTTTTAAATCTTGTGTTGGGGTCCCTGTTGATGCCGGGTTTATGATATAGCGGTGGTTTTGGAAAAGAGTACTAGAAGTGCTCGAAAAATACAATATAGTACTGTATTTGATACTATTTGGTATTGTCTGAACAGATAGTGTTTGAAATCGGAAATTTGGTATTATGGTCGCAGTCCATGTGTAGACTGGACATATGGACATATGATATCGGAAATGTGTACTATAATTGTACGAAAAATGCTGAATGCTATTATATTTCGTATTAGGTAAAGGGGTAGAAAAAAATCTGAATTTTGATATTTATATTACTGATGGTATCTGTGTTTGAGATATGGCGGTGGTTTGGAAATGCGTACTACATTAGTACGAAAAGTACTAAATGGTACTAAATTTTGTACTCGGAGATTCCAACCCTAATCCTTAAATTTGATATTGAGGTCTCTGTTAGTAATTGGAATTGATATATGGAGGTAATTGGGAATAATTGTTCGGAAAGTTCTAAGTGGCACAAAATTAGTTATTGGGTGAAGGTACAGGGTGGGATAAAAAAAACTACAGCAAAGTTAAAAGCCATAATTTTTACATTTTTTTAATTTTATTGAATGAAAGCAAAAAATGCCGGAAATAGCATCCAATTTTGGACTAAGTTAAGATTTTGTTCGAATTGATTGCCTTTGGAATGAATTATGGCCTTCAAACGGCAAATGAAACCGTAACACGCTGCCCGAATGTTGCTCTGCGGTATTTTGGCCCATTCCCGACGAAGCGCCTGCTTGAGGTGATCAACACCTTGGTTTTTTTAGTGCCAACTTTACTTTCCAAAATACTCCAGACACAATAGTCGGGCTACGCTACCAGTATCATGGTAACGAGCTATGGTACGAGACACAAAAAATTTATATACATTTAAATGCTGGAGTTTTCCAGCCAAATATAAAGAAAAACTTTTTTCTGGAAAATTCTCACCAAAATGCTTTTGTACGCTTGTAAACAGTATAATGAGCTGTCACTGGAAAAATTTTAATAGCTGCCAGACGAGTGGCTTAGAAATGACAGCAGTCTGAAGTTGGTTGCAGTTTTTTCATCTCACCCCGTATATGTGAACAATCGGGAACTTCCCCTAAATCCTCAATGTAATTATTTTTAAAATAATAGGTCGATTAACCTATGTCCGCTTCTCTGTTGTAATCAAGTTATATTTCCCTGATAAAACATATTATCTTCATTGTTTTTGTTTTTTTTTTTTTTTTGAATCTAGGCCATACTCGGTAGGAAAATTCTAAAATCCAAATAACTAACCCCATCAATGCAGCTAACATGACTTTGAACCAACATTACAAATCGTCATTCAAATCCTTCTGCAACAGCAAATTTCTAGCCAACAACTTTAAGATCTTTTTTAAAGATTTCCATCGTATTAATTTCAAGCCCAATTTATTATGATTCGTATCTTGAAAAGTCCGTGAAAATACTTTTTAAGCCGCATTCTCGCTTTTTTGTCGCAGTCAACAATTTTTGGTTATTTATAACAGTAAAGTCGACAACGTCAAGTCACAAAAGAACAGACACACATACCACACCCCACCTTTCCACACACAGCATGTTATCGCTGTCGCCGTCAATGAACAAAAAAGCCAGGACCATCACCCACCCACCTTTTGTTATGCCTTTTTATTTTTTGGGCAAAGGAGTCGTCTTTTGTTTTTCACCGCCAGTTTAAAGATACAAAACATTGTTAGTCCTTTGCGCTATGTTTTCACAGATAGCGTTGCATGGAAATACACATCCCATAAATTTAATTTGCTCTTTCCTTGTTGCTTGGTTACAAAATTTTTCGAGGTCTAGTTTTCTTTTTCAGCTGTGAATTCTGGTAATAAATGAATAGATGATGACAGGGTTATTTGGAGTATGTGAGGAGGGCAAAAGAGGAGAGAAAAACTCATATGTGAAAAACTCATGCATTGTTGAGGTTCTACTCTATAAACATTATTCAAAATTTAAAAATTACATTTAGTGATAAGTATAAATATTACAAATTTCGGTACTATTATCGAGGTCGATAGTATGGGTCAAGATAACACAAGTTCTGAATGGTTTTGAGTTTTTGTGCTAGGGAATGTTGGCTTATAGTATACAATAACTAAGACCAAAGAGATCAAGTCTTTAATATGTTACCGCACATTTTTAATCGAAACACTCAAATTAAATGGGAAATTCGAGGATATTGATGGATTTAGATGCTTATTTCGATTTCTTTGATCCCTTTGTTTTTCAAAATCTTGTGGAGGAGGTACCAGAAGAAACGGTGCGATCAATATAATCTTTATAACAGATCTTGTGTTGCTGGGAATATTGAGATGTATTAAGTCTCAAAACGTTGACCCTTCGTAGGGGAGGTACCAGAAGGAGTGGACCGAAATGTCCCATCATCGCACCAGACCTTGGGTTAATAAAACATATTGTTATGTGTATAATTTGAAGAGAAGCTGGTGCTTATTTCGGATTTAATGATAGTTTTGGTTATTGAAAACCTTGACCCTTTGTGGGGGAGGTACAAGAAGGAATCGTCTGATTTCTACCATCTTTATATCAGATCTTGTGTTAATAGAAATTTTTAGTCTGTCTGAATGAAATCGGATAATAATTTTGCGTTTTATGAGTTTAATGAATATTTAAAATTTCGAGGTACCAGAAGGAGTGGACCGATATATTCCATCTTCACCCCAGACCTTGGGTTAATAAAAATATTGTAATGTGTGTAATTTGCAAAGTTTGAACAAAATCGAATTATCCATTCTCTTCCTATGCGTAAATTATTTTGAATGAAAATGTTAACCTTCTGTGGAGGAGGTACCAGATAGAGTGAGACGATATCTACGATATCTTCACAACAGATCTTTTGCTTATAGAAATATTGGGAGGTGAAATCGGATGCTCATTTCGTGTTCTACGAGTTTCATGGCTATTTTAAAATTTGGGAAGGTACTAGAAGGAGTGAACCGATATCTACCATCTTGATTTATGTTAATAAAAATATTGGAATATGTGAAATTTGAAGAGAATCAAATGCTAATTTTGTATTTTATAAGAGTTATTGAAAATTGTGACCCTTTGTGTAGGGGGTTCATGATGCAGTGGGCCGATATTAACTATTTCCGCAACTAACATAAAACAGATACAAATATTGGGATGGTGACGAGTTTGAAAATTTCGTCTTCTACGAACTTCATTCGAATTCCACCCATTGTGGAGGAGGTATTAGAAGGAGTGAATCGATATATTCCATCTTCACACCAGACCTTGGGTTAATGGAAATATTGGGATATGTAAAAATTTGTAGAGATTCGGATGCTTATTTGGTATTTTATAAGGGTTATAATTATTCAAAATTTTAAACCTTTGTGTAGGGGGTTCATGATGGAGTGGGCCGATATTGACTATTTTCGCACCTAACATAGAATTGATACAAATATTGGTATTTGTAAAATTTGAACAAAATTGGATGATCCATTCTTGTTCTCTACGAAGAATTATTTTATGTGAAAATTTTAACCTTTTTTGTGAGAAGTACTAGAAAGAGTGGACCTATCTCCGAACTTGATCTAAATTTGGTATTCGCACTAGATCTTATGTTAGTGGAAATATAGGAATGTGTAAAGCTTAGAGTGAATCGGATGCTCATTTCGTATTTTATGAGGGTTAGTGGGGTCATCATAAAGCTAATACAAAATATTGGGATATGTGACATTTGAACAAATTGGATAATCCTTTCATGTTCTATACGGAAAATTATTATTATTATAATTTCTTTTTTTTTGGAAAATTTTAACTTTTTGTGGGGAGGTACCAGAAGGAGTGGACCTATGTTGCCCATCTCCGAACTCGATCTAAATCTGACAATATTATTATGATATACCAAGTCAGTATCAAATTGAATACTCCCTTTGAGAATTATCCACCTGCCAGACAGACGGACGGACACCTCTAGATCGACTAAATTCTGAACGGAGGGACCTAGGGTCTAAAACCGTTTGTAAAGCAATATTGAAAACATTTCCCAGAACGGGCTTCCAAACAATTTAGCCTAACTTTTCACATCAAATTATTTATAGCAGGTCATGCTCCAACTTATCTTCCCTCAAGAGGTGAATATTTAGGACAACCATAACTCTTCACATACCTATAATAAATATGTAATGATGGGTTAATTTGTTCCTCTGTTTTTGTTACCTTCCTGGTCATGGTCAAATATAATATGGTCGAATTCAAAATTAATACAAACAGAACAGTGTGGCTTGTTTGTTCGGGATACCGTAGTATTTTGTTGTTGCAAAATGGTCAGGCTTTATCCCTTTATTGTTGTTTGTATAAAAACAACGTTTGTTTATTAGTGGAGAACGATGGTAATTTTTTCCAGGGGGTGAGGCAGGGAATACCTAGGTTTCGGAAAGAGCCACCAATCCTCATCAGTTCCCTTGTTTTTTGTCTGGGATATTCTCCCCAGAAGTTATTTTAAAAATAACTTCTATGACAAAAAACATTTTTTACCCAAGTGACGAGATCGTAAGCTCAATAGAAGAGGAACCAAAGAATTAAATAAAACGATTACGATCTCGTCACTTGGGTAAAAAATGTTTTTTGTCATAGAAGTTATTTTTAAAATAACTTCTGGGGAGAATATCCCAGACAAAAAACAAGGGATTAATATTTTCTAGTTCTTGAATTGTTGTTTCAATTTTCTCAGAAAATGTTCTCCAGAAACAGGGTTACTTCCAATCTCAGCCTTACTTATTTTTGGCATAACTTACAAAAAAAAACTTTGCAGCAGCTTAATCAAATTTTCGAATCTTAACATCTGTAAAAGTCAAATAAGTAATAGTTCTTCGAATTTGATTACAGCATTCCAGCATGCTCCAGTGTCGAATTAGAAATTCTATGCAATTCAGTTAGACGACACCCAAAAGTAAACGAAAGTTGGTTTTGTTGGCAACAACCAACCGGTTTTTAGTTAACAAATTTGGCTTTGGCAGTGTATTTTTTGTTGCCACATTCCAAATTGTATTTTTAACCTGTGGCCAGAACGGGTTTGCCATTTTTAAATGGAGAACAGCATGTAATGTTGTTACAAAATTCCTCCTTCGTTCAGAAAAATTATGGGAAGTAAAAAAGTAGCAAGAATTGTTGAATAAAAAACAACAAGGTTTAGCCAAGGACGGCAAACTGAATGAATTCCTTAATTAAACATAGACGTGAATTGGATTACTGTTTGCAACAGGGTAAGCAAGCAGAAGTCATAATAATAATACTTGTAACACCTTTAAATATTTTTTTCGTTAAGGACTTAAGGTCAGATGGAAAAATTAATTGTCCAAATGCAAACTTGATGACTCAAAATCATTGCTTTTAAAATGGTAAAAACGTAATTTTTTAACAAAACAAACAATCCTTGACTTTTTAACAGAAATTGACAAAAATCGCCTGATAAAAGGAACTGTCGACAAAATGTAACAGATTTTTAAATAATTTTTTTAAGGAACTCCTGATACAAAATAAAAAAAAAATATTTTTTAAGGACCTCCTACGAATTTTTTTTTACATTTTTGAATTTTTAATGTAATATGTTCAAGGGCCTTCTGATAAAAAAAATTTGAATTAAAAAAATCTAACTTTTGACCAAAAATGCAAAAAAAAATATTTTTCCTCAAAGCAAATTATGATTTTTTGGCCAAAGTCTTTGAATATTTCCAAGTGCTTCCTGATAGAAATCATCGATCTTTTATAATATTTTTTGTCCTAATGGATATTGTGAGAACATCACTCAAGGACTTCGTTGATTTTAAAAATATTTGCAATGTCTTCTTTTTAACAATATTGTGTCAAATTGGATGAATTTTTCCACAGTCAAACGAATTTTTCCATTTAGTGAAACTCGGTTACCACAATCTATTGCTCCGATAATTTTTTTTGTGGTACAAGATATCATTTAGTCGGCCCGGCCGAATTCTGAGCTTTCTTTAGTGTTTTTATTTAATTTTGCTTAATTTTTGTTTCATATCCTCGCCATGTTTATCGGAGGAACCGGGTAATTACATCCTCAACCATATGGCTCAAGAAGGTATATATCATTTGATACAGCCAAACGTGCCTCATCGAAATAAAGTTTTCAGACCAAGGTCTCTTTGGAACAAATTCGTTTCAGGACATTTGGAGTCGATCTAGCGATGTTCATATCTTGCCGGCTGGTGCGCACGACAACCCTCGAAGGGAGTATCCTATTTGCTCCAAACTTGGAACATCGTAATAAGTACCTCTCCCCCAAAGAGTCAAAATTTTGAATAATTATAACTTAAATAAAATATGATGTAAGTATGCCATTGCCTTCAAACTACACACCACCACAATATTTTTAAACCCACGGTCTAATGTGAAGATGGAATACATCGCTCCACTACTTCTGTTACCACCCCACAGAGGGTCCACATTTTGAATATTCATGAAGTTTATAAAACGCGAAATTAAAATCTGATTCCATTTAGACTTGGTACATCTCAATATTTCTATCAACACAAATCTTTTATAAAGATAGAGATCGGACCATTCCTTTTGGTAACTCCCCCACAAGTGTCAAAGTTTTGAATAACCAAAACTATTATAAAATCTGAAATAAGCATCCGATACTCTTCATATTTTAAATATCTCATTATTTCTAATAACACAAGATCTGCTGTAAAGATGGAATATATCGGTTCACTCCTTCTGGCACCTCCCCCACAAAGGATTTTTAAATATCCATGAAGCCCATAAAACGCAAAATTAAAATCCGATTCCATTTAGACTTGGTACATCTCAATACTTCCATCAGCACAATATTTGTTAAAAAAGATGCTAGAGATCGGAGCATTTCTTCTGGTACCTCCCCACATAGGGTTCAAGATTTTGAAAAACAAAATGCTCAAAGAAAGCGAAATAAACATCCAACTCTCTTCACATTTCGCACATACAAACATTTTTGCTAACATAAGTTTTGGTGTGAAAATGTTACATATCTGCGAACCCCTTCTGGTAGAGCACTCACAAAGGATCACAATTTTCAACACATTTATCTGTCATAACTTGCGAAACAAGTCAGCGATTCTTCACGACTTGCTTTATCTAAATATTTCTCTCAACCAGAAACCTGAGATGAATATGGAATTTATCGGAAGTTCGCTTTTCTTGTAATTTTACCCATACATATATTTTTATCTATATTAAATGAAGTGTGAAAATGCAATACTTCGGTCGACTGCATCTGGTTCCTCACGCACATTTTAAAAATTATCACATATCTCATATAAAGTGAAGGAAGTCGTCGATATAGTACAAACCTGGCACGTCGCAATATTTATGTCATATTTATTTAGGTCCGATACGAAATGGACAATATTGGCCCATTCCTTCGGAACCAACTCAAGAGAGGATCAACAATTTCAATATAGACAACAGAAGTCCATATATATTTAAGTAATCGAACATTGGCTAAGTGTCGGCAAAACCGACTGATACTTTTTAACTAGTTTTTTTTGTATTTTTGCTCCTGTCCTCGGTTTTGTTTAGCGTAGGGACCGCGTAATTTTTTTTACCATTTTTACCCATATACACACTTCCCATACTTTGGCTGTGTACTGATCCTTGAGTAAGTTTTACAACAGGACCCAATCTCTGACTAAATGTAACCCGGCTCCTGCAAAACCGACTTCCATAAGCCCAAAATTCACAATTCCAGGAAAATACTTAACCCTTACATTTTCCCTTCCAGCTCACATTACATCTTTCATATTTGCTTTGTGAATTTTTTGCATTTCCTTTGCAATGTTATTAACTATGTTTTTCTTTTCCTCTTCTTCTTCGTTCTCAGCTAGGTTTCCTTTGTTGTCCAACTATTAGCTGCAGAAGTGGCCTAAGCAGCACTCCTATTTATACCAAGCTTATGAGTTTTGTAGCAAGTGCAGGCAATGACTGTCTGTGTGTGTGGGGTGGAGAGAACTATAATGAAGGGCGTTGGAATGCTATTGCCACCAGTCACAATTGTGTGCGAATGTGGGTGTTTGTTGTTTTCAAAGACGATAATAAGCCACATTTTATGATGGCGTACAGACTGTAATTAAAGAGCGACAACATTCACATATTTGGGTCAAGTTATATTCACTTGTTTTCATTGCTTTTGTGTTTTATTTAAACAGTTTTAAAGTTGTAAAAATTTTACTTTTCAAAAGTTAAAAAATCGATTGATATATTATATGGCTTAAAAATAACAAGTAAAAACATTATTCTCCGCCGGGCCGAAATTTTAATACCCTCCACCACCTTTGGGTAAAGAAAACATTTTTTATATAAAAGTATCTGAATTCAAACGTTTTCTACTTTAAACTATCAATACCAGTAAGACCATTTGGATAATGTTGTTAAGTTTTTCAAAAAACCATAAAGTGTTGCGCTGTATGGGGGCCATACCAAAACGGGAACCTCTGTAGACAATTTTATACTTCAAGGATTGTCACCTACCAAATGTTCTAAATGACCAAATTTAAAACAAGTTCGTGGGTTAATGTGACTAGGATTATCAAAATACCGATAACGATAGGTGGGTATGACTATATGTGCGCTATAGGAAAACGTGGAACTTTATGTTCAATGTTCTGCCACCGAAGCTAGAACCCATTATGAACAACAAATACCAATTGTTGGACAAATCCCTGAAAAATGTGGCAAAAATCATCAAAATACTGACTATTGGGAGGTACCTTTATGTGGGGGCTATACAAAAACTTGGACCTATCCATACAATGTTCAGCCACAGGAGCTAGAACCCATTATAAACCACAAATACAAATTTTGGGACAAAATGTGGCCAAAATTTTTTAAATACCGAATATCGGAAGTTAGCGTTATATGAGGGCTATACAAAAACGAAGCTACAACCGATTATGACCTACAAAGGATAATTTTTAGACAAAACCGTGGAAAAATGTGGCAAAAATCATCAACATACCGAATATCGGGAGGTACCGTTATATGGGGGCTATACCAAAACGTGGAGCTATTCATACAATGTTTCGCCACCGAAGCTAGAACATATTATGACCTACAAATACCAATTTTTAGACAAATCCGTGAAAAAATGTAACAAAAGTCATCAAAACACCGAATATCGGGAGGTACCGTTTCATGGGGGCTATACCAAAACATGAAGTATTATTGTCAAAGGATACTTTTTAGACAAAACCGTGAAAAAATGTGGCAAAAATCATCGTAATACCGAATATCGGAAGGTACCGTTACATGGGGGCTATAAGAAAACGTGGACCTATACATACAATGTATCGCCGTCAGAGCTAGAACCCATTGTGAACAACAAGTACCAATTTTAAAATGTGGCAAAAATCAACAAAATACGGAATATTGGGAGGTACCGTTATCTGGGGGCAATTACAAAAGGTTGACCCATATAACACTATGATCCGCCACCGGATCTAGAACCCATTACGAAGTACAAATACCAATTTTAAGACAAATCCGCAAAAAAAAAATGAGGCAAAAATCATCGACATATCGGGCGGTAATTTATATGGGGCTATACCAAAACATGGACCTATACATACAATGTTTTGCCACCCGAGCTAGAACATATTAAGATCTACAAATACCAATTTTTAGACAAATCCGCGGAAAAAATGTGGAAAAATCATAAAAATACCGAATATCGGTAGGTACCGTTATATGGGGACTATACCAAAACGTGGACCGATATATCTCATTTTCAATACCAACCATCCTAGGTACAATACAAATTGCTCTGCCAAATTTTGAAGCTCTACGTCAATAATGTGAGCTGTATCGTGATTTCAACAGACATACGGAGATCGTTAGATCGACTTAGAATTTTATGCCTACTATAATTATATACTTTATGGGGTCTACGACGAATATTTAGCGATGTTACAAAGGGAATGACAAAGTTAATATACCCTCCTTTCCAAGGTGGAGGGTATAAAAATTAATTTCATATTGCAATACATATCAATTTTTTCCGAACTATTGCATAACATTTTGTTAAGATATTCATATACTCTTGGAAGGAATTTTTAACCTTCCTGCATTACATTGTTATCGGTACATAAAAACATTTTTTCGGTCAAAGATTTACAAAATTTACATTCGAATCGTTTCACACCCACACAATGTGCTATTACAACCCACCATACATACAATACGTATGTAAAGTAGAATATAAAGTGATTCAACGATGAGGACATACAAAAGGATATGCTATTTTTCTGTTATCCTTACATCAGAGCGAGAAACATTACCACATACTTGTCACACATCACTTACTGCCTACATTTGTTCGTTTGTATGTATATATTTATGAATTCATACATGCATGCATGCTTGGGATAAATAACAAAAACATGTGTAACTGGTATTACGGAATTTCTTGCCAACACCAACACTACCATCGCAATAATAATACAGTTAATGGTGTCGCTGTCTCTGTCGTTTACAACACTTACAAGCCCAGTTGTAACCCTTTTGTTGGCGTTGTTGTAGTTAAGGAATAATATGATATACATGTTATAGATATTTGTGTGGAAATATTACAAAGTTGATAAGAATATCATTGTTGGGAAATTCTTTATGAGGGCCAGATGTTTTGTGTAGTCGCAAGTAATGATTAACTCAATTCAATAAAGTTTTCAACAAATCCGTAATCAAAGTTTATTGAATTTTTATTTTGGAAAGGGATTTGCTTAAGCAGGCGTCAAAGCATGTGGAAAATCGAACCGACCTCTACTCATAACCTACAATATATAACTTGCTCATGTGTAGAGCCTTTCCAATCTATCTATATTAATATAAGAGTATAGTAATTGACTGACTGATTGATTGATTAACTGACTTAACGATTCATCAAGCCCAGCCCAGTTGAGCTAGAATCTTAATACTTTGGGTTAGGGTCACTCTTTGTCTGAAGGGGTTTGTATTTTAGGAAGCAGTAGAGCTAGAACTTTTGAATTTGGAATGAGGTTCACTGGTGGAGTGTATGATAGTTGTACCAAATGGTTTTTGAATTTCGCACTATAAATGTATGAAAAGTACTAATATGTACAACATTTGGTACTATTTTGCAGCATGTGAACGGTTAGAGCTAAAACTTTGAAATTTGAGATCGGAATCATGGTTGAGAAGTAGAGTCGATTTAAAGAGGTAGTTTCGGAAGTGTGTACTCATGTATGCGAAAAGTACTAAACGGTACTAAATTTAGTACAATTTGAGCAATTTAAAGCTGGAATCCTGAAATTTAAAATTACCATTAATGACGGAGTGTTGGATTGGGATATGCAGGAAGTTTTCGAAATTTGTACTTATGTGCACGAAAAGTAGTAAATTTGGTAGAATTTCGATTTGGAAGAACCTATAGAGCTGGAATTCTGAAATTTAGAAATAAGATTACTATTACATTCTAGGATTGGGGAATGTAGAAAAATTTAGAAATTCGTACTTATGTATAGTACTGATTTTGGTACAATTCGAATAGAGTTGGAATCCTGAAATTCGCAAATAAGATTATTATTGCATTGTAGGACTGATGTATGAAAGGTTGTTTTGGAAATTTGTAGTTATGTGTTGTAAATGGTACTAAATTTGGTACAATTTAAATTTTGGATGAACCGGTAGAGTTAGAATCTGAAATCTGTAAATAAGATTGCTATTAGACAGTATGATGCAGTTAGTTATGAAAATTGGTATTTAAGGGTACTAAATGGTACTAAATTTGGTACAATTTGGATATGGTATACTGAAAATTGGAAATAAGATTACTGTCGGAGTGTAGGATTGTGATATGTATTTATTTTGGAAATTTTTACGTCTATGTACTATGTTTGATATAAATTGGAATTGTGATGAACCGACAGAGCTGGAATTCAGATATTTGGAATGAGAATCGCTGATTGAGTGCAGGATAGATGCACAAATTCGAAACTTTAAATCCAAAACTGGTTTTGGATATGCGTACCACAATTGTACTAAATTTGGGAATAGGAGAAATTTTAGAGCTGAAATTCTGAAATTTGACATTAATTTCTAGGGTTTACATATGGTTTACGTTGAAATAGTTTTGGAACAAAAAAATTAAATGTGTGTTCATTGCGCAATGGTTTTACTACTAATATCCTCGGTAAATTTCAAAAAGGTAAATAATTTCCTATTTTGACGTTTTGATTAAAACATTTTGTCAAACTGAACACATTGTGAATTTTGAGTTCTAAACTAGTAAAAACGCAGCTAAGTTCGGACGGACCGAACTTTTAATATTTTGGAAGGAACTTGAAAATTGTTAAAAAACAAGTTAAAAAGTATCAGTCGGTATTGCCGCCAGATATATACCATCAGCCTATGTACGATTATTTAAATATATTTTGACTAGTGTTGAGATTAATCAAACATTTGACCCTCTATGGAGCAGATTCCGATGGAATGGACCAATATTGCCCATTTCCTATCGGACCCAAAAATATGATATAAATATTGCGACAAATGCGCCAAGTCTAAATGGAACCGGATGTTAATTTGGCGTTTTATGAGCTTCATGGGTACTCAAAATTTCAATATTTTGTGGGGGAGGTTCCAGAAGGAGTGGACCGATGTATTCCCCCTTCACACCAGACCTTGGGTTAATATAAATATTGGGATGTGTGAAATTTGAAGACAATCGGACTCTTACATCACATTTTATGAGAGTTGTAATTATTCAAAATGTTGACCATTTGTGGGGGAGGTACTTGATGGAGTGGACGGATATTGTCCATTTTCACACCTGACCTAGCACTGACGCAAATATTAGTATTTGCAAAATTGGAGCAAATTCGGATTATCCTTTCTCATTATGTGCAAAAAATATATTTTTTGAAAATTTCGACCTTTTGTGGAGGAGGTACCAGAAGGAGTGGACCGATATTGCCCATCTCCGAACTCGATCTAAGTTTCACAAAAATATTACTATTTACCCAATTTGGACCAAATCGGATACTCCCTTCGAGAGTTATCGTGCGCACCAGCCAGCCAGACAGACGGACGGACGGACATCGCTAGATCGACTCCAAATGTTCTGAAACGAATTTGGTCCAAAGAGACCTAGGGTCTAAAACCGTTATTTCGACTAGGCACGTTTTGGCCGTATCAAATGATATATACCCCCTGTAGCCATATGGCTGAGGGTATAAAAATCCGTCGAAAAATACTGCCAAAATTAAAATCGTTATATAGGGGCTGTACGAAGTCGACATGAAAATGGAAAATGGAATGCAGAAGTTCTAAGTGAATGCTGGAGAACTTTTTTTTTAATTTTTGATGTATTTATTTACAAAACTGCTTCTGTGATGAAACAAGGTGAGCAAGTCAGCAAAAGTCATTTGTCTTATTTAAAATGTCACTGATATAAATCAGAATACGTGATTGACTGAGCTCTTGAAAGGTGGAACGTATCAAACTGATACAGAAAATTTTAAGATTAAATCGGACATAAGCATTACATAAACAAATATTTTGGACCAAAATTGCATCTGCGAACTGTTATCCTTTTAGACTTAAGAAGAATTTCTACACAAAGACAGACATTGATAAATTGACATAGAATTCTCCAATTTGTGGGCTCCGAAATTATTAATTTATCGAGCTACAAATGTAATGACAAAATAAATAACCCTATTTAACGTGGATGATATAGAAAGAACCGCATAGATCGCTCGCTTCGGCGAATATTGATAAAATCGGCAACAAACATCACATGTCACCTTTATATGAAATTGCTTTAAGACTAGTTAGTATTCACTCACCTTACAATATTTCATTATTAAATTAATTCTATATGTTTTTCAGAGATGGTTTCATATCAACTAAAAATATTTTTTTAATATAATTTTTAAATAATAAAAATCATAAAAATCATTTTGAAGCACGAAAATTATAAAATGCTTTGTTTTAGTGATTACCTTAAAAAGGAAAAAAATAATTTAAGGGTATTAATGAGTCTGCATGTAACAATTCTCTCGGTTACAACCTTAATAACCTTGTTTTTGTTTTAATAAAAGCAAATCCAATTAATTGAAATCAACTAGAAATCATTCACAAGCTATCTCTACCAATTATCTTATTCTATGGCAGTAATCGGTGTACTTGGTGGCGTATGAGTAACAATTGATTTGTGTCATTGTGACCATGTCACAATTGTCTGCACATGTGAAACCCGATTTAGACATTTACTGTGGGACTTCCAGTTTTGAACACTACCATCCCACACATAATACTTGTTGAAAGCCAATGTAGTTGGTCAATGACAACAACTGAGTTTACTACTTTTCCGAAATCCACACGTCATCTGCACGTGTACACGACCCAGTAATGGGTAACACAGCCACACACACACACACACGCACGCAGTAATTTAGTAGTATTTACAAAGTAAAACTACTTATACTATGTCTACACATTCGTATATGTAGATACATACTGTAAATGATATGTAAACATGATGAGTATGAGCTACGGATGCCTTAACCACATAAAGTGTCCACTGTATAAGAATATATGTATATGTTAACATTGCGGTTGAATCTGAAAAAGTAAATTTTGAACGGTAAAAAATATAATTAAAAATTTATAAAAAAAAAGTGAGTGTGCAACCTTGACATTCCTCTTTCACAAGGTTATGAAGTTTTTGGGGTACAAATGATATCTTGTGTACAAAGTGTGGTCAACAGAAATTGAAAAAATGTTTTCTGAAAGAAATTAGCCCTTAAATTCGAATCTGTTATTTATCAATGATTTTTTAATTTTAATGTTTCTTATTATTCGTTCGTCATGTTATTTTACATGATAGTACTACTTAATATTTATAACACAACAATTTCACAGCGTGACACTTTACTTCCTTCCGACGTTAATTTATCACAAATAATAGAAAATGAATTTCCTAGAAAATCCATTATATGAAGCAGAAACTATTACAACGAAAAAAAAATGGTATTGAGTTATATAAAAATTAAATGGAAGTGTCAAAGGCAGTTATCAGAACTTTCACTCAAAAAATAATTCCACGAAACCAACAAGAAGTGAAAAACAATTCAGTAAATTAGATGTTCCAAGGGATGATTTTACACAAGTTCAAACAATACTATACGCTTGGAAGAATGTTTCGATTTTTTTTTCTATTAAAAACCATTAAAAATCAAAACCGTGGTGGAATTTGATGCACCTTAATTTAAAGAAGTATATTACATAATTATGGGAGCTCTTTTAAAATTGAAGATTAGAAATATATTTGAATGTATTTCGTAGCGTCGTTTTGAATATATTCGTTAAAGCCACAAATAGATCATGTTTCTGTATGTCGATACGAAAATGAATGCGAAAGAAACACGATGAATTTTTCATTGTTCTAATTGGGCTTAATTCAAATTTGAACAAGTTAAAAAGCAAATACGACATCTCAAACAATTCCAGTGAATAATATGCCAAAAATCATCAAAACACCGAATATCGGCAGGTACCGTTATATGGGGCTATAGGAAGACGTTGACCTACACAGACAATTTTCTGTCATAAGCTGTAGTATTCATTAAGAACTTCAAAACCAAATTTGAAACAAATCCGGGGAATAATGGCCATAAAATCATCAATATACCGAATATCGGAAGATACCGTTATATGGCGGCTATACCAAAACGTGGACCGATATATAATTTTCAATACCAACCATCCTAGGCATAATACAAATTGTTCTGCCAAATTTTGAGGCTCTACGTCAAATAATGTGGGCTCTATCGTGATTTCAACAGACCGAAATCTTAATATCCTTCATCATGAGGTAAAGAAAATAATTAAAAGTTAAAGTATCGAAATAATTGGGGAAGTAGTCATAAAAACTAAATGCGGGCGGACTAATGCTCCCGTGTAAATATTTGGGCGAAATAATCAAAATACCGAATATTAAGTTTGATTGTGCCAAATGTCGGTCCTCGACATAAGATAGTATATATGGATCCTCCCTTCTCGCGGAGCTGAGCCATAGCTAAATCTATGTAGGTCCGTCCATCTGTCCATGTTAATTTGTAATTAGGCTACAGACCCGATCCCTAGGAAATTAAAAATGGAGATGGGGATAGCAAAATATAGAAAATTTTTTTCTGATTTTGCATTTGCTCTACAGCTGTTAGAGATTAGAGCTGGGCAAAAGCGTACTAATCATCGGACAATATTTAATGGAAAAAAAATAAAGTATAACTTTTATGTCAAAAATACGAAAATTTCTACTAAACCGCGGTATATTATTAATCCTGCCAAGTCCCACATACATTAAAATGTCACTTCCGACCATTACGCTTATGCTGATAAGGGTAACATCTAGGCAGGGTTATATGACATCATTTCAAAAGAGAAATCTTCCAAATTCGATTTCGACATAAGGGGGCTTTCAACATATTGTAGTGTTATATCACATAGTCGGCCCCGCACGACAATATCCTTTTCTTACTTTTTTTTCTTATAGCTTCAACAAATTTTAAAGAATATTTCCCAAGAAGACATGCAGAAGATATAATAAAGATATACAGTTTTCTAGCCTCACCGAGCCCTTGTAGGAATCATCAAAAAGCAGTTAACAATAAAATGCATTACCCTATGCCAAATGTAAAACTGTAATGCTTGCACAGCATGTTGCCCTTGATAATTAGACTTGAGATTTAGATTTGTAGCTATTGACTCTACCCTTATGAACTTAATCTTATATACTCGTTGTAAAATACTATATAATCGTCTTGATTCAAACAAATTGAAGTTCATAATCTTCTTTTGTAAAAATTGTTGAAGATTTTTAGAAGTCCTACATATATGTAACTTTCAATGGATATGACTACGAATTTAAAAACTTAAGGAAAAACTTAAGGAAAAAAATTATATAATTCTTAATTGAATCTAATTATAATTTACCTGCGTGTTTGTAAGCCTGTAAGAACTTTCAATGGATATGACTACGAATTTAAAAACTTAAGGAAAAACTTAAGGAAAAAAATTATATAATTCTTAATTGAATCTAATTATAATTTACCTGCGTGTTTGTAAGCCTGTAAGACAAGAAGAGAGTTATAAAATATACACTGAAGATTTCAAAAAGTTTAAACTTACGTTTTCCGAAGTTTTGTCAATTCCATGGTTTCTGTGTCCGTTCCAATAAAATACGGATTCATCAAATAGTTGTTACACTTTCACTGGTATTGGTATGCGACCACCTCTGTTTTTATGATAATGCAAATTAAATCGGTGCACATTCTTAAACCGAAACGAAATTTAGATAAAGTTTATACTTTTTAGAAAGTATTTTTTTTATAGCACCAAAGGACTTGCAGACTTCGTTGCTGTGTTAGTGCTCCTCTATTCGACATTTGTATTTTGAGATCTTCATTGTAACATTTGGAGCGATAGATATGTAAATATGCATTAATTTCCCGATATGATTGATTGCACCAAAGGACTTGCTGACTTCGTTGCTGTGTTAGTGCTCCTCTATTCAACATTTGTATTTTGAGTTCTTCATTGTAACATTTGGAGCGATATATATATTGTCATACCATTTTTTCTTTGACAATAAGAGAAAGGACATCATGTTTCTGAAAAATGCAAATTATAAATATAATACAAATAAGAACCACAAAAAAAATGGAATACCTTATTGATGAGACTTGTGCACTATGATCACCAATCCCAATTGCCAGATGAGGCATGTACTTTATGACCCTCAGTAAAGCCATTTTTTATACGAGAAACAACATATTATATATAGAGTCCAAATACATATATAATCAGGAATGTGGACGTAGATAAAATATCCGAATGTAGCTCCAAAGTATAATACTAGCTTCACATAAATCTCCAGTGAAAAAAATTGGGCGGCGTCACAGAGTTCTCAAGTTCTTTGTAAAATCAACCATTTCCTCTGACAACGAACAAATTTCCCGCGTTTTTTGTACTTCCTGAGGCTTGTTTGTATCAATACAGGAAAGTTCTCATCGCAAATTATGTGTATGTTTTTATATAAGCGATTTTGTATTGGTAAAATTAGCAATATCTCCGAATTTTTTATATCAATCACAAGCCGTATTCTTAAAATTCTTAAGAAGCTTTAATTTGGAAGTATTTTTAACAGCAAATTATAAAAACTTTAACTTTAACAAGATACTCGCGAAAAAAATCAAATGTACTCTCCCGAACCGTTGCAAAAACTGAATATCAAAAGAGAAAAAGAAGAATGTTGACATTTGCAACAGGGTGTCACAAAGAAAAACTAATTTAAAGACGATAGACAGGGTCCTGCAAATCGAATTAAAAGTTGCATTTGGCAATGCTGTATCTAATAGATAAATTCAAATTAGATTAAGCTTTTGCTAAGTTTACACTTGCTGTAATCCAGAATTTTTAGGATGATAACAGTATAATGTCTAAAATTTTCAATTACAAATTTGGTTTCCCAGAGGTGTGTCAATGCGACCACCTGTATTCTTCTACCATGACATTAAAGCCTTATTTATATTGAGTCTCGATTATAAGTCAAATAAACGACCAATCTTCGTAAAACATATAGTTTATGTTTTTGTATGTTCATTCCAAACATTGGATTGGATTTTTTTTGTAGAAAAATAAATAACTACGCAAAATTGACAGAAATCCGGCACACTTAGAAAAAATTGTAATTAGCTGAAAGCTCCTTTTTATTGTATATTCTAGAAACAGTAAAAAACTATTAGTTTTGTAATATTTTTATCATAAAAAACAAATCGGCTATCGTAGTAAAATATATAAATTTTTGAATGTTCCGTTTCGAAATATGCAAGAGTCTTATAAGTTTACCACTTTTCCTAGAATATGCTCTGTTCACGAACCTATAAGAATTTACTAGTTTTGCAATTTTCTTCGATATCATAAATGGAAAATCGGTTATCGTAGTGAAAACTTTTACATTCTAGCAGTTCTGCGAGACCAATAGCATAACTTTAAGCCGATTTAAATTAAATTAAAAAATGTCTGTCTGCTTTGTCGACAGAGTGATACCCTCAGCCGGTAGGGTGCGAATACATAAAACGCTTATCCGGCTCGCTTCTTCGAAAATTAACAAAGGAGCCTAGGGCCAAAATCAAACTAAGTCAACCTAAAACTCCTTTGTTCATCTACGAAGAAGCCAGTCGATGACTTAAGCCAGCCAAATATACGCGTTATGTATTTCCACCCTTAGTCTGATCTAATCATTGGAGGTGACATGTTTGGATGATGTGTATATACTTTTTGAAAATGCTCAACATTTTTGGGAAGTTACGAAAAAGAATGGGACGACATATCCAATATACACTATTTTTGAAGAAAATCGCTGATTTATTTTGCATGTATAAGGGTTATAATGTTAAAAGTGATGAAGGTACCACAGGGACTGGGCCCATAAATTTCATATTTATATCAGACTTTTTGTTGGTAAAAATATATATGTATGTTTGAAGAAAATCGTTGATAAATTTCGCATGATATGAGAGTTATTATTATTGAGAATCTTGACCCTTTGTGGGGGAGGTACCAGAAAGAGGGAACAGATATATTATAACTCCATAATAGATCTCGTGTAGTATTAGGTTGTTTCACGTTGCTCACGTTTGTTTATTCAAAATATTGATCCGTCGTGGGGAGGTATCAGAAGGAAAAGTGCGAAAAGCATATTTCGCATTTTATGAGCGTTTTAGATATTCCAAATTTTGACCCTTTTCAGCGAAAGTATTCAAAGGAGTGGTCCGATATATCCTATCTTCACATCAGATCTCCGCTATACTCCATCTTTACCCGAGATTTTGTAATGGTAAAAATATTGGTATATGTGAAATTTGAAGAGAATCTGCACTATATTTCCCATTTTATGAACGTTTTAGATATCCCAAATTTGGACTCTTTGTAGAGGCGATACTTTTAGTTCGATCTTGTCCATTCCTTCACCCTTTCTTGTGGTAATGCAAATATCACGATTTGCTAAGTTTGAAAACATTCAGATTATTTGTACACTTCCTATTTTTTATGAAAATTTTGACCTTTTGTGGGGGATGTACCAGAAGGAGTGGATCGATATATTCCATCTTCACAGCAGATCTTGTGCTATTAGAATTAATGAGATGTGAAATATGAAGAGAACCGGATGCCTATTTCGAATTTTGTAACCGGTTTTGGTTATTCAAAACGTTGACCCTTTGTGGAGGTACCAGAAGGAGTGGTCCGATCTCTACCATCTATATAACAGATCTTGTGTTAATGGATATATTGACATTTGTTAAGTCTGAATGGAATCGGATGTTAAAATCGTGTTTTATGAGCTTCATGGCTGTTTCAAATGTTGACCCTTTTTGGGGGAGGTACCAGAAGAAGTCGTAACAGTTGCATCTTCACACCCGACCTTGGGTTAATAAAAATATTGTGAAGTGTGTAGTTTGAAGGCAATCAGACACTTATGTCGCATTTCAAAAGAGTTATAATTATTCAAATTTTTGACCCTTTGTGGGTGAGGTACGTGATAGATTGGACCGATATTGTCCATTTTCGCACCTGGCCTGCACTGATGCAAATATTAGGATATAGAATGTTGGAGCAAAATCGAATCACAATTTCTCTTTCTGTTCAGCAAACTATTTTTTTTTGAAAATTTCGATTTTTTATCTATGTTTGATAATAATAATGTACCAAGTTTGGACCAAATCGGTTACACCTTTCGAGAGTTATCGTGAGTACCAGCCATCCAGACACACAGAAGGACGGACATCGCTAGATAGACTCCAAATGTCTAGAAACGGATTTGGTACAAAGATACCTAGAGTCTAAAACCGTTGTTTGATGAGGCACGTTTTGGCCGAAGCAAATGGTATATGCCCTCATTATCCATATCGCTGAGGGTATAATCATGGTACAATGAAGAGAAGGTAGGTCAACTTTGAAAAAATAGCAAGTATAGAGGTCTACCTGTTTGGCTTGTAATGTCAGAATTATTATCAAAACAATAAAAAATCAAACAAATTGTTGCATTGATTTTGAATAAATAATTTAAAACCGCGAAAACTGAATGAATGGTCAAAATTTCTTTTCAATATCATGTTCTATATATCTCTTATAGTTTATTTCGCGACAAAAACTGTAGATTTTGTCGATGCATTCGTTGCAATAAGCATTTTGAAAACACCCGAATTTGAATATTTTCTGAACAATTTTTTATTATTGAAAAGAAGACACACACATAAGCAAATGAAGTTGACATATTAAGCCAGAAAAATAAAAAAAATTAAATCATATGGTAGTTCTGCCCTACCTTGAATTCATTGTACCATGGGTATAATAAACAATAATTGAGGTGAAAGCTTTCAATTAGACAAATTCAGTCCGGTAAAAATTTGTAGCTAAATTTCCAGCCTCTGATAGCTCTAGATGTGATATTTAAAAGATTTACAACCATTTCGTGCACGTTCTTACTGACTAGAGTAGAATTTAACATTTATTAATTTTACCTTTACCAGTTTTACCTTTGAAATGCACGGGAAAACAACATATATTTGGAAGTTTTACCTGGTAACAATAGTACCATATTTTATTCGTTTGGCAACACTAAACAGGAGCTTAATGTCTTTAAAAATTCTCTGTGTCACCCTGTTGATCTCATTAGATTCGACTTCATTTCTCCTTTTTATTCGCAGTTTCTTTTAACGTCGCGTACGGTTCGGTTCAGCAAATTCTTTCTACGTAATTCGAGTATAAAAAATATCTGTAAAACTTTTATAAAAATGCTAAAATACACAGTGTATAAAATGCCATATGCCACTCCAAACTATAATTTGTGTAAAAGTTTTACTGTTTTTCTCCCAATTTAATGTAAAATTGTGTTGTACAAGAAAAAAAGGCGCAAATTCTTGACAAGCAAAAGTGTGTTAGTGCAAAAAAGGCGGGAACATTTATGGAGGAAGAGGATGTTCGTTGTTATTCCCTTTTGAATCATGAGTCATGACATTGCAACATTTGAAGACTCTAGAAGATTGCATTGTCAAACTGGATTGAAATTATTGAATTGGAAAATGAATAACCAAATCGTCCTTGGATTTTAGTCGTAAATTCTGTTTCAAAGATATAATCAATCAAATGGGTATGTCATTTGAAATCTAATTGGAAGAATTCTGATTGAAACCAAAATGCAAGACCATAATCAGTGGAAGGTTTGAAGTTATTTCCATGTACCAACTTCCGCTTTGGTTGGAGCTTGCCCATCACTGCGGCTATAAGTTAATATCCTTCCTGAATATAGATAGATATTCTGGTCACAAACCTTTGGATTTTTACCCTCAAAGAGAATAAAGCATTGGGAAAAGGTAAGTCTTTTGTAATAATTTGATAAATTGATATTAATATTTTGCAATTTTTATAACATTCTTTGCAGAATAAACCTCGCTGGCGTTTTCAATTAATATTCCAAATCGGAAGCGATATTATATCGATATCAGACACTGTGTCCAATGATTTGCGATAGTGAAACAATTATAAGAATATCTTCCATTCATCGAGTTACCACAATCATCAGAAATTATTCGGTTTGCGTTGCAGTGCTTTTCGTACATTCGGTTAGTCTCCTTTTTATCGGTTCGGTTCGCGTCCTAAATTTGAATTTGTTATCGGGTACAACATTCATTTTAAAATTTATCGAGGGGGTGTCAGTCAGAAAATATTTGCAAATTTGTTCTATTATCACTAAATCCCTTCCAACCCTTACATATTTGAAGGATTAAGGACTCATCTTGGAATGCATTGCAGCTATATAATGCGAAATGTGAGTATATGAGTCACATATGTTATTTCAATAATTCTCAAATTATTCTTTATTTTGTTCACAGGTCCACAATTCAAGAGAATATTATCAATCTACAGGTAATTCAAAACATATGCTATATTTAATTTATTTAATTATTTGAAACCACTACTGCCCATTACATAACGACTCAAAACTACATGATTTTAGTATATTGTTTTAACGGTTGACTCCAAATGCGTTGTATGCAAAACAAATATCGAAATGAGGTGGACAAATATGTATTTTCAAAGTATTTAATTCAGTAATATAAATACCAATACGTGTTTAATACTTTTCTCTTCTATCATATTCATTAAATCATTGTGCAATACAAATGCTCATATACTGTTTACACTTAAATATATTAAATACGTTTTGGAAATAAGACTTCACGTACAAACGAAATGCAGTAGAACTGTAGAGATTTGCCATCTTGTATTGTATTCATTTGAAAACTAAGAACGTAGTTATGCTGCTTTTAAAAGTCAATCATGACTCTTGTTTCAGATGGTAGCCAGCTGATCCATTCCGTGTCGCTGACCCCATGTTTTAGGTTTGAAAGATCTTGTCTTCATAGTTAAATAAAAGTTAGTGGAATATGACGACACTCCCGCTCATTGTTGTGTTCATTGCCGATATATCCAATTTTTTTTATAGGAACTTGAAAATGTGAGCAAGCTCGGTTATTATTATTTTATTTATTATTATTCCTTTTGTAGAACATGAAAATAGTTTTCTATAACACACATAACATCATCATCTAGCTAAAATCAAAGTTAATAGTAAAACAAATTACAAAATGTCTTTTTACTCCATAAAGTATTAAGTGTTTTTAATATTTGTTAATTTCTATCAATTCTCTTTCAGGATAATTGCTTCACTGGGATTTTTAAGTTGATATTTGAAATCGACGTTATATTATATTGTGATGCTTATATCCTACGACAATCCAACAATATCATCAAGTTTCCAGCATCAGCAGATTTTATTCAGTTCGTGTTCAAGTACATTTCGGATTATCTTTTATTTAACGCTTCGGTTCGCGTCTGCTCGTAAATTTGAATTTGCTATCGCAAACAATATTTTATTTATCATTTGTCGGCCAACTAAGTGCGTTATCCTTTAAATTTGATAAAGTGGTAACATTCGAAAGAAATTTCAAAATAATTTGCCTGAGATGTTTTAAAGAATAACGTTTAGTTTTGAAATGCAGCACAACCAAATAAAACAATGCGGAATGTAAGTATTTGCCTCATAGATGTTATTTCAAAATTCTTTAAATATTTTTCTCTTTTTCACAGGTTTATTTTTCAATATAATATTCTCAATCTACAGGTAATTAAAAAACATGCACCTTATTAGATTGTATACAATATCAAATCATTCAACTCAGTTTTAGTCTATTCTTGTAATCACACTATTGAGACAGAAGGCTAAAATTTGGCACACATGTTTATTTTGTCAGTAGACATAGGTTAACGCTTTCGTATAGCCCCCATAAAATTGTACACCCCCATCTTTGGTATTTTGCCTTTGATTTAAGTTGCCTTTTCTGAACGGAATGGTTTCAGACTCGGTTTTTAGAGAACTTTCAAAACCCTTATAATTTGTTTGTAACATACAAAAGGAAACGTGACAGAACTATATTGATTAACATAGAGCCACATTCTGAACTGATTAATGTATGTACATCCCTCCGTATTTTTGTAATCATCAGATCGAATATTTTGTCCAATTGAGACAAACCTTTAAACAGCTTTGTTGATTGAACCAAGTACAAACCCTATTGAAATTGGTGGTAATCGGTAAATAGATAGATAGGTAGATAGATACAGCTCTCCTTCGCTTGATTTTAATTTTAAACCCTCCACCATAGTATGGAGGGTATATTAAGTTTGTCATTCGTTTGTAACACATCGAAATATACATTTTAGACCACACAAAGTATATATATATTCTTGATCAGCATAACATTGTATGTGGCATAAAATTCTATGTTAACGATGACCGTCCGTCTTTCTGTCTGTCCGGGCTATATAGGTCCACGTGTAGGTATAGCCCCCATATAACGATACCTCCCAATATTCGGTATTTTTATGATTTTAGCGACATTATTCACCGGAATTGGTCCATATTTCGTGTTTGAATTTCTAAAAGGTACTACAGTCTATGACAAAAAATTGTCTATGCAAGTCCAGGTCTTCGTATAGCCCCCATATAACGGTACCTCACTATTTTCGGTATTTTTCTAATATTAGCGACCGGAATTGTTTGAATTTTCGTATTTGCAATTCGTACCGGGTTCTACAGCCTCCCTATATTCGGTGTTTTGATGACTTTAACGACATTATTAACCGGAATTGTTCCATATTTCGTCGTTGAGTTTCCTAATAGATACTACAGTCTATGTCAAAAAATTGTCTATGCATATAACCTCCCTATACCTCTCTATATTTATTTTGAGGTTTTTAGCGACTTTATTCACCGGAATTTTTTCAAATTAAGTATTTGAAGTTCCAAATAAGAAGTACAGGCTGTATCAGAAAATTGTCTAAGCAGGTCTTCGTATAGCCCTCTGATAATTTTTTGAGCTCAATATTTGCAATTCGTACCGGGTTCTACAGCCCAGCCCCAGGCCCCATATAACGGTACCTCCCTATATTCGGCATTTTGATGATTTTAGCGACATTATTCACCGAAATTGTTCCATGTTTCGTGTTTGAGTTTCCTAATAGGTACTTGTCTATGTCAAAAAATTGTCTATGCATATAACCTCCTTATACCTCTAGCTACATTATTCGCCGAAATTATTAAAATTTCGTATTTGCACTTCGTAATGGGTACTACAGTTTGTGACAGAAAATTGCAGGTGCTCGTCTTCGTATGGACCCCAAAATAACGGTAACTCCATACATACGTCATTTTTAATATTTTAACAGAATTTATAACGAATTCTATTTTTCATTTATTTATTTTATTCTTTTTTTTGAAAATTTCCAAATTCTTCCAAATGGTGGAGGTTATTCAAAGTTCGGCCCGGTCGAACTTATTGCTTTTTCATTGTTTTTATAGACAATTGCGTAAGATTTGACTAAACGGAATATTGTTGACTTTTCGATCATATAATCAAGATAGTTCGGTAAGTTTGGTCTTCAATTAACCCTACCTTCAAAATAAGGAGATTTTCTGTAACTTTTTGAAAAATCATAAATATCCGAACGAAGGAGGTTCTCGACTTTGCTCATTGTTAACTTTCACATGGAAAGTAATTTTGCCACATTGAATTTATAAATGGACTATTTAGATTCAAGAAAAAAACTACTATACAGTATTTTTATTGGGGTCAGCAATGTGATAAGAATAAAATTAAACACAGAAAGAAGGAAAACTTACTATTTTCGATTTGAAATAAATAATATATAAATATGTATAATGTTATTATTTTTTAACCTTTTTTATTAATCCAAAAATTCGAATAAAGGATTTGTTTAGGGATGGATTTAAATAGTTATTAATGGCTATATGTATATTTAATTTGAGTATTTTTGAGGCAAAATTCTAAACGGATTTAGCCAAATCCTTCTGTTGGGCTCGCTGTCTTTAGAGAGGGTTTAGAATCTGATGTGTCCTTAATTAATATATAAAATTCAGAAAAAAAGTGTGTAGGCTTACATAGAATTTTCATTGAATGAAAGAAAATTTAGCATTGTGAGTTCTTATGTGTAGGAGACAACCTGATAAAACTGTTTTCATCATAAAAATATAAAAATTCTTTTTTTTGCGTTAATGAAAAAAAAAAATAACTTAAAGAATACAATAGACCTGTGTCTTCAATGATTTTTACTGAAATTATTTAATTACCAATTGCACTTGTTTTCTAACCAAGTTATCAAACAAAAAAGTATACTTATCAAAATACATATCACATTGATTGCAATTGGTTTGAATAGGGATTTATGTGTCAACAGTGGATTGGTTTCCTATATCACCCTCTCATACCTTTCACTTTCAACATACCTTGAGTATATAAGCCTTAAATAAATTCACATTCGAACCATTACTAGTAATAGTATTCCCATCAAACCTGATAAGGGTCCCAAGGTGATTGCATTACCATTTATAGTTATTGAGATTTTATGACAGCGACAATAAATCTCTGCTGAAATTCAATAAAACTCCTGTAAACAATAGACTGCCATAAACTGATAGTTGTTCATTTTTTATTTGCATAGAGTACTTGAATAAATGATATGCACACATGCGATAAAAGAATTTCCTAGTAACTACGGCTGCATATTAATGCAGAAAGTGGGTGCACACACTACATTCTTGGATGAATCTATAATGCTGAGGTGGTAGGAAATCTAAGATTGCGTTGGGGGTAAATTCAGTAATAGTTTTGATATGGCGAAAGAATGTCAGGTATATTTATTGATAGTATCTAAAAATACATGCATTCCAATCGATTTTGTGAATAATGATACCTTTCATTTTTTTATGAAGTTTACTTATTTTGTAAAAATAGAATTTCGGGGGCGCAAAAAACAAAAAAAAAAAAAAAAACAGTAAGAATTTTAAAAAGACATTAAAAGTTATGAAAAATTTTGTTTAAAAAACTCTGATAAATTTTTGAGCTCCATAAATTTAACATATTTTTAATATTAAGTAAATAATTATCTATCTATATCTCAAATGCTAGTTTTTTATTATTAGCCCTTAATCACACTCCAAATTACATTGTTTTAGCACCGTATTTAGGAATTTGATTTCGGATTGGACTTTCTAAGCTCTGTGAAAAAGGTCTGACTTAAAAATCAAATTTAGGTGGATTTTTCAGAAAAATGTAATTTACTTACCCTTAGAAAAGTATTCAGATTTTTCCTCGATGAAAACATTTAAAATTTAATTTTGAAGAAATTTTTTGTTCAACCTCACGTAAATATATATTAATGTTTATATTCATATTGCATACGAAAATGGTATATAAACATTGCAATTAATTGTGTTGCAGTTTATTATAGTTTTCCAAAGCTTTTCAACATTTGTGGTTTTAGTACAATGTATAACAGTTTTAGACTAATGTTAATAACAGGTGTTGTAATAGCTTCCCTTTTATAAATGTGTTAACAATATTAGAGAAATTGTTTTAATGACGTCAAAGCTCAAAATATTGGGAAAAATTATAATGTTTTTGATTTGGAGAATTATTTTCTTAACATTCGCCAAAAGTTTTTAGAAATCCTAAAGGATTTTAAAATTCGAACAGTAAATTTAATGATATTGTTTCCAGAGGATCAATTATTAAACAAAGTCTTATGGGGTTATGCTTTTTATACCCTACACCACAATGTGGTCAGGGTATTATGTCTTTGAGCATTTCTTTGTAACAGGCAAAAGGAAACGAGATAGACATTTGATGATCTGCATAGAATCACACTCTGAATCGATTTATGCATGTCCGTCCGTCCATCTGTCCATGTATTTTTGTAAACAAAGTACATTTCACATTTATTGCCCTAACCAGATGAAATTTTGCAAAAAAACATTTGTTTGGCCCAAGGACAAACCCTATTAAAATTGGAGATAATCGGTCAAAATTTAGATATAGCTCCCATATAAATCTTCGTCCGATTTGCCTTTTACTGTGCACCAAGCGTGTACTATCAGCCCGAATAGTATGGAATTTTGCACATACAACCAAATTAGTATGCCAAAAAATAAGTATGCCAAATTTGATCGAAATCGGTTTAGATATAACTGTAGCTCCCATATATATTGTTTATCCTATTTGATATTTTTGTCCTCCGCAGCCGTAATATGCACTCTGTAACAACGATATTTGGGGAAATATATCAAATACAGCACAGACATACCTTTCCCAAATTTTATAGAGATCGGTTCAGATTTAGATAAAGCTCCCGTCCGATTTTCCTTTTATTGTGCACCAAACTTGTAATATTAGTCAAAATGGGATGGGATTTGGCACTTATGACCAAATTGAATCTAGAAACAAGTATGCCAAATTTGGTAAAAAATCGGTTCAGATAAAGCTATAGCTCCCATAAATATTGTTTATCCGATTTGTTATATTTCTTATATGAAGCTCTACAAAATATGCAAAAATTCCGTCCTTCGGACTTTCTTTACCGGTTTTTCCTGCAGAAAGGTTTTGTGTAGGTACATAATTTGTAATTAACCCAATGTTATGGTACCTCCTGATTTTTTGATATTTTAAGTTCATTTTCAATTTTCTATAATTATTTGGATAGAATTGGATTCTAATTGAATGAAAATTCGAACTATGAAAATTCCACACAATTGCCCATTTGATATGTAGAAATACGGCATCCCACAATTTTGGGAATTTTGAAGGTCCTATTCATAATGTCATTTAAACTTATTTATTTTTAAAAGGGTATAATTTGAAAAAAATATATGTTGCCACCGAAGGTATGGAATTTAAAAAAAAATCAAAGTTTTCAAATGCTAAAAACCTACAAAATATGTAATTATAAATATTTAGCAAAATTTGGGAGGGTTTTGCTTTTTATATCCTTTAGACGAAGATGGGTGATTATTAAGTATGCATTTGCTGTCCATGCAAAAAAAAAAAAAATGAGACAACCCCATAGTGTCCTTTATGCATCTCCTCCATCTGTATTTTTGTAAACAAAGGACGAATCCTATTGTAAATTATGATAACCTGTCCAGGTTTAGATATAGCTCTCATCATCCGATTTGACGCTTATTGTGCAGCACATGTGTAATATATATCCAAATGAGATGCATTTTAACATATGAAGTCGAATTCTGCATAGAAGTAAATATGTTGAATTTGGTGGACATTCGGATAGAGTTATAACCACTATACATATGTTGCAATAAATTTTAAGATTTTTGATACGAGACATAATATAAAACCTAGAAATGCCTTCATAGAATTGTATTAAAACCCGTTCCAATTCATTACTTCAATTTTTGTACCAGATTGGTGAAGGGTAGCAAATAGTCGGTTTCGTCCCTAGGGCACCCTTAGATTCATACGATAAAACGTTTATTTATCATGATTATTTCTATTCCTATTCATTAAATTTATTCTATTAATTTTTAATGCACCTAGTACATCAATGTTGTAAGTAGATGAGCTTTGAACTTATAACCCAGCACAAACATCTTTGTTTTCCACACCTTCAGCCTATGTCTAATGTTATGATTCTTACCGCTTTTCTATTGTTTTGTCTCAATCCTTTTAACATTCATTTCTTTATTTCCTTCTTCTTTTGCATTTCTTTTAATCCGTTTTTGTGTTTTGCTCCGATTATCCTATCCAACGTTAATACATCTGATTGCACTGGCACGTGATAGCTAAACAACTAAAAGCTTACAATCCATAAAGGATTGACTATTATCTATTAAGGGTAGAAAAGCTCAAATGCACTCCACCCTAGACAAAAAAGATACCAAGGGCCAGATGTTAACTTTTTTTGCATCGCATTCCGGTTGTTCCCGTTTGAAGAGTTTTCTTCGAATAGCTCTACTGACACAATGCGGCTTTCAGTGTTTTGTAAACTTTTAGTAGCGTAAGTAGTATCGCACCTGACAATTTGTATAACTTTTTCATATTCATTTTTTCATTCATATCAATTTCGAATATATTGTCCCCTCTTTTTGGAACCTCCAACACCAAAATTAAAATAAATTCACCATAAAATAGAGGGTATATTAAGTTTGTCATAGCGATATCACCTGCTTTTCAATATTTTAAAGGTCTCGCTCCCAATTTCTGCTCAAGTCAGCTGTTATTTCTAGTTATCAGGGAGGTGCAATTATTGGTAGGGCTTCCATATAGCTCCATAGCTTCCAGTCTCTTATATTCGGTATTTTGAATGTTTTGGTTCCTATTTATAATCAAATCAGAAGAAATTTGATATTGGGGTTTCTTTATCTCTCTCTCTCTCTTATATCAAATTATAGGGATTTTGATAATAGATTGATCATGATCGAAAAAAGGTTATTTATGCTCCTCTTTCCGAAATGTCAAATTTTATAGATATAGATATCCTCATGTAAATTCAGTAGAAAATTTTCGTAATATGAAATTGAAGGCGCCGTTGGCCAAATAAAGCCTTTTTGTCAATGATAATTTATTTCTATTGTGTTAACAGAGGTCTTTGCTGCAAATGAATTTATTTTACACAACAATACGTATTAACCTGACCCCATAAAGCCTTAAATTCCAACAGTTACTATTTGACATCATTGCATAAATTTAATAGCAAAAAATCCGGAAAAATACCTACAAAATGTAATGAAATTCAATACGTGTCCTATTTTTCGTTCCTCCCTTTTTCAAATTTGCATGACAAAGAATATGCACAAAATAAGCTTTCAAACAAAAACAGCAAACTTGCCTTTAAATACCAAACAACTTGAGCAGGCATATCAACTTTAACACAAATACCTTTCTTATCGCAATCATCATTTGGCTCAGGTTTTGGTGAAAGTAAAAAAGTTTGGCAAAGAAAACCGTTTAAAAGGTGTATGTGTGTGCTTTTTCTCTTTGTTCTTTTAGAGCCTTTGAATATCAAATTACTGAAGTTTGGAAGGCATTTTTTTCACTCAACACAAAGAGTTTTGGTTCATAACTTAATACCAAAGGGGAATGAATACGGTGAACCGGCTTGTATAAAGAACAGGAGCCTAAACTTTACCTTTAGGGCTAAAAGAATTTAGGAAAATTATCGAAATGAAATTTTCGAAGTGAAAATTTTACATATTAATCTGCACAATACGTAAGTCAGACCCCTTGTCCACTACAGCTTGCGCTGTGGGATTTTAAAGTGAATGCTTAGCAACCCAAAGCATAGCAGTCCCTCTCGACTTCTAAAGAAGGTCACTCCGGCCTAGTCTGTTGCTACTTTACGAACCTTTCTGCTGTACAAATCCAATTTCCAGTACTAAGACTAGCATTCTATTACTTTTCAAAAAGCTTTAGGACCTCCTTTAAATTCGTTATAGGAGGTGAAGCCAACATCCCGCATAGGATCTTCCCAAAGGGATTCGATGCAATTGACTGCATAGATTCGGAAATATACCGATTCCTTATTTTTGCAGATAATGGACCTAGCTACCCTAGAGAGTGCAGTTCGGCCAATCCGTACATTCCGTTGTTTGACGTCATCCGACAGGTAAATACCGTATCTCCTCATCTATCAGCAGTCAATGATCTTTGTTGATATACTCATTGGGTCAGCCTGATCAATGACCGCTACTCTAAGGTCAACCGGTACTATCCGTTGAGCAGATTGATGATATTACTTTAGTTTTCGGTCGCAAGTTTTCTGACAGGAACGGTCTTCGCCTACCCATTAGTGTGCTTCCCATTATTCTTCTTTGCTGGCACCGAAGATTACGAGACGGGCTTTTGTACAGTTACAACGTGATAATTTTCTTCGCCTTGGGTTTCTGCTCCTGAGTTGACCGCATCTTCTTCATAGCCACTGACTAAGAGGGGGATTTGGTCGCCCTCGTTGCTGCTTTTTTCAGCAATGACATCTCAGCTGGCATCTTATGTCCGCTCGTTATAACCTTCATAGAATTTGTCTTTGCGCTTCCGGTTGTGTTGATGAATCAACTGATGAGCTCAGAAGAGCCAGACTTCGATTTTCTCTTCTTCATCGCAGCCTTTCTGAGGCCTGCGGTTCCACAGGCTTAACCTCAGCCTTGCCTTTCTTGTATTGGAGGGACGCATCTCCATCTCTGGCTCCGCAGTCTTTTTGAAGGCTTCTGGGTTCCAGTCTGTGATGTCACCTTTACAGATAAGCATGGGTTTCACCACTGTTCTGCATGTGTGAACAGGTTTGCGTTAGAATATGTCCTTTCGATCTACCTAACGAACTTTAGGTTCGTCCTGATAAGCTGCAGCTTCCTATCAGTAAGCTTTGATGGATTCCCGTCGACATATTGACTACAGCAGCTTACAGTAAATTAATTATCGTCCAGATGCCCGAAGAAAAAAAAATATTTGCCACCATCGAATAAACTACTATTTTTATTCAAATGAATATAATGCCATATAAATTCCAGCATGTCACAATAAATCCATAATAAAAGCAGGAAAGTGAAACCTCTCCAAAAACATAAACGAAAACCACACATTTCATATTAGCATAAAAATAAATATATGTATATGTTTCGAGGAAAATATGCAAAAGGCACCATATGGAAAAAATTACATATGAAACTATTTATGACTCCATTGCATTAATCAGTTTTCTCCAGAATATTAATTATTTAGGAATAATTAATTTAGGAATAATTAAAAAACAACAATCCAATCTAGTATGGATTTTTCGTAGAATCCACTTATCTTTATCGGTTATGCACAATGTGGTAGAATTAAAAGTGTTGTTGATTAATTAAAGTCAAACAATTAAGCAAAAAAATTTTGAAACAAAAAAAAAATAATTTTATTAATGGCGACACTGGTGAATATGAAACAACTGCCACTTGGGCCACGTCCACCAGTCTCTATGGACATTTGTAGTATGTTACAAATGCCGTCGGAAAAAAATTGTTAAATAACTAGGAAGGTTATTTTTTCAAATTTCGTTTTTAGATGCTGGTTATGATGAGAACGGCATCTGCTAAATTTCTTTCGAATCGGCAAGAATATAGATATAGCTCTCATATATAACTTTCATCCGAGTTGAGATTTAGTCTCCTCAGAATCATAATATGAACTCTGTAATAATGATATTCGGTACGAGGCATCAGACAAATTTGGTCGAAATCGGTTCAGATTTACATGTAACTCCCATTATATTCCCCTCAAATTTTATTGTGAATGATAAATGCATAAATGCTATTAGCTATCTTTTCATGGTCTTAAAATTTTGTCGATATCATTTAATTTACATATTGATGAAATCTGGTTTATTAGATGTATTAGATGTTGGTGCAAATGTAGGTTGTTTCCCAAATACGCCCCAATATCGAAAGTTCTATTCCAAATGATACACGGACTAAAATAAAAACTAGATTAAAAGACACTACACATTCAACCAAAAGACAATTATTAATGTTTAACAGTATTTTTTATTTCTAATAATAATCTCGATTTACATTCTTTCTCCACGTATTTTCTAATTTTTGTTGTTAATGTATTGCAAACAGTTTTTGTTTGGCGGCAACAATAATATAAGGCTTTATTAAGTTTAAATGTCAGGAAATGGCGAAAAGAAAATATGACATCTTTGACAACTCGGCACAAGGCCGAGAGTTGTTGCCAGATTATAATTTTTGGCTTTCGAGGTTTTGAAAATGTTATGAACATATTTCTATTAATTTCTTTTTCGAACGACTAACTTCAAAATGTTTTGCCCCAAAAACATGTCATCTGCCACATAGTGCAATTTTTTTGTTTTTGTTTTGCCTAAATATCTATGTTTTGAGTTCCACAACCGAACTGTAGTAATATCAAATTGGAATTTAACATATTTCAATATTCATAATTTAGGTTTAAAATTTGGAAAAAATCAAATTTCGTATTTAGCGGAGGGGGAGATAACAACATTTTGAAAAATAATAACTCTCTTAAAAAAGGGAGAGCACTGTTCGATTTTCTTCAAATTTTCCACATTCCAACAATTATATATTCTTAGCCGTATGCCTATAGAGGAGATTTAGATAATTTAGTCTAATATAATTGCACATCCCTTTATTCGGTATATACGCGACATTTTTTACCGAAATTTTTTCAAATTTCGCATATAAAGTTCGTAACGGGTACTACAACCTATGACAAAAATTACTTATGGAGGACCACTTCTTTATATAGCTCCATATAACTGTTTTCCTTTAAGCAGCATTTTTCGACGGATTTTTTTGGAAAATTTTTAAGTTTCTTCAAAATTGTGTGTGAGTTTATTAAATGTTATGTTCGACGGAACTTAGCCTTTTTTTTGTCATTCCGTTTGTAACATCCTTAAATATTCGTCGTAGACCCCATAAAGTGTATATATTCATAATCAGCATTAAATTCTATGTCGATTTAACATTGTCCGTCTGTCTGTCTGTCCGTCTGTCTATTGAAATCACGATACAGCCCACATTAATTGACGTAAAGCGCCAAATTTAGCAGAGCAATTTGTATTGTGTCTATGATGGTTGGTATACCACGTTCTGGTATAGTCCCCATATAACGGTACCTACAGATATTCGGTATTTTGATTATTTTTGCCACATTTTTTCACGGATTTGTCTGAAAATCGGTATTTGTAGGTCATAACGGGTCCCAGTTCGTGTGGCGAGACATTGGTATAGTCCCCATATAAAGGTACCTCCCGATATTCGATATTTTGATTATTTTTGTCACATTTTTTCACGAATTTGTCTAAAAATTGTTATTTGTTGGTCATAATGGGTTCCACCTCCGGTGGCGAAATATTGCATGTATGGGTCCACGATTTGGCATAGCCCCCATATAACGGTACCTCCCGATATTCGGTATTTTGATGGCTTTTGCCACATTTTTTCACTGATTTTCTAAAAATTTGTATTTGTAGGTCATAATGGTCCTAGTTCGTGTGGCGAAACATTGTATGCATAGGTCCACGTTTTGGTATAGTCCTCATATAACTCCCGATATTCGGTATTTTAATGAATTTTGGCACATTTTCCCATGAATATGTCTAAAAATTGGTATATATGGGTCATAATGGGCTCTAATGCTTCCTTAACCCTAAGGTGGAGAGTATTAAAAGTTTGGCCCGGCCGAACTTAATGTTTTTTTACTTGTTTTTATTTGTTTTCATGTGACATTTTCCAATCGTTGTACTTAATAGAGCGACAGCCTTCAAATTGTTGTCATTTTAATATATCTGAAAATCATTTTGTTTACTGAAAGGACTACAGTTACGATTTTTTACTAGAATTGATTTATATAGCACAAAAACAGTTTATATTTTTCTATGATTCTGTAGAACCCAGCTTATTTACTCCAAGTTTGACGTAAATAAACAAACTTTAATACTTCAAACCATGCTTGGTCCTTCAAATTATTATTATTCGACGAATTCAAATTACAATCGATGAGTTTTATGATATCAATGTTAAATTTCAGCAGGGACATCTATATTAGCTTTTAAAATTAGGACGTCCTAGTACGACAACGGATGTGAACTTTGATCTCAGAATTGATACGATGCTCAAATTGCAGTATATAAGTTAGCAAGTAAGTTCGGATTTTATATCGAAATAAATACAATAACAACCAGTAAAAAAGGTGAAACGTCGGGCGGGGCCTACTATATGATACTCTACACCACTATACATATTTAGTAGAGCTAACAAATAAATGTTAATATGAAGTAGATCGTACAATAACCGTGAAATCGGACAAAGACATCATACCATATACCACTGAGGGTGGCGTAGGATATAAGAATGATTTAAAACTATTATGTAGCCCTGAAACATCATAACGGCACCTATACCTCAATTGTGAACTTATTTCGAATTACAATGGAATTTTATAAATTTTATTTTAACATTCCTTTGTTAACAGTCATCTATACATAAAATACTACCGCATGTTAACTAAAATTCACATCATGCGAACAAGATAATGTTTTACATAAAGTAACCGTGTTATTTTAAATTCGATTTTCTGTTCGTAAAATATTTATTTTCTCTCTCTGCAAACAATTTCTGCATAAATAAACACAAAACTCTCATCGATTCTCTTATACTGCAACGTATACAAATTTTGCCAACAAGTAGCTTCTTTACCAGTTGCCATTCGGCAATGCCAGCGAATGTTAAGAAATCCCTTCAAAGGTTTAAGCATCCGAAATGGGCTTCGAAGAAAACCACAAAAATTAACAACCATAAAAACCAGACGTGTCATGTTCAACGAACTGTCATGTTTGTTTACAAACTGCCGTGGCAAGAGAGTACGACAACCATGTGTGGTTTTCGATACGCTGGATGGAAGTTTTATAGGTGGTTCATAAAATCCATGGTAAATTAAAAACGAGGGGAAAGTGTTACTTCTGGATAAAAATGGGATTTATCTTTGGTGTTCCATATGGAGTTTTATTGCTTTTATGAGCTGACAGACACCAAATGAGGAAGGGGATGTTGAAGAATTCTTTTTCATATTATGTGGTGACTTCAATGGGAGTCATGCAATATTTTTGAGTTATTTAGAATTTGTTAGCAGAATAAAAGTTGTTGTTTTCATATGTTGGATGCTGAAATAAGAATTTGAATAAGAACATAAATTGATTGTAAGTAGAAAAAAAGACCTAAGACGAATAAACTGCAGCATAAAGGTTTTAAAAATTCAGGAGGATGTCCCGTTAATTAATTGTAAAATGTAATGCTGAATTACCTTGCTTTCCAAAATACTTCAGACACAATAGTCCAATGGATTGATATACGGAGATTTTGATGGTCATTATGTGCTGGAAATGACGGGAGGAACCTAATTTTGTAACCATTCCTGGGTGGCGCGTGCTGAGTGCGATGGTATTGAGTCCTATTGGGATGTCCCAGGTCCGCGGCCAAAATGTTTGCGTGCCCTTGGCTTTAATACACCCTCCAGAATATTTTCGCGATAATATTCGGCATTTATTCTGATGCCACGGTCGATTAATTCGAGCAGAGAGCGATTATCGGCTGTTATGGCGGCCCACACCATCACCATGGCTGACGCTTGAGTTCTGGTGGCGAACCGAAGGTACACATTTTCAGCTGACCTCTTTGGCAAGTAAAAACGATAATTTTGTTTGTTTACAAACTGCTGGACAACGAAGAATTTCTCATCGGAGAAAACCAAATTCGGCAGTTCACCACTTTCGGCCAAGCAAAGCAACTCTTTAGCTCTTTTGAGTCTATTTTCTTTCTGCTGCCGTGTAAGTTCTTGCACTTTTAGAAATTTAATTTTTCAATATTTGCCGAATGGAATATTGCAATATGTGTAGCTCACGAGCCATTTTTCGGCCACTGCTACGCGGGTTTCGATCAAGTCGCTTCTTTACTTTTCGAACCATTTCTGCTGATGTTGATGTTTTCTTCCGTCCAATTCCTTGACATCGGGCTACGCTACCAGTATCACGGTAATGAGCGATGGTGAGAGACACAGAAGATTTATTCACATTTAAATGCTGGAGTGCTCTAGCGATAGCCACTTGTGGTTTTCCAGCTTGAATTCCATTTTCTGGAAAATTCTCACAAAATGCTTTTGTACGCTTGTAAACAAAATAATGAGCTGTCACTGGAATAATTTTGACAGCTGTCGGACGAGTGGCTTAGAAATGACAGCAGTCTGAAGTTGGTTGCAGTTTTTTCATCTCACCCTGTACTGCACACAACCACAATTACGAACATGAACACTTTATATTTTCTTATTTTTGGCGTAGAGAACTAAACCATTTGACATCCGTTTTAGAGTTGGTCGTGTTCATTCTTTTCCGCAGTTCTTCATTACTTTGTATGTTAAAAGTTTTTTATAACCTCCACCTTAGTATGGAGGGTATATTAAGTTTGTCATTCCGTTTGTAACACCTCGAAATATACATTTTAGACCCCACAAAGTATATATATTCTTGATCAGCATAAAATTCTGTGTCGATTTAGCGATGTCCGTCCGTCTATCCGTATGTCCGTCTGTGGAAATTACTCTAGCTTCCGAACGAATTTATGTAGATTGATAAAATTTTACTCAAATGTATGCAGGACTTTTGGTGTTGAAAATGAGCCATGTAGGTCCACGTTTTGGTATAGCCCCCATATAACGGTACTTCCCGATATTCGGCATTTTGATAATTTTATCGACATTATTCGCCGGAATTGTTCATAATTTGGTATTTGAAGTTCGTAATGGATACTACAGCCTAAGACAGAAAATTGTCTGTGCAGGTCCACGTCTTCGTATAGCCCCCTTATAACGGTACCTCCCAATATTCGGTAATTTGATGATTTTAGCGTCATTATTCACCGGAGTAGTTTCAAATTACGTATTTAGAGTTCGTAATGGGAACTACAGTCTGTGACTGAAAACATGTCCAGGTCTTCGTATAGGCCCCATATATCAGTACCTCCCTATATTCGGTATTTTTACGATTTTAGGTACAATACTTACCGAAATTGTTTGAAATGACGTGTTTGAAGATCGTAATGGATGCTACAGCCTATGACAGAAAATTGTCTATGCATGTCCACGTCTTCGTATAGCCCCCATATAACGGTACATCCCTATATACGGTATTTTGATGATTTTAGCTGCATTATTCACCGTTTATTTCAAGTTTCGAATTTGAATATGGTAATGGCTTATAACAAACAATTCGTATGTAGGTCCACGTCGTATAGAACACAATATAACGGCTATATTTGGAATTTTTAAGATTTTAACAGAATTTTTAACAGATTTTATTTTTGGAAAATTTCCAAATTCGTTCCAAATGGTAGAGGTTATTCAAAGTTCGGACCGGCCGAACTTACTGCTTTTTAACTTGTTTTTTTTTTATTATTTTTGGGATACTGGTTAAGATTATTAGTAATGCTGAAAGTGGCACACTCGCCTACGAAAGTTATTCGGAGGTGTTGTCCATTTTTGTGTCCACTTCCATAAATGTCCCATTTAATTACTCATTCTGCCATTTTATACCATATTTAATTGAAAGTAAACAACTAAATTTAAATTGAGCATATTTTGCTAATTGTATTTTAATTACAAACAAACATTGAACTGTACAAATATAATGTTAGTTAAAATAGCAACAAAAAAATCAGAAAAAAATAAAACTAATAATTACAGCTAGCTGAAAAAATCCACTATTTTTAGGACAATTTAAACTGTGAGTGTCCATATATATGTTCCCTTTAATTTGTCTTCGCTTTTATGAACATGGTAGCTATTTAATTAATTTTTCGCTTTGCTGATGACCTTTGTGAACCACTAATGTCCTTAAGTGTTGGCTTAAGAAAATTAACCATAATCTTCTTATTCCAGCAAATGTACGACGCGGCATTTTTCCCTTGTTATTCACATAACTTTTTTCTTTTTCTTTATCTTTTAAGTTTGGACTTTTCCTCAAACGAACTGTGGCTTATTCACGCATGTTTTGCTTTTCTGGGATTTTTCTTTCGTGGGGCCTGAATTTTAGCTGGGATTATTTAATTAACATACAACAAGATTAAGACACTCAAAAAAATTGGCGAGTAAAATATCTTTAATATCTGGGTCATTTTACATATTGTTTAGGAAATTTAATGTTTAAAAGTGTAAGGAACAGGGAGGTACGCGAGTACCCGGAAATTGCGAAATTGTTAATTTTTTCAAAGTTTACATTACAAAACTTAGAAGATGGACAGCATTGTTCCTCTCCTTGTCGTAATAGCCCGCACAAATACTTTCAAAAAAAAAAAAAAAAAAAAAAAAATAGTATGAGAAGAATATTGCGAAGCGTTATATGTGTAAACGTCTTAGGTTACATGAAAGTTACAATTTTGTATAATCATACCTTCTATAATTCAAAATTCACAATGGGCTCTTTCTACAAACTACTTAGCATATTCCAATATTTTGCTGATATTACATACAGTATGGTGATGGGATACATTGGTTCAGCCTGTTTTGTTCCTCCTCGTTAAATTTCTAAAGGTCATAAAATATATGTTAGCTGAGTAGAGATCACGATTTAGGTCAATTTTTGCACTTACCAAACTTATGTATTTATTCATTTATTTCAGCGTATTTTTTTTGAGAGCTATAGGAGAATTCTATTCTAAGTATCAGTCGATTTTGCCGACAGATGTAAACCTTTAGCCAATGTTCGATTATTTAAATATATTTTCACTTCTGTTATGATTATTCAAATGTTTGACCCTTTATGGAGTAGGTCCGGAATAAATGGGCCAATGTTGTCCATTTCGTATCGAACCTAAATAAATCTGATATAAATATTGCGACGTGCCAAATTTGGACTATATTGGAAATTTTCTTTACTTTATATGAGATTTGTAATAATTTTTAGAAAACATTAAAATGTGCGTGAGGTACCAGATATAGTCCATCGAAATATTCCATTTTCATACTTCATGCAATACCGACAAAAAAATTTGCATGGGCAAAATTACAAGAAAATCGAACATTTATATCCAAATTTATGCGAAATAATAAATTCCATCTCATCTCAGGTGTCTGGTTGAGAAAAATATTTAGACGTAGAAAGTTTTAAAGTATCGCTGTCTTGTTTTGCAAGTTATGACATAAAAGTATTGAAAATTGTGACCCTTTGTCGTTGAGGTACCAGAAGGGGTCCGTAGATATATATCATCTAGAGAACAGATTTTGTGTTTCCAAACATTTTTGTGTGTGTGAAATTTGAAGAGAATAGTTTTTCAAAATCTTTAATCCTATGTGGGGAGGTACCAGAAGGAATGATCCGATCTCTTCTGTCTTTATAACAGATCTCGTGTTGATTGAAATATTGAGAGGTACCAAATCTGAACGGAATCGGATGTTAATTTCCCATTTTTTGAGTTTCATCAATAAAATGTTGACCCTTTGTGGGGGATGTGCCAAAAGGAGTGTACCGATATATCCCATCTTCACAGCAGATTTTGTGTTAGTAGAAATAATGGAATGTGTGAAATATGAAGACAATCGGATGCGTATTTTGGATTTATAATCATTTGGTTTACTCAAAACTATGACCCTTTGCGGGGGAGGTACCACAAGGAATTGTCCGATCTCTACCATATTTATAATAGATCTTGGGTTGATAGATGTTTCAAGTCTGAATGGAATTGGATATTAATTTCGCTAATAACGGACATTAATTTCGCTAATTCATGGATATTCAAAATGTAAATCCTTAGTGTGAGCTATTAGAAGGATATATTTCAGTTTCACACCTGTAGTGCGATTCTCTAACTCATTTGTTGAGTTTCCGACAAAAATCGGTAAAGTTGAAACCCAAAATTTTGATATAAAAAATTAGTAAAGGTTGACAAAATTGGTATCTATCGGTTGGTCTTAGCGAGTACTTTGATTTCGCCACAATTTTGTTAATTACCGAAATTAAAACCATTTTAATTTTACCGTCTTTTGTCGGTAACTCAAAAAAATAGTTAGAGAATTCCACTACAGACCTTGGATTTATAAAAATATTGTGATCTGTATAATTTTGGAGACAGTCGGATCCTTACGTCACATTTTATAATAGTTATAATTATTCTAAATGTTGACCATTTGTAGGGGAGGAACTTGATGGAGTGGACCGATATTGTCCATTTTCGCACCTGACGTTGCGTTGATGAAAATATTGGGATTCGCAAAGTTGGATCAAAATCGTATCACTTTCTGTGCAGTAAATTATTATTATTATTATTTATTTACTTATTTATTATTTTTTTTTTTTTGGAAAATTTAGATCATATGTGGGGGAGGCACTAGAAGGAATCTATCGATATTGCCCATCTCCGAACTCGATTTAAATTTGATTTGATAATAATATTACGATGTACCGAGTTTGGACCAAATCGGATACTCCCTTTGAGAGTTATCGTAAGCACCAGCCAGCAGACAGACGGTCGGATAAATGGGCATCGCTAAATCGACTCCAAATGTCCTGAAACTAATTTGCTCCACCTAGGGTCTAACACCGTTATTTCGATGTGGCACGTTTTGTCCTTATAAAATTATATATACCCTCTGTAGCTATAAGGCTGAGGCTATAAAAAGCATCCCATGGGAAAATTAATTTTTTACAAATTTACATTACAAAATTTAGGAGATGGGCAATATTTGTCTGCTCATTGTTATCTTTTATTTTTTATTAATTTCTTTTTTTAAAATCTAACCAAGAAATCCAATCCACAGTGAATGCCCAAAGTGGTAACTCAATCTTACCCACAATATATATTTATATTTTAAATCTAATTTTTTTTCGAATAATGCTCTTGTAAAGTCAGAATCACAACGACTTGTTGTAAATTAAAAATTCCTCTGAGGATAACAGAAATTGTTGTTGAAGCTCAGTACCCCATTGTAGTCAACAAGTTTCATCTTAAATTGTGCCTGAGGACAGCAGCGATTGTTCGCCAAACACTTAATATTAACGAGAAGAAATTCTCACCACCAACCCGCATTATTTGAATGGGCCACAATTGTCTGACTGGCGCCTAATAAAGCATCTAATTTTCAAAACCAGTACAACAGCTTATGCACAATTACACAACTTTTGGTGTTCTATTTGTGGCAACAACATTTGCTATAAAAATTAAATGACAGCAAAGGAGCCAACAGCAAATCAATGAAGTTGTGAGACTTCATGGCTTTGCTTTAACTTAAGTATAATTGTGCCATAACAAGTTAATGGCATTAAAGAAAATTGAGTTCAATTGGATTTTTTTTTCAGTTTCCTTTCATTTTTTAAGCAAGAATTTCACATTTTTTTTACATGGCCATAATTCCTTAAATATTGACTTTTCGGCGTTTTTAGCTATGTTTTGTGATCAGTTTTTAAGTATAAATTTCATAATGTTTTAAAATGGCCATAACTCCTTAAGTATTGTCTTTTCGAAGTTTTATCTATGTTTTGTGATCAGTTTTTAGCCATGAATTTCTTAATAATTTAAAATTGCCATAATTCCTTAAATATCGATATTTTGGTGTTTTTAGCTTTGTTTTGTGACCATTTTTTGTACATGAATTATTTAATACTTTAAAATTTAATTTAATACTTTAAAATTATCTCTTTAAATATTGACTTATTGGCGTATTCCCTATGTTTTCTTTTAAATATGAATTATTGATAATTTTAAAATGGCCATAACTCCTTAAATATTGACTTTTCGGCGATTTTAGCACTTTTTTGCATATACTTTTTTATTTTAAATAAAAAAAAATAAGCATATGCTTATGCACACATTTTGTGTAATTTTAAAAACAAATGTGTCTAATTAACAAGTTGGAAAGTGTTGAACGCTACCTCCATCACAGACACCAGCCACCTAATACCAACACACATTTATTTGAAAACATTTGCTCTTTTAATGAGGTTTCAGACCTTTTTAATATTTTTTCTTCTTTGTTTGTATGCATGTATGTTGATGCTCTATGTAATTTTACGAACTTTTATTAAAAACATTTATATTTTTTTTACTTGTATTCTGAGTTTGAAGGTCATGTTGCGTCTGTGTTTGTATGTTGTAATTGTAAAAATGATGTGACTGCAATAATTATCTTATGGGCCTTACATATGTACATGCATATATATAACCCATGAATTATATTCTTTTGTCCCATATTTAAATTACGAGTTTTAAATGTCCAATACTAAACAAACTCATTATGAATTTAATGTATACCTAATTCTTAGCCAATTTTATTGCATTAAGTAAAAACACCTCCTGTGCCACCAAATTTTATTCAATTTCAATTTTAACCTTTGACCCTAAACCGTGCTCATCACAATGACAAAAAATGTCGTAAGCAGGTTCACGTCTTCGTATAGTCCTCATATAACGATTTTTATTTAAGTGGTAGTTTTCGGAATTTTTTTTAGAAAATTTTCAAGGTATTAGGTATGTATGTACCAAACTTGGTACATCGTAATATTATTATCAAAATTAGATCGAGTTCGGAAATGGGCTATATAGGTGCACTCCTTCTGGTACCTCCCCCACAAAGGTTCAAAATTTTTAATATCCATAAAGTTCATAAAATGCGCAACTAACATCCGATTCCACACAGACTTGGCACATTTCAATATTTTCATCAAAACAAGTTATGAAGATGGTAGAGATCGGACTATTTTTGCTGGTACCTCCCCCACATAAGGTTCAAGATTTTGAAAAATAAAAGCTCAAAAAAGGCGAAATAACTATCTAACTCTCTTCAAATTTCACACATACAACCATTTTTGCTAATGCAGGATTTGTTGTAAAGATGATATATATCTGCGAAACCCTTCTGGTACCTCAACCACAAAGGGTCACAATTTTCAATACTTCTATCTGTCATAATTTGCAAAACAAGTCAGCGCTTCTTTCCCACTAAATAATTTTCTCAACCAGAATCCTGGGATGAATTTGTATTATGATTTCGCATAGAATTGGATATAAAATTTCAATTTTCTTGTAATTTTGCGCAATACCAATATGTTTATCTATATTAGATAGAGTATGAAAATGGAATACTTCAATCGACTATTTCTGCTATCTCGAACATTTTGAACATTTTCTAAAAATTGTGGTATAAAGTAAATGAAGTAACCAATATAGTCCAAGCCTGGCACGTCGCAATATTTATGTCATATTTACTTAGGACCGGTACAAAATGGCCAATTCCTTCGGAACCAACTCCATAGAGGGTCAATAATTTGAAAAATCCTAACACAACTTGTTTATTTGAAAGTAGAATCCTTCCGATTAATAGTTTCATTTAAATGGCTACCTTGACTGACCATGCAGTAGCCTACGCAATTGTTCCAATTTTTAAGCACATTATGGATTGTGTGCATCTGTATTTCAGCAATGGGCTCATATGTCATTTAGAACGTCAATTGTCTCAGGCTTGTCGGCTTAACACTTATTTTTCCAGGTATACATAAAAGTCCATCTAATCGCAGCTCTGAAGTGGTCAACGGACATAAACTCAAGCGATCTTCAAAAACGCAGTGCGAAACATCGATTAAACATATGCGAGGTAAACACCAGAAACCATAAAACATAGACTCACAACAAAGGGGACGGGGCGAATTTATATAAAGTACATCGTACATACATTATGAATTTGAAATCGATTCTGAGTACCCTTAGAATGAAACATATATATATGAGTTAGAGCTATATTTGAATGGATTTTACCCAAAATTTATCCCATTTGAGCTGATATTATACTTTTGGCGCACAGTAAACGTGAACTCGGATGGAGATATGTATGGGAGCTATATTCAAATCAGAGCCGATCTTCATATCTCCGATGGCTGGCACCAAATACCCTTGTTTTGAAATACATTTTACGGGTGTGGAGAACTTAAATACAATATCGGTTAATAATATATATTGGACCCATAGATAAATCTGAACGGATTTTCAGAAAATTTGACACACTATTTTCCAGGCTAAATTCGGTCGTATGTGCCAAAATCTATTTAATTTATATAGATAAACATGAAATCGGGTAAAGCTATATTTGAGTTCTATATACAAAATCTGAAACGATCCCAATAAAATTTGTTTTTGATATCTCTTTCCGAATATCGTTGTTATGGACTTTATAATACGCCTGTGAGGTACAAAAATAAAAAAAAATCTGATAAAAAATATATATAGGAGCTATACCTATATCTGAACCGATTTTCATAGAATTTGAAATACTTGTTCCTAGCCTCAATTTGGCGCCAAATTCTATCCCACTCGGGCTTATATAACAAATTTGGTGTTTAAGAAAAGAAAAATCGGACAAAGATATAATAAGAGCTATATCTAAATATTGAACGATTATCTCCAAATTAGGGTAAATTTGTCAAAAATCCTGAGGGAAAATAAATACTTGTCCTTACAGTCAAATTTATTTCATATTTTCGAAACCTTGAGTGTTGAGACTGCAACCATGTGATAGGTGATGAAGAGTACTATTAAACCAGTTTCAAACCGATTTGGGAAGCTAAGACTCAAGCTAAGATCTACATCTAATCTAATTGAATTATAAGACATTTAAAACATCCTGGAAGCAGTAAATAATCCAGATGGCCCTGGAATGAATAGGACGCCACTCAGTCTGATTAAGAGTTCAAATTAAAATTGAATTGAAACCATTTTAGACTTAAGACCTATTAACAATTAAATACGTTCAATTTGAGCAATGAATATTTTAATTATTAAGTTTTGGAAGTATATTTAAGAGAAAAAAAACATTTCTCATTGAGTTATCTGTAGATAAATCTGAAGCTTTCAAATGTTAAATATACCAAGCTTTTGGTTACACGAAAATGTTAATTTCTGTTAAATGTGAAATAATGAGAACGGAAACTTTCAAAATGAGAATGTGATTAGAATTGGCAAAATATTATTCTCGATATATTCCTTTTTTCGCATGCTACAACACTTTTCCTTAAAAGCTTCATGTAATTTATCCTTGTGCTTGTGAATGTCAATGTAACATCAGAGTAAACGTAGAATTTCACTGCTCTCTGTTTTGTTTTATTTGGAAAACTACTCTACTATGACTCTCTAGAGCACATTGCCTTGGTGTGTGTGAGCATTTTAGAATTACCGCAGACAGAAGATTCCTTTTCGCCCAATTCTCAGTCAGAATTATTACTTTGGCTAGTGTTGACATATGTATTTTTTGTATTTTATTTTTTTTTTTCGATGTTGAATTTTTATTTAATTTTTAAATTATGTCTAAATAAATTATTAAAATTGAAAATATTGAACAGAATAAACGGAAATTGTTTTGGATTTTACTACTTTTTAATACTCAGCCTTATGGTTACCGTCATCAAAAGTGTGGTTCATCGAAATTACGGCTACGAAATTAATTAGGACATTTGAAGTCGATCAGACCATGTCCTTTCGTCTGTCTGATCAGGCTCAAACTTGGGACATCGTTATATTCTTACACAAACTTAGATTTAGTTTAGCGATGGGAAATACCACCCTGGCAAAAATTCAAAATATAACAAGTAAACGAAGGCGTTATTGGTGTGAGTCCGACCATGTCTAAATCTATTTTGAAAATTTCGTTTTTGAAATAATGTCATAGAGCCCGGCCCAGATGTTACCCTTAGCTTTTTGATAGGGGGCGTTTACCCAATTTTTACTACCTACCTCGTGTTGTTAGGTATTTAAAACAATTTCACACGAAAGTTGTGGTCCATTTTACAGCTAAATATATTCCAATGGTCATCCAAAATGCTAGACTTCTTCCCTGTTCTAAATTCTCTTATCATACAAAATTCCTTTTCGATTGGGTTTCAATTATGACCTGTAAAGCAACTGCAAAATCAGGATAATTTTAATTTTTTGGTCTTTTTTATCCCCTAAATGAACATCTTTAAAAACAATAGACTTAAATTTTGAACCGAACCCTACTCCCATGCAGCATTTCGTGAAGATCGGACGATAATTGCGACCTGCATAATAATTGCTGGGTGTAGAAAAACTTTAGAAAATTTACAGTTCAAAATTGTACGTCAAATTAAAAAAAATATGACAAAAAAATTTACGCGATTCTCTTATCCTTTTCTGGCAAGGGAAAAGAAAATCAGTCCAGCGATTCTTGGCTCATAGACAGAATAACTAACTATTTTGCTATATATCCAATATCTTGGCTATCAGCATCGCTGTAATGGTCAGAAGTGACCTTTTAATGTATACGTATTTTGGCAGGGATTAAAAATATTCGCGATTTGGGGGAAATTTTTTTTCCTCTAAGTACCATATAAGTTGGTAAATTCTAACTTCATGTAAAATTCCGTCAGATGGTTTATAATTTTCGCCTGTAGAGCAAGAGCAAAATCAAGAAATTTTTCTGTTTTCTGGTTTAATTCAACCCTTAAATACTTTGCGATCATCTCCAGAAGCAATAGGCTTCTATTCTGATGCTATCATATCGGGTCATAATTGCGACCTGTAGCTTGATTACAAATTAACATGGACGGACGGACATACCGGGTGAGATAAAAAAACAAAGTCAAACGCCATAATTTTTACAATTTTTTTTTTTAATTTTATCAAAAGCAAAAAATGTCGGAATAGCATCAAATTTTAGAATAAGTGTAGATTTGTCTAAGATGTTACATAATTTTTTGCCAAATCAAACTTATAATACTCCCAACACACAGTGTTGTAGGGTATAGATAGCTTATGTTGACCAAAGGGAGTACTCGATATAGTTCGAACTTGGCACCTTGCAATATTTAAATAAAACTTAGTTCAGGTGCGAAAATGGACAATATTTTGTCCATTTTTAATTCCGGTAACTTTCTCTGGCAAGTGGAAATTTTCGATTTTTATCAAATTAGAGCAAGGGTGAAAATGACACATATCGGTCCATTCTTTCTGCTAAATGAAATGGCCTATTACTGAGAAAAAGTTTTAGTATAAATCAGTTATTATAGTTATGCAAACGACCTATAAACAAAATTGGCCAGAACTGGTTGTGCGGACAATTTTTATCTGAACTTGAGAAAGAGGTAGCAGATTTAATCTAACCTATGTCAAAAACACATCACACTCAATTACTCACACACACACATCTGCTTAAATAGCATTTGTATGCAACACATAAAACTCGATTAGGACATACTACAGGACGAAGGACCATATTGTCACGTGTCCTTTCGTCTATGAATGGAAAAAACCTAACAAATTTTCAACAACATATTTCTGATTTAGATTACATGCTTGTATGTCTGGATTTGAGTTGTAATTATGGCTCATAGAAGTATAAATGGGTGTGAAGATAAATTGGAAAGTTAAATTGGATGTTAACAGACACAGTTACTTAACAGAGCTTTGTTAAAGACTGAGTAAAAAAGAAAATTTTGAAAAATATAATTATTTGTTAATTATTATATTAAAATTTATTACTTCGGTAATAAAAATAGCTTGAATACAGATAAAATAAATAATATGCAGCACCAACTATAGAACAAACCGTTTCAGACACCCGAATTGGCTCATATCTTTATTATGATGTAAAAAAACGGAATGGACCAATGTGCAAAGCCTATAAAACCTGCGCGGATCAAACTAGGCTTAAATGAAAGGTCTCTCCGAGCACTTTCAGCCCATATAAAGGTTATAGTCCAAAACCGTTTCAGAGACCCAAATTGGACCCATCCTTAATAATAATAATAAGGTCCTAACAGATTGAACCACTGTGCAAAGCCTATAAAACCTGCGCGGATCAAACTAGGCTTAAATGAAAGGTCTCTCCGAGCACTTTCAGCCCATATATAGGTTATAGTCCAAAACCGTTTCAGAGACCCAAATTGGACCCATCCTTAATAATAATAAGGTCGTAACAGATTGAACCACTGTGCAAAGCCTATAAAACCTGCGCGGATCAAACTAGACTTAAATGAAAGGTCTCTCCGAGCACTTTCAGCCCATATATAGGTTATAGTCCAAAACCGTTTCAGACACCCGAATTGGCTCATATCTTTATTATGATGTAAAAAAACGGAATGGACCACTGTGCAAAGCCTATAAAACCTGCGCGGATCAAACTAGGCTTAAATGAAAGGTCTCTCCGAGCACTTTCAGCCCATATATAGGTTATAGTCCAAAACCGTTTCAGAGACCCAAATTGGACCCATCCTTAATAATAATAAGGTCCTAACAGATTGAACCACTGTGCAAAGCCTATAAAACCTGCGCGGATCAAACTAGGCTTAAATGAAAGGTCTCTCCGAGCACTTTCAGCCCATATATAGGTTATAGTCCAAAACCGTTTCAGAGACCCAAATTGGACCCATCCTTAATAATAATAAGGTCCTAACAGATTGAACCACTGTGCAAAGCCTATAAAACCTGCGCGGATCAAACTAGGCTTAAATGAAAGGTCTCTCCGAGCACTTTCAGCCCATATATAGGTTATAGTCCAAAACCGTTTCAGAGACCCAAATTGGACCCATCCTTAATAATAATAAGGTCCTAACAGATTGAACCACTGTGCAAAGCCTATAAAACCTGCGCGGATCAAACTAGGCTTAAATGAAAGGTCTCTCCGAGCACTTTCAGCCCATATATAGGTTATAGTCCAAAACCGTTTCAGAGACCCAAATTGGACCCATCCTTAATAATAATAAGGTCCTAATAGATTTAACCACTGTGCAAAGCCTATAAAACCTGCGCGGATCAAACTAGGCTTAAATGAAAGGTCTCTCCGAGCACTTTCAGCCCATATATAGGTTATAGTCCAAAACCGTTTCAGAGACCCAAATTGGACCCATCCTTAATAATAATAAGGTCCTAACAGATTGAACCACTGTGCAAAGCCTATAAAACCTGCGCGGATCAAACTAGGCTTAAGTGAAAGGTCTCTCCGAGCACTTTCAGCCCATATATAGGTTATAGTCCAAAACCGTTTCAGAGACACAAATTGGACCCATCCTTAATAATAATAAGGTCCTAACAGATTGAACCACTGTGCAAAGCCTATAAAACCTGCGCGGATCAAACTAGGCTTAAATGAAAGGTCTCTCCGAGCACTTTCAGCCCATATATAGGTTATAGTCCAAAACCGTTTCAGAGACCCAAATTGGACCCATCCTTAATAATAATAAGGTCCTAACAGATTGAACCACTGTGCAAAGCCTATAAAACCTGCGCGGATCAAACTAGGCTTAAATGAAAGGTCTCTCCGAGCACTTTCAGCCCATATATAGGTTATAGTCCAAAACCGTTTCAGAGACCCAAATTGGACCCATCCTTAATAATAATGTAATGTATAATATGGCCTTACAGAATATTAGACTTAATGATTGCCTTAAATATGTTTACAATTTTTAAAAATTATTTGTCCACTCTTGGTGTTCGATTGCTGCTTGTATAATTTGGTGGTTGTTTATTATCCATATATATAAATATTTGAAGTCTTCCTGAAATTTTGAATTTAAAATCAATTACTTATGGCTCCAACATATAAACTTTAATAACAGATACTTACATAAATTACATTTATTCTGTAAAAAATTCTTAATAAAAATTAAATGCAAAAAAAAACATATTTTTTAACAATAGAAAAACACGCCTTCCGCGGGATTTGAACTCGCGACGCAAGGCATGAAACAAAACAGCTTCATCACTTAAGCTACCACAAGATCACGACGATGGTGAACTTAAGTTGTGTAGTATTTTTTGTGAAAACATAAACAAGAGTTATTCGTCAGAAAAAAAACCTACATTTAGACAAACAACAACAATGGTACGTGCGAAATGTAACGGTTCACATTCTTTGGAATTTTGCTTTTCAGATAGGTTACTTCACATAAATGCAATTGAATAAAAAATTTGAACTGATGTGGGTATTTCAAAATAAAAAAATGTTTCTATTTAACAACAATATAAATAAGTATAAAAAGGAATTAGTTTTAATACAACATTTTAACATATTTATAATAAAATATAATAAATAAAATATTTTTTGGAATAAAGATATATATAATTATAAATATAAATACGGAATTATGAAAATAAAAATATATAACTATAATGGAAAAAATAAATATAAATAAAATTTTTTTTTTGAATATATACAAATAAAAAAATTAACGTACATTTGTTAGCATAAATAAGTATAGTAAAAATAATCTACCTCCTACCTACGCTAATATGCAACCCACTGCATGAGAGGTTCTTTAATCAATAAAATGTCCGTTACCAATTTTATTTTGATTATCAACGTTGACAACAGCAAAAATGATCTCATACTGTTCGGCACTGTTAATAACTTTAAGCCAACGCCTGCACACTGGAGCAGTGGCCGAGTCGGTTGAGTGGCTCCGCAGAAATCTGTTGGGTCGTAGGTTCGAATCCCGGCACGGGAATTTTGTTTTATTACTTTTTTAGACGTAGAACATTTAAAGAAATTAAAAATAAAATAAAAACTTTAGCGATAAAACATAAAAGAGGAAATGTTGAAGAAAAATATTGGTGAAGCATGCATGTGTATGTCCCATGGAATTTTTTAAGGTCGATCCGCGCAGGTTTTATAGGCTTTGCACAGTGGTTCAATCTGTTAGGACCTTATTATTATTAAGGATGGGTCCAATTTGGGTCTCTGAAACGGTTTTGGACTATAACCTATATATGGGCTGAAAGTGCTCGGAGAGACCTTTCATTTAAGCCTAGTTTGATCCGCGCAGGTTTTATAGGCTTTGCACAGTGGTTCAATCTGTTAGGACCTTATTATTATTAAGGATGGGTCCAATTTGGGTCTCTGAAACGGTTTTGGACTATAACCTATATATGGGCTGAAAGTGCTCGGAGAGACCTTTCATTTAAGCCTAGTTTGATCCGCGCAGGTTTTATAGGCTTTGCACAGTGGTTCAATCTGTTAGGACCTTATTATTATTAAGGATGGGTCCAATTTGGGTCTCTGAAACGGTTTTGGACTATAACCTATATATGGGCTGAAAGTGCTCGGAGAGACCTTTCATTTAAGCCTAGTTTGATCCGCGCAATTTTTATAGGCTTTGCACAGTGGTTCAATCTGTTACGACCTTATTATTATTAAGGATGGGTCCAATTTGGGTCTCTGAAACGGTTTTGGACTATAACCTATATATGGGCTGAAAGTGTTCGGAGAGACCTTTCATTTAAGCCTAGTTTGATCCGCGCAGGTTTTATAGGCTTTGCACAGTGGTTCAATCTGTTAGGACCTTATTATTAATAAGGATGGGTCCAATTTGGGTCTCTGAAACGGTTTTGGACTATAACCTATATATGGGCTGAAAGTGCTCGGAGAGACCTTTCATTTAAGCCTAGTTTGATCCGCGCAGGTTTTATAGGCTTTGCACAGTGGTTCAATCTGTTAGGACCTTATTATTATTAAGGATGGGTCCAATTTGGGTCTCTGAAACGGTTTTGGACTATAACCTATATATGGGCTGAAAGTGTTCGGAGAGACCTTTCATTTAAGCCTAGTTTGATCCGCGCAGGTTTTATAGGCTTTGCACAGTGGTTCAATCTGTTAGGACCTTATTATTAATAAGGATGGGTCCAATTTGGGTCTCTGAAACGGTTTTGGACTATAACCTATATATGGGCTGAAAGTGCTCGGAGAGACCTTTCATTTAAGCCTAGTTTGATCCGCGCAGGTTTTATAGGCTTTGCACAGTGGTTCAATCTGTTAGGACCTTATTATTATTAAGGATGGGTCCAATTTGGGTCTCTGAAACGGTTTTGGACTATAACGTATATATGGGCTGAAAGTGCTCGGAGAGACCTTTCATTTAAGCCTAGTTTGAACCGCGCAGGTTTTATAGGCTTTGCACAGTGGTTCAATCTGTTAGGACCTTATTATTATTAAGGATGGGTCCAATTTGGGTCTCTGAAACGGTTTTGGACTATAACCTATATATGGGCTGAAAGTGCTCGGAGAGACCTTTCATTTAAGCCTAGTTTGATCCGCGCAGGTTTTATAGGCTTTGCACAGTGGTTCAATCTGTTAGGACCTTATTATTATTAAGGATGGGTCCAATTTGGGTCTCTGAAACGGTTTTGGACTATAACCTATATATGGGCTGAAAGTGTTCGGAGTGACCTTTCATTTAAGCCTAGTTTGATCCGCGCAGGTTTTATAGGCTTTGCACAGTGGTTCAATCTGTTAGGACCTTATTATTATTAAGGATGGGTCCAATTTGGGTCTCTGAAACGGTTTTGGACTATAACCTATATATGGGCTGAAAGTGTTCGGAGAGACCTTTCATTTAAGCCTAGTTTGATCCGCGCAGGTTTTATAGGCTTTGCACAGTGGTTCAATCTGTTAGGACCTTATTATTAATAAGGATGGGTCCAATTTGGGTCTCTGAAACGGTTTTGGACTATAACCTATATATGGGCTGAAAGTGCTCGGAGAGACCTTTCATTTAAGCCTAGTTTGATCCGCGCAGGTTTTATAGGCTTTGCACAGTGGTTCAATCTGTTAGGACCTTATTATTATTAAGGATGGGTCCAATTTGGGTCTCTGAAACGGTTTTGGACTATAACCTATATATGGGCTGAAAGTGCTCGGAGAGACCTTTCATTTAAGCCTAGTTTGATCCGCGCAGGTTTTATAGGCTTTGCACAGTGGTTCAATCTGTTAGGACCTTATTATTATTAAGGATGGGTCCAATTTGGGTCTCTGAAACGGTTTTGGACTATAACCTATATATGGGCTGAAAGTGTTCGGAGAGACCTTTCATTTAAGCCTAGTTTGATCCGCGCAGGTTTTATAGGCTTTGCACAGTGGTTCAATCTGTTAGGACCTTATTATTAATAAGGATGGGTCCAATTTGGGTCTCTGAAACGGTTTTGGACTATAACCTATATATGGGCTGAAAGTGCTCGGAGAGACCTTTCATTTAAGCCTAGTTTGATCCGCGCAGGTTTTATAGGCTTTGCACAGTGGTTCAATCTGTTAGGACCTTATTATTATTAAGGATGGGTCCAATTTGGGTCTCTGAAACGGTTTTGGACTATAACCTATATATGGGCTGAAAGTGCTCGGAGAGACCTTTCATTTAAGCCTAGTTTGATCCGCGCAGGTTTTATAGGCTTTGCACAGTGGTTCAATCTGTTAGGACCTTATTATTATTAAGGATGGGTCCAATTTGGGTCTCTGAAACGGTTTTGGACTATAACCTATATATGGGCTGAAAGTGTTCGGAGAGACCTTTCATTTAAGCCTAGTTTGATCCGCGCAGGTTTTATAGGCTTTGCACAGTGGTTCAATCTGTTAGGACCTTATTATTAATAAGGATGGGTCCAATTTGGGTCTCTGAAACGGTTTTGGACTATAACCTATATATGGGCTGAAAGTGCTCGGAGAGACCTTTCATTTAAGCCTAGTTTGATCCGCGCAGGTTTTATAGGCTTTGCACAGTGGTTCAATCTGTTAGGACCTTATTATTATTAAGGATGGGTCCAATTTGGGTCTCTGAAACGGTTTTGGACTATAACCTATATATGGGCTGAAAGTGCTCGGAGAGACCTTTCATTTAAGCCTAGTTTGATCCGCGCAGGTTTTATAGGCTTTGCACAGTGGTTCAATCTGTTAGGACCTTATTATTATTAAGGATGGGTCCAATTTGGGTCTCTGAAACGGTTTTGGACTATAACCTATATATGGGCTGAAAGTGTTCGGAGAGACCTTTCATTTAAGCCTAGTTTGATCCGCGCAGGTTTTATAGGCTTTGCACAGTGGTTCAATCTGTTACGACCTTATTATTAATAAGGATGGGTCCAATTTGGGTCTCTGAAACGGTTTTGGACTATAACCTATATATGGGCTGAAAGTGCTCGGAGAGACCTTTCATTTAAGCCTAGTTTGATCCGCGCAGGTTTTATAGGCTTTGCACAGTGGTTCAATCTGTTAGGACCTTATTATTATTAAGGATGGGTCCAATTTGGGTCTCTGAAACGGTTTTGGACTATAGTTGGTGCTGCATAGTATTTATTTAATTTGTATTCAAGCTATTTTATTACCGAAGTAATAAATTTTAATATAATAATTAACAAATAATTATATTTTTCAAAATTTTCTTTTTTACTCAGTCTTTAACAAAGCTCTGTTAAGTCCTTAACAGAGCTCTGTTAAGTAACTGTGTCTGTTAACATCCAATTTAACTTTCCAATTTATCTTCACACCCATGAAGTATAAAAGTTTTTTTTTTGTACGAATTTACCTTCCATATTTGGGGTTTTGTTGGTTTCTGAAAAAAATATTTGGTTTGAGGGTAGTTAACATAACATTATTTTTTCTACAATACCGGCTCGTCTCTGGTCAGTGGAGAATTGTGATTTAAGGAGTTAAAAATGCATACTTAGGTTAGGTGCGAGTATGTGTAGTTACAAATATAAGTGTGACTACCTCACTCGGAGACCTTTCGGTGCATTGCACAGTGGTCCCACATGCATGGGAAGGCGTGACAAAAGTGTTTCTATGCAACTAATCGATCTGATTTTCTTGAGAGTAGCTTCATAATGAGTAAAAAATAATGTAATCATAAAATTATTTAGATTGATACACGTTTGGGCATAGACACGATATAACGGTACCCTCCGAAATCTTGAAGATTTTAGGTACATTTTTAATTGAAATGGACTGAAACTTGATTCTTAATGGATACCTGATGTGCTTGCAAAATAACTTGATATAGCTTTCATAGAATCCTACCCCTGATTTTACTTCTATGAAGAGTTTTACCATATGTTTTCAGTCGATTTTTCTGAAATTTAACGTTATTGACAGGGTGACAAATTGCGGTGCCAAAAATTGTCAACATTGAACAGGTTTTTGATAGCTCGTGTAGAACTCTTCCCCCTACATTCAACATTTTGATAAAAGTTTTCATCCAATGCAATTTGTCATCTAGGGTTCTGAGTACAATATATACGTTCTTGCAGAAAATTATCAAAAAAAAAGTCGCAATGTTTAGCATACCTTTCTAGAGATCTCTGACTGAAAAACACTGCCCTTTCCATCAGACTTGTATGAATGACCATTTTTAGTTGCCTACATATCCTCTTTGATCCATCTGTTTATATCACCAAACCGATTGGAGGTATCTTGGCTCGATTCCATTCATCCTTGTTTGGTATCAGTATCTCATTTTTGTCTAATCTCATGGCTAGAGATATGTAATCGCTGTTGCGCTCATGAGGCTTGCATTTTACTTCAGCTCTTAGAAAGTCCAGCAGGTTTTTATATTTTGTATTGGAAATTGAATATTTCGTTCTACGTTTACGAATTTTCGATATTTTCAACAAAATCAGCTATAATTTTCATTTCGGATTGCCTGTCAGTAGGATAAAGCCTTGCTATTGGTCCACTATTTGGTATAGAGCTAACATCAGATATTCGGTATTTTGAAGGTTCTGGCGCTACTTATGTACTTTTAGGATCGTTATGGAAAAGTGACCATCTCTCAATAAATATTCAATGGAAGTATATCCTGCCATATAACAGAACTTCCAAGTTTAAAGGATTTTGAAGAGAGTTGATTTGGGTATATGATTTGGCATTTTAATCAAATAATATCTAGAGGGTGAAATGGGCAATACTAAAATTTCCAATTCACAAATACATTAAAAGGATACATTTACATTGTGCTAGAAATTGATGTTCTCTGGAATGAGAGATGACGTCAATATCAAGGATATTATGTGTAAACGATTCCTGTATGTATATTGGTTCAAAAGTTATTGCTATTTTATTAATTATTGCGAAAAATAGAGTTTGAAAATTACATCATCAACTCCTTGGGGCGGTGTGGCGAATTGGGACTGGGTACCACAAATAATGGTCTTATGATTAAATTCGCATGTTATAAGAATTATGATTTTTTAATCGGAAAGATATTACCCATTTCGCTATCTAACCTATGCCTTATGAAAAATTAACTTGTGCCATTTTTATACCCTCAGCCATATGGCAAACCGATGGTATATATCATTTGATACGGCAAAACGTGCCTCATCGAAATAACGGTTTTATGCCCAAGGTCCCTTTGGGCCAAATCCGTTCCAGGACATTTGGAGTAGATCTAGACGTATCCCTTCGTCCGTCTGTCTGGTGCGCATGGTAACTCTCGAAGGGAGTATCCGATTCGATCCAAACTTGGTACATCGAAATATTATTGTCAAACTTAGATCGAGTTCGGAGATTTACATTATCGGTCCATTACTTCTGGTACCTCCCCCTCAAAAGGTACACAGAAAATATTTTACCGTACAGGACAAGAAAGTATTATCCAATTTTGTGACAACTTAGCACATTGCAATAATTAAATCCATGCCATGTCAGGTGAAAAAAATGGAAAATATCCTTCTAATCCATCATGTGCCTCCCGCACAAAGGATCAAATTTCTAAATAATAAAACTTTTATAAAATGTGAAATAAAATCCCGATTGTTTTCAGATTTCTCTCGTTCTAATATTTTGTTCAACACAAGATCTTTATCAGGAAGTAATAGAACAGACCACCCTTTCTGATACCTCCTCCACAAAGCGTCAACATTTTGAATAACCCTGACGTTTTAAAAGCCGAAATGAGCATCCGATATTTTTCAATCGTGGCATATCCTAATATTTTCCTCAACATAAGATCCAGTATGGAGATGGAATACATTTGCCATTTTGAATAATTATAACTCCAATAAAATTGGAAATAAGAGTCAGATTGTCTTCAAATTTTGCACAACTCAATATTTTTTCCAACGCAAGATCTGTTATAAAAATGAAATATTTCGGATCACGCCTTTTTGTCTACTAATTATAGTTATATCCCTCAGAAAATGCTAAACCAGTATCGGATACTCTTCGATTTTCACACATCCCAATATTTCTATCAACAAAAGATCTGGTGTGAAGATGGGATATATTGGTCCACTGCTTCCTGTACCACCTCCCCCGCAACAGATCAAATTTTGAGTAATTAAATGCGAAATAAAAATCTGATTCCTTCTGAATTTCCATTCCACATTCCAATATTTCTACTAACTAAATATTTGGTGTGAAGAAGATAGATATCTGCCCACCCCTTCTAGTTCCTCTCCCCAAAGGGTCATAAGTGACAGTATTTAAGATCTGGGGTGAAGATGGGATATATTGGTTCACTGCTTCTTGTACCACCTCCCCCACAACGGATCAAAATTTTGAGTAATTAAATCCGAAATAGAAATCTGATTGCTTCTGAACTTCCATTCCACATTCCAATATTTCTACTAACTAAATATTTTGTGTGAAGATGATAGATATCGGCCCACCCCTTCTAGTACCTCCCCCCAAAGGTTCATAAGTGTCAGTATTTATATATTATGTTATGCCAAGTTTTCATTAGCTCGGATAGTCCCTTTGGTTTTCGTGTATATATTTTTTATAATATTCTTATTTTTTACCATTTGTGGAGTATTTAAAAGGGTCACGAATAGATTGATATTGTCTATTCGAAGTGGATCTCAGTTTAACAGAGAAATTAGGATATGTAAGCTTTGGAAAAATTATTTTACTCCTTTCCAGAATTTTGGTTCATTTCAGTTCTGTAACCTAACGGATGAGGGCATACAAATATATATTGTTTCCTACAAAATCCCCTTTAACTGCTCTAAAAATATAAAAAAATATTTTTTTATTATTTTCTGACAAATTGGTTAAAATTCCTCCAATTTATGAATTTTTTTTGATGGTTTAGACTCGTAGAATTTTCTTAAGCAATAAAAAAATATGTTTACATTAGGAGTTAGATTTTTTACATTAAATAATAAATATTAAATTTTTTTCTTACTATTATTATTTTCCTTAAAATATTTCATTTTAATAATCCTTGAATATTTCATAAAAGGTCGTAAACAATTAGTAAGTAACCCATATTCCCAATAAATATTTTATGATATCTTAAGATGTGTGAATTCTACAAGGCCTTCAAATCAAACAATATTTGATTCCAATAATCAATTACTGTACAATCCATTATTTCGCAAATAAGATATAAAACTTTCAAACTAATATCCTATTTCAGATTTAATCATCCAATTTTATGGCTTTAGGATTAATTACTTTTTCCTTAGTTGAAGAAAAAAAAAAAAAAAAACCCTCCCAACACAAACACTTAACACCGACAAAAATATATATTACAGAGAAAGTTTCTTTTTTTACGCTTCACGCCAAGTTTCGTGACAGTAAATGTTTGGCATCGAAGATAAATATCAAATAACTTGTCTAAGTGGTTGTCATAACACCTCGGAAATCCTTGGCGATAAATGCGATAGCGATAGCGTGGAAAAAAGTGACATGAATGGATGTTTGTGTTTTTGGTGGAATTTAAAATTTGTTTGCTTTGCTCGATTGTCGGCGTTTTTATGTGGGCGAAATCCGTTTTATGTCTCTGTCTATACGAGCACCTGCTGGGCACATTTCCAAAAATTTAAGATTTCTCACATTTAAAGTGTTGAGCTAAATGGGGTTTTTGATAGATGTTCAATGATTTGTTATAATGGGTTTGTGCACACTTATATCTATATGTGGGATGTAGTTTGTTGAAAGCCTGAAAGCCATTACGATATTGGTTACAAGACTAGATGTCCATCACGGACAAATACCACTTGCGGTAAATTCATCAAATCCAGGCATGTCCAGACCCCCGCAATCTTAGCATTAATTGGAAAATATACAATGCTTTGAATATTTATAAAAAATACTTCAAAAAAAAAAAAAAAAAAATAAAATAAAAAATAAAAAAATACGAAATTTGGCTTCTAATCAAAAGAGTTTTAATAATTCCATTATTTGTGATCATAGTCGTTACCTTTTTTGTATAGCTTATTTTATATATTTGAATAAAACTCAGATTCTTTGAAAAGAATACCTTAAAAAATAATTAAAAACAAAAATATGTTAAAAAGTATCAGACGGTTTTGCCGACAGGTGTATACCTTCAGCCAAAGTTCGATTATTTAAATAGATTTTGACTTCTGTTATGTTAACTGTTGACCCACACCCTTTACTTTATATGAGATTTGTGATAATTTTTAGAAAATGTTAATATGTGTGTGAGGTACCAGATATAGTCGACCGAAATATTCCACTTTCATATTCGAACATTTATATCCAATTTCATGCGAAATCATAAATTTCATATTCATATCAGGTTTCTGGCTGAAATTTGAAGAAAGTTGGATGTTTATTTCCCTTTCTTTGAGCGTTTTGTTTTTCAAAATCTTAAATTCTATGTGGGATTTATACGATCTCTACCATATTTAAAACAGATCTAGTTTTGCTGGAAATATTGAGATGTGCCAAGGCTGAATGGTATCGAATTTCACGTTTTATGAGCTTCATGGATATTCAAAATTTTGACCTTTTGTGAGGAGGTACCAGAAGGAGTGAACCGATAAACGATGTTAACACCAGACCTTGGGTGTGTAATTTGAATATAATCATAATCACATATCACATTTTATAAGATTTATAATTATTCAAAATATTGTCTATTTTCATACCTGACCTAGCACTGATGGAAATATTAAGATTTGCTAAGTTGGAGCAAAATCTGATTATCCCTTATCTTTCTGTGCAGTAAATCATTTTATATGAAAATGCGATCTTTTGGGGGGTAGCTATACGGAGGAGTTGGCCGATATTGCCCATCTCCAAATTCGATCTAAGTTTGATAATAAATTTGGATCAAATCGGTTACTCCCTTCGAGAGTTATCGTGCGGACGGACGGACTGACGGACATCGCTAGATCGACTCTAAATGTCCTGAAAAGGATTTGGTCCAAAGAGACCTAATGGATAAAACCGGTATTTCAATGAGGCACGTTTTGGCCACATCAAATGATATAGAGGGTATATATCATTTAGTCATATGGCTTTATATATTTCATCAAGACATGGCAAATGTAATAAAATTTGGATTATAAAATGGTGGAAAATAAGGGTCAAATTTCACTTTTAAATTTTCATTTATTTACAGTGGACCGACATATTCCTTTTCCTTTCCTTTTTAATATTGGCAGAAAAGTTTGCCATACCGACCGACATATTCCTTTTCCTTTCCTTTTTAATATTGGCAGAAAAGTTTGAATGTACGGTACTTAAAGATGTTTAAGGGCCACTTCACTTATCATCAGAGGGAGGTACCTGAAGACAGTAACTTAGAATTTAAGGACAAGTTCAGAATTGTTACTTTTGTTGGGGAGTTTTGAGAAACAATTGAGTCAAAACCAAAATGTGCATCTGTTCTGGAGCATGTTGCTAAACAAATGTAAGAGCTTTTAGAGCACAGAACTTGAGTTACAGTATAACAGATATACAACTTTTAACGTTTTTTACTAAGGCCAATCAATTAAGTTATCATATTTCTTTGTAAAATATATATACAGTACTACTGTACAGTACATTACATTACAATACAGTACTGCGTACGTTCATAAGGGGTGTCCCAACTATAAAGCAAAAAAAAAACCGAAGCGAAATTTGCAATTTGCTAATAGCAAACAGTAACAACTGTTTGCCAAACAATGACACAATGACAAATGGTACCAAATTTAAAAATTCTCAAGCGAGTCAAGCGATTGGTCAAGCGAGTAAACAAGATATATTTTTGGTACCATTTTAAACATAGATAACAACATCGTTTAAGCTGGATCATAGGAGTTCGAAATGCTCTCCAAATGATTTGTCATAAAATTCAACTATAAGTCCTAAACGACGTCAAAAGTGAAGGTAAAAATGTTCAAAGAAAATAATTTACTTCATAGAAAGAAACTTTTAGAATTCCCAATATTTCTGTCAGTTCTAGGCCAGGTGCAAAAATGGACAATATCATATCGTGTGAAGATGGAATATGTAGTACCATTCTTTCTGGTGCCTCCCCCACAAATTTCGAATAACTCTCATAAAATTCGAAATCCGCATCCCATACATCCTTTTTGCAGCCTTCCCCAAAAAAGGTTCAACATGCTGAATAATTATATTTCTCTTGTTATGCGAAACAAGTTAGCGATTATTTTCAAACTTGTTTATCTAAATATAATTCTCGAACAGAGATCTGATGAGAATATGGAATTTATCGGCCTACTCCTTTTGGTACCTCCCTCACAAGAGATTAGCATTTTGAATAATTATAATCCTTATAACATGCAAAACGAGTCAGCGATTTTCATCGACTTCGTGTGTCTCAATATTTCTGTTAGCCTTAAGTAAATTAGATGTTTCGGTCCACTCATCCCGATTAATAATTATTTGACAATCAATTAGTACAAGAAGGTCTAGTCCATCTTTTCACCAGATCTTGTTTTAGAAGGAATATTGAGATGTGTTAAATTTGAAGACAATCGGACTATGATTTCACATTTTATAAGAATTATAATTATTCCAAATTTTGACTGCTTGTGGGGCTGGTACAAGAAGGAGTGCAGTCAAAAATATTGCCATTCACAAAGTTTGCACAATATCGAATAATCCGTTCTTGTTCTATATAGCAAATTATTTTCTTTGAAAATGTTGACCTTTTGTGGAGGAGTTACCAAAAGGATTGGTCCGATAATACCTATCTCTGAACTCGATCTTAGTTTATTACGATATACCAACTTTGGACCAAATCGGATACTCCCTTCGAGAGTTATAGTGCTCACCAGCCAGTCAAACAGATGTATACCCCTAGATCGACTCAAAACGTCCTGAAAGTGATTTGGTTCAAAGAGGCCGTTATTTCGATGAGGCACGTTTTGGCCTCTATATCCATATGACTTCTATAGTTTGAGATATGTTTCGCAACATTTAAAATATAGAGTTTTAACATTTGATAGAGATCTTTGGATGACATCCAGAATCATTGGTACGGAAAATGGGTCATATCAGTACACTTTTCGGAATAGTCCTCTTGTGACGATAATTCCTATTTCAAGAGTTTTTACGTTTGGACCATGTTTTCCTTTTATTTTTTCCAATATTTTGGTATTTAAATGTTTTTATTATGTGAAAAAGTTGTCTACAAAAAAAAAAAAAAAAAAAAAAAAATCAGGATAGGTCCACCTTTTGGTAAAGGCCATATATAAAGATACCCCTTGATTTTAGTTATTCTGTGGCTCTTGGTTTCTTTGGCTTTTACTTGGTTTTTACTTGGTTTCTTAGGACGTAGAACACATTTTCGCTATAAAAATAGTTCGAAAAATAGCTAGTTTAATGCTAAAGGTGATTTGTCGAAGAGTTCGCATACACCAAAATTTGTATCTCCTCAAGTTCAGACTCATGCCAATGATGTCAGATAACTCATGCCAATGATAACAGATCCACGGAAACTTTATCGCAAATGGTGGTCGGCCTCTCCCGACTACAACCTTTGCCTTCAATTGAGATTTTATTACCGTTAATTTTGGTAAAGTAAAGAGAAATTAATCACTATCTATCCTCAATAAAGGCAAACATTTAAAATAAAAATAATAAAAAAGCATCTAACTCCACCAGGGCCTAATTTTTAATACCCCCAACACATGGAAGGAAAAAAAAAATTCGAAAACTACCACTTAAATGGAAACCGTTATATGGGGACTGTACGAAGACGTGAACCTGCTTACGATTTTTTTTGTCATAGGCTGTAGTACCCATTACGAACCTCAAATAAGAAATTTGAAACAGTTCCAGTGAATAATGTTGCCAAAATCATTAACATATCGAATATCGGGAGGTACCGTTATATGGGGCATATACGAAAACGTGCACCTGCATACAAAATTTTCTGTCATAGTACCCATTACGGTGAATAATGTCGCAAAAATCATTAAAATACCGGGTATCGGGAGGTACCATCTACAAAGACTTGGCTCTACGAAGACTTGGACCTGCATACGATTTTTTTTTTGCCATAGGTTATAGTGCCCATTAAGACCTTCCAATTGCCATAGGTTATAGTGCCCATTAAGACCTTCCAATACCCAATTTTAAACGATTCCAGTGAATATTGTTGCTGAAATCATTAAAATACCGACTATCGGGACGTACCTTTATATCGGAGCTATACGAAAACTTGGACCTGCATACAAAAAATTGTATCATAGGCTGTGGTATCCATTACGAACGATTTCACATGAAAGTTGAAATCTTTCCGGTAAATAATGTCGCTTAAATCATGAAAATACCGAATATCGTGAGATACCGTTATATGCGAAAACGTGAAACGACGTGGCCTATTTACGAACTTAACCTGCCTACTGGTCAACTATACATGTAAGCAAAATTTTAGCCTTCTATCTCAATTCGTTCGAAAGCGTGATTACAACAGATAGTCGGACAGAAAGACATATACACAGACAGACGAACATCGTTAGATCGTATTAGAACCTTACGCTGATCGAGAATATATACACCTTGTAGGGTCTTTTATGATTATTTCGAGGAGCTACAAACGGAACGACAAAGCTAATATACCCTCCATAGAATGGTGGAGGGTATAAAAAGATTTCACCTTAATTCAAAAAATGTCCATTCCTAAAATTTTATTACAGATTGTAACAAACGACACCTATTTCTCATTTTTAAAATATATTGTGAGAAAATCACATATCTTCTATGTTAACCTTACATTTATCTTGTCAACATCGTTTTCGTTGTCCCAAATGTTTCTGCTACCTTCCACTCAAAAGGTAACATTACAAACTTTATCTGTCTAATACCTTATACTCTTTTACTTTTCTCTCTTCTGTATGGGTGTACATCTTTTTCACATAATGTACTCTCTTTCTCCACAACATGCTGAAAGAGAACTCTGCACAAATTGTCTGCAATGTTTTTGTTTTGATTGCTATTTCATATTCTTATCAACAATATACCGATGCCACCCATCCATTCACTTCATCAGAATCACACAGAAGTTTCCCCCAAAACACTCTCTCTTATACCCGATGGAAAACAAAAAAGGCCAACAAGTAGCTCCATCAGTAGTTGACATTTGACAACGACACTGAACGTTTCGAAACGCAGCATCCCGAAAACTTGAACCCGTAATCTCGTTTGTGGTCCATACGGTAACGAAAAGTGAAAAGCATAACGCGGAAAAGGCGTAGATTTTCAGGCCATACCACTCGGCGAACATATTTCATGTTTACAAAACAAACTGTCAAACGGTTAATGTAAACGGATTAAACGTCGTCGGAGTGTGACATATAACGGAGTGTTGTTTACTGCGGGTATATTTATCTGTTTGTTTGTAGTCCATAAAAAATAAAAAATATTGGTTTCAATATTTTCGAAGAAAACAAGAGAAACGGAAAGAAAGAGTTCAATGTAAACTCGGCAATATTTGCCTTATGCTGATGCTGTGTATGCCAATTTTTTTGGTTTTCTTGTTTGAGATTGTGATGACACATTTGCCAACCCAGTTTATGGGGAGTTATTTGAAGTTTATGTGTGTGTGTGTGGATGTGGAATTTATATGTGAATATATTATTTTCAATTTCATGTACAATGTGCATCCTATTGTTTGCCAATGAATTTATTGAAGTAATTTATACCAATTTTTGAAAAATAATATTTAACATAAGGAAGAGAATGAAATGAATGAAAACATAAATATTGAAAATGTAATTTGTGAATTTGAAAAGTGGATTAAAAATTATTCAACAAAGCACATCAAATGTGTCTGGATAACAAATTTACAATTATTTGTATTACAACATTTATTGTATGGAATATTTCTCAGTGGTTTATTTATTAAAATGAATGTTAATTAACCGAGACCAAACCAATACCAAATCTCGAGGATTATAAATTTCGATGAAAATTTGTGTGAAATTTATGAAGAGGTCTACAGTCGATGGATTTAATAAATGTTGGATTTAGAACAATCTTCTCGCGGATACCTTGTTTTTGTGATATATAAATTTAATTGAAAGTTTTCATCACAATAGTCTAGGATTTTGTGACAGGTTAAATATTTTGGACCAAATATTGTATAAGTCTGTTTTGATCGAGCATTTCGTAATATACCAAAATTATAGCTCAACAATTTAAAAAGTATCAGTCGGTTATGCCGACAGATGTATACCCGCAGCCAATGTTCGATTGTATGAGAATGTTTGACCCTCTATGGAGTAGGTTCCGAAGGAATGGGCAAATATTGTCCATTTCGTATCGGATCTTGATAAATATGATATAAATATTGCGACGTCCCAGGTTTGGACTATATTGGTTACTTCCTTCACTTTACAGGGTGAGATGAAAAAACTGCAACCAAATTCAGACTGCTGTCATTTCTAAGCCACTCGTCCGACAGCTGTTAAAATTATTCCAGAGACAGCTTTATATATTGTTTACTAGCGTACAAAAACATTTTGGTAAGAATTTTCCAGAAAAAAAGTTATTCGTGATGGAATTCAAGCGTGATAGTGTAATTTCTTTATATTTGGCTGGAAAACCACAGGTGGCTATCGTTAGGGCACTCCAGCATTTAAATGTGAATAAATCTTTCTCGTACCATCGCTCGTTGCCGTGATACTGGTAGCGTAGCCCGACGTCAAGGAAGTGGACGGAAGAAAACAGCAACATCAGCAGAAATGGTTCGAAAAGTAAAGAAGCGACTTGATCGAAACCCGCGTCGCAGTGGCCGAAAAATGGCTCGTGAGCTGAACATATCGCAATATTCCATTCGGCAAATATTCGAAAATAATCTCGTGGCAAATCCATTGAAATTCCAAAAAGTGCAAGAACTTACACCGCAACAGAAAGAAAATAGACTCAAAAGAGCTAAAGAGTTGCTTCGCTTGACTGAAAGTGGTGAACAGTTGAATTTGGTTTTCTCTGATGAGGAAACATTCGTTGTCCAGTAGTTTGTAAACAAACAAACTGATCGTATTTACTTGCCAAAGAGGTCAGCTGAAAATATGCATCTTCGGTTAGCCACCAGAACTCAAGCGACGGTCATGGTGATGGTGTGGGCCGCTATAACAGCCGATTGTCGCTTTCCGCTCGTATTAATAGACCGTGGCATCAGAATAAATGCCGAATATTATCGCGAAAATATTCTGCAGGGTATATTAAAGCTTTGGGCACGCAAACATTTTGGCCGCAGACCTTGGACATTCCAACAGGATTCAGCACCATCGCACTCAGCTCGCGCCACCCAAGAATGGTTACAAAATGAGGTTCCTCGCTTCATTTCCAGCGCACAAAGGCCCCCAAAATCTCCGCATACCAACCCGTTGGAGTATTGTGTCTGGAGTATTTTGGAAACAAGGTTGTCACTAAAAATTACAAAAGTGTTTATCACCTCAGGCAAGCGCTTCGCCAGGAATGGGCCAAAATTCCGCAGAGCAACATTCGTGCAGCGTGTGACGGTTTCATTGGCCGTTTGAAGGCCATAATTCGTGCCAAAGATCCAAATATTAGGTTTTGCAAAGTTGTAAATCCGATCCTGTTTGCGGATGCTTATTTCGCTTTTTATGAGGGTTATACTTATTCAAAAATTTGGCCCCTTTGTGGGAGAGGTACCCGAACGAGTAATCCATTTTATAAATTCTTCATTTCAGATCTTGTGTTGGTAGAAATATTGAGATATTGAATACAATCGGACCCTTATTTCACTTTTTATAAGACTTGTAGTTATTCAAAATTTTGACCATTTGTGGGGAAGGTAGCGGAAAGACTGGGCCGACATCCATCATCTTCACAATAGATCTTGTGTTAATAGAAATATTGAAATATGTAGAGTTTAAAGAAAATCGGATGCTCTTTCCCATTTTTGTGCTATAGTTATTCAAAATGTGGACCCTTTGTGGGAGAGCTACCAGAAGGAGTGCACCGATATTTCCCATCTTTTCTGCAGATCTTGTGTTGTTGTGGAAATAATGGGATGTGTGAAATATGCAGAGAATCGGATGTTTATTTCGAAATTTATAGCAGTTTTGGTTATTTAAAACTGACTCTTTGTGGGGGAGGTACCAGAAGGAATGGTCCGATCTTCACCATTTTTATAACAGATCTTGTGTTGATAGAAATATTGAGCTGTGCCAAGCCTGAATGGAATCGAATTTTAATTTCAGGTTTTATGAGCTTCATGGCTATTCAAAATTTTGACCCTTTGTGGCGGAGGAAGTACATGGAGTGGACCGACAGATCTCATCTTCACAGCAGATCTTGTTTTAGTAAAAATAATGTGATCTGTGAAATAAGAAGAAATCCGGACGCGTATTTCGGATTTTATAATTAGTTTAGTTATTCAAAACTTTGACCCTATGTGGGGGAGGTATCGGAAGGAGTGAACCGATATATCCCATCTTCACACCAGACCTTGGAGTGTGTAATTTGAAGACAATCGGACACTTACATCACATTTTTTAAGATTTATTATTATTCAAAATGTTCACCGTTTGTTGGGGAGCACTTGACCCAGAACTGACGAAAATATTATGATATGTAAAGTTGAAGCAAAATCGGATTATCCTTTCTCTTACTGTGCAGATAATTATTTTCTTTGAAAATCTTGATATTTTGTGGGGGGTACCAGAAGGAATGGACAGATATTGTCCATCTCTGAACTCGATCTAAGTTTGACAGTAATGTTACGATGTACCAAGTTTGGATCTAGAAATCTAGGGTCTAAAATCGTTATTTCGATGGGGCACATTTTGGCCGTATCAAATAATATATATCCTCTTTAGCCATATGGCTGAGGGTATAAAAACCAGTGAAGAAAGGACAAACCTGATAACCTATACCACTTTGCGTATATTGTAGAGCTACATATAACAAAAAAAAAAAACGCTTTTACGGGGAATTCATGAGAATAAAAAGATACCACCATCTACCCCTTCCGGTACCACACCAACCAAGGGTCACAATTTCCAATACTTATATCTGTCATAAATTTCGAATCAAGTCGGCGATTCCTTACAACTTGCTATATCTAAATATTTCTCTTAACCAGAAATCTGATATGAGTATATACATACCGATATTTTTACGGCCCTTTGTGGGGTGGTACCAGTAGGAGTGGAACGATATTGCCCTCTCCGAACTCGATATAAATTTGCTAATAATATTACTATGAACCAAATCGGATACTCTTTTCGAGAGTTATCGTGCACACTGCCCAGACAGACAAATGGACGGACGGACATCGCTAGATTGACTCCAAATGTCATGAAACAAATTTTGTCCAAAGAGACCTAGGGTCTAAAATCTTTTTTTTGATGAAGTACGTTTAGACCGTGTCAAATGATATATACCCTCTCTAGGTATAAAATATAATATTCATATAAATTCCATAAATATCTGTAATTGATGGGATATTGATCTATCGCCCAGAATATTTAATATTTGGGAACAATGAAAGGTAAAACTTTTTCTAGAATATGACATAGGCTGAAGGTGTTAATCTGTTGACATGTCATGGTCTGATGCATTGTTCAATTGGCCTGTAGTCACAGCAATAATGGTATCAAAATATAATTTTAACAAAAACCCTTATGTTCCAAACTTTTACGACACCTCACAGTGTGGACAACTTCTTTTGTATCGCCATAAAAGTAAACCTGTTAATGAAAAGTGAAACGGCGAATTCCCAAATCGTTCTATTGTTGACATAAAGGTTCCACAACAACATAGTTTCGTCTATGCGCCATGTCGTGGCATTTCCATTGGTTGGTAAACTATTTTTCCTTTATTTGTATGTGTAAGGGTCGTTCTCATTAAACATTATGGTTATGTTTGTTATGGCCTATTTAAACATTAATTTCGAGTTAATTACATATCTTAATAGGCCATTTAAGGTCAATAAATTGTTTCTTTGCAGTCAATTACCCTTTGGGGAGTTTACTTGCAATTTGTTTCACAAATTGTATACAAAGAAAGTAGGCGTCGGATTGGAATTCTCACACATACAGCTTTAAAGAAAATTGAGATTTAAGAAAAAAGTCATATTTGTAAAATGGCCTTAAGATTTAAGAAAAATATGACCAAAAACATATTTCAAAGAAAAGCTTAAAAGGACACAGATAAAGGACTTAATTTGAGGTAATTTCTAGGAATGCAGTTTCGTATTGGGTCAGAGAAAATTTTTAAGAAAAAAATAATTCAGTAAACCTAAGAATTACAGGGTGAGATAAAAAAAAAACTGCAACAAAGTCAAATGCCTTAATTTTTACATTTTGTTTTAAATTTTATTGATTGAAAGCAAAAAATGTTGGAAATAGCATCACATTTTAGAATAAGTTTTGATTTGTTAGAATTGGTCACCTTTGGCACGAATTATGGCCTTCAAACGGCCAATGAAACCGTCACACGCTGCCCGAATGTTGGTCTGCGGTATTTTGTCCCATTCCCGGCGAAGCGCTTGCTTGAGGAGATCGACACTTTGGTATTTTTTTAGTGCCAACCTTGCTTTCCAAAATATTCCAGACACAATGGTCTAACGGATTGGTATCCGGAGATTTTGGTAGCCATTGTGCGCTGGAAATGGAGCGAGGAACCTCATTTTGTAACCATTTTTGGGTGGCGCGTGCTGAGTCCTGTTGGAATGTCCACGGTCTGCGGCCAAAATGTTTGCGAGTCCAAGGCTTTAATACAACCTCCACAATATTTTCGCGATAATATTCGGCATTTATTGAATGAAAGTAAACAATGTCGGAAATAGCATCAAATTTTAGAATAAGTTTAGATTTGCTCGAATTGGTCATCTTTGACACGAATGATGGCTTATCGTCACAAGCTGCTTAAATGTTGTTCTGCGGTATTTTGGCCTATTCCCGGCGAAGCACTTGCTTGAGGTGATCGACACTTTGGAGTTTTTTAGTGCCAACCTTGCTTTCCAAAACACACCAGTCACAATAGTCCAACGGATTGGTATCAGGAGATTTTGGTGGCCATTGAGTGCTGGAAATGAAATCATTTTGTAACCATTCTTGGGTGGCGCATGCTGAGTCCTGTTGGAATGTCCAAGGTCTGCGGCCAAAATGTTTGCGTGCCCAAGGCTTTAATACACCCTCCAGAATATTTTCGTGATATTATTCGGCATTTATTTTGATGCCACGGTCGATTAATACGAACAGAGAGAGAGAGAGAGAGAGTATCGGCTGTTATGGCGGTCCACACCATCACCATGGCCGGCGCTTGAGTTCTGTTTGCCAACCGAAGGTACACATTTTCAGCTGACCTCTTTGCCATGTAAACGCGATCACTGTGTTTGTTTACAAACTGCTGGACAACGAATGTTTTTTCATCGGAGAAAACCAAATTCTGCAGTTCACCACTTTCGGCCAAGCGAAGCAACTCTTTACCTCTTTTTAGTACATTTTCTTTCCGTTGCGGTGTAAGTTCTTGCACTTTTTGGAATTTCAATGGTTTTACCCCCGGCTCATTTTTCAATATTTGGCGAATGGAATATTGCGATATGTTCAGTTCACGAGCCATTTTTTTGGCCACTGTGACGCGGATTACGATTAGGTCCCTTCTTTACTTTTCGCACCATTTCTGCTGATGTTGCTGTTTTCTTCCGTCCATTTCCTTGACGTCGGGCTACGCTACCAGTATCACGGTAACGAGCGATGATACGGGACACAAAAGATTTATTTACATTTGAATGCTGGAGTGCTCTAACAATAACCTCTTGTTGGTTTCCAGCCAAATATAAAGAGAGCTCACTATCACGCTTGAATTCTATCACGAATAACTTTTTTTCCGGAAAATTCTCACCAAAATGCTCTCGCACGCTTGTAAATAATATAATGAGCTGTCACTGGAATAATTTTAACAACTGTCGGACAAGTGGCTTAGAAATGACAGCAGTCTGAAGTTGGTTGCAGTTTTTTCATTTCACCCTGTATTTTAGAAGTCATATTTTGATAGCCCGTTTAAAGCTTTTAATTTTTTTTTATATAGAAACAGTTCCCATTTGACTGAATAACGATTTTGAACATAATTCCATACAAATGTAATAAATGTTGATGTAATGATTTTATTACCAACCGTGGGTTCCGACACTCTTAGCTTCTTCCATAAAATACTTCAACTATCTTCAAAAGAGAAATATATCACCACACCCATTTCCCCCATTGCCACCTCCTCTGAACTGCATTCCATAAAATTACACTATCTGTTATCGCTTCAAATATTTAAGAACTAAAAACCCCTAAAGCCTCCTTTATACACCAGACCACAGGTATTGGAGCATAAAATCTCCGAGAAATTAATTTACGACTTATTCCAACTTAATAATGTGATTTATGTTAGAAAACAGTGGACGCGGGTATTAGTGTTAAGACAGCAGAAATAAATTAACTTTTCAGGATTATTAAGTACTGTACTCAGCTTGTAAAGCCGGTGTCTTTGAAGTGAAAATCTTGTTTATGATTTGTTGTGTATGCGTGTTTGTTGGAAAAAATTGACCAAAACGAGAATTAAAATGTCATTTGAAGAAGTCCAAGCAAGGCAGTGCCAAAAAAGTGTGAAAAAATTGCTTACTTAGTTTTAAGTTGAGATGAAATAAACTAATGTTGCTTAATTTGCATATTTTCTGGGATTAGTAGAAAATGTGAAATCTTGAATACACTCGAAGAGAAATGTTAGTAAAAATGGAAATTTTGTCGATAATGAAAGATGAGAGGTAGTCGCGGCGAATGAGTGGATATTCGGTATTTTGATGATTTTAGCGACATTATTTACCGGAATTATTTCTATTTTGGTATTTGAAGTTGGTAGTGAATACTACATCCTAAGACAGAAAATGAGCCATGTAGGTCCACGTCTTCGTATAGCCCCCATATAACGGTTGCTCCCAATATTGGGTATTTTCATGATTTTAGAGACATTATGTACCGGAACTATTTCAAATTTAGAATTTGAAGTTCGTAATGAATTCTACAGCCTATGACAGAAAATTGTCTGTGTAGGTCCACATCCTCGTATAGCCCCCAAATAACGGTACCCCTCGATATGCGGCATTTTTATGATTTTAGCGATATTATTTACAGAAATTATTTCAAATTTTGTATTTGAAATTCGTAATGGATACTACAGCCTATGACAGAAAATTGACTGTGCATGTCTACGTTTTATGACCCCCATGGTACCTCCCTATATTCGGTATTTTTATGATTTAGCTACATTATAAGCAGATTTTTTTTTTAAAATTTCGCATTTGAATATTGAAATAGCTTGTGACAAAAGTTGCCTATGCAGATCCACGTCGCATAGACCCCAATAAAACGGCTTTATTCGGTATTTTTAAAATTTAAACAGAATTTTTTAAGGATTTTATTTTTTTTAAATTGTTAAATTTGTACCAAATGGTGGAGGGAATTCAAAGTTCGGCCCGGCCGAACTTACAGCTTTTTTACTTGTTTTTCCTTTTCAAAAATGGTTTCCAATCGTTAGAACTGAGTTTTTTCATTCTATACCGTGCCCAAGGTTATAAGCTATCCCTATTAATATGGATGGAGTTGTTATAATATGGACCTTTAAAAATAAAACTGTGACACAAATCTTAAAATAAATCGTAATGGATACTACAGCCTTCGACAGGCCCTAATATAATGGTACCACCTATTTTATATGGTTTATGACACATTATTTACCGGAATTGTTTCAAAAATGAAGTTCATAATGGAAATTACTGCCAATGACAAAATTACCTCTGCAGGTCCAGCACCCATATATCGGCACCTCCCTATATTGGGTATTTTGGTGTTTTTGCAATGTTATTCAGAGGAGTTTTTCAAATTTCCTATTGAATATTATAATGGCCAATGATAAAATTTGCCTGAAAAATACCGTTAAAAACATAAAAATCCGAATATAGAGAGTTACCATAATATTAGGGTCTATACGAAGATGTGATAAGATAATATAAGATAATAATATTATGGTAACTCTCTATATTCGGATTTTTATGTTTTTAACTGTATTTTTCAACGTATTTTTTAATATCCAAATTCATTCCAAATGGTGGAATGATACCCTCCATTCATTGAATACTGGTAAAAATTTGTTATGGGCAAAATCACAAGCAAATCGAACATTTATGTCCAATTTTATGCGAAATCATAAATTCCATATGCATCCCAGATTTCTGCTTGAGAGAAATATTTAGATATAGCAAGTTGTAAAGAATCGCTGACATGTTTCGCAAGTTATGACAGATAAGAGTATTGAAAACTGTGACCCTTTGTAGGTGAGGTACCAGAAAGGGATCGCAGATATATATTATTTTCACAGCAGATATTGTGTTAGCAAAAATGTTTGTTTGTCTGAAATTTGAAGATAGTTGGATGCTTATTTCGGCTTTTATAAGCATTTTGTTTTTCAAAATCTTGAACGCTATGTGGGGGAGGTACCAGAAGAAATTTTCCGATCTCTACCTATTTTATAAAAGATCTTGTGTTGATGGAAATATTGCGATGTACCAAGTCTGAATGGAATCGGATGATAATTTAACGTTTTATGAGCTTCATGGAATTCAAAATTTTGACCCTTTGTTGGGGAGGCACCAGAAGGAGCCAACCGACATATCCCATCTTCAGAGCAGATCTTGTGTTAGTAGAAATAATGGAATGTGTGAAATATGAAGAAAACCGGATTCTTAATTCGGGTTTTATTATCGTTTTGGTTCCTCGAAACTTTGACCCTATGTGGGGGAGGAGGTACCAGAAGGAATGGTCCGATCTCTACCATCTTCACATTAGATCTTGTGTTGATAGAAATAATGAGTTGTGCCAAGTCTGAATGGAAGCGGATGTTAATTTCGTGTTTTATGAGCTTTATGAATATTCAAAATGTTGAACCTTTGTGGGGTAGGTAGGTGAGGTACCAGAAAGGGATCGCAGATATATATTATTTTCACAGCAGATATTGTGTTAGCAAAAATGTTTGTTTGTCTGAAATTTGAAGATAGTTGGATGCTTATTTCGGCTTTTATAAGCATTTTGTTTTTCAAAATCTTGAACGCTATGTGGGGGACGTACCAGAAGAAATTTTCCGATCTCTACCTATTTTATAACAGATCTTGTGTTGATGGAAATATTGCGATGTATCAAGTCTGAATGGAATCGGATGTTAATTTAACGTTTTATGAGCTTCATGGAATTCAAAATTTTGACCCTTTGTTGGGGAGGCACCAGAAGGAGCCAACCGACATATCCCATCTTCAGAGCAGATCTTGTGTTAGTAGAAATAATGGAATGTGTGAAATATGAAGAAAACCGGATTCTTAATTCGGGTTTTATTATCGTTTTGGTTCCTCGAAACTTTGACCCTATGTGGGGGAGGAGGTACCAGAAGGAATGGTCCGATCTCTACCATCTTCACATCAGATCTTGTGTTGATAGAAATAATGAGTTGTGCCAAGTCTGAATGGAAGCGGATGTTAATTTCGTGTTTTATGAGCTTTATGAATATTCAAAATGTTGAACCTTTGTGGGGTAGGTACCAGAAGAAGTGGACAGATATATTCCATCTTCACACCAGAATTATTACTATTAAAAATATTGTGATGTGTGTAAATTGATGATAATCGGACACTTACTTCATATTTTATAAGTGTTATAGTTATTCAAAATGTTGAACCTTTGTGGGGGAGCCACTGAATGAAGTGGACCGATATTGTCCATTTTTCGCACCAGGCGTAGCACTGATCCAAATATTAGGATTTGCAAAGTTCGAGACAAATCGGATTATCCTTTCTCTTTCTGTGCAGTAAAACATGTTTTTGGACAATTTCGAGCTTTTATGGGGGAGGTACCAAAAGGAGGGGTCCGATGTTTGACAATAATATTACGATATACCAAGTTTTAACCAACTTTGCAAATCATAATATTTAGATATGTTCTAGGTCAGGTGCTAAAATGGTCAATACCGGTCCACTCCATCAAGTACCTCCCCACAAAGAGTCAACATTTTGAATAATTATAACTCTTACAAAATCTGTTTTAAATGTCCGAGTGTCATCAAAATACATATATCACAATATTTTTATTAACCCAAGGTCTGGTGTAAATATGGAATATATCGGTCCAAAATATTGAAAAATTCTGACTCCTATAAAATCTGAGATGAGGATTCCATTGTTTTCAACTTTCGCGCAGACTAATATTTTACCAAGAAAAGATATGGTGTGAAAATGGGATGCATCAGGCCACTCCAATTGGTACCTTCCCACAAAGGTTCAAAATTTTGAATATCGATGAAGCTCAAAATTATCATCCGATTCCAATCAGACTTCTCACATCTCAATATTTCCATTAACACAAGATCTGTTATAAAAATGGTAGAGATCGGACCATTCCTTCTGGTACCTCCACACACAAGGATCAAAGTTTTGAATAACGGTTGTCTTTATATTTCAAATATCCCGTTATTTCTACTAACTAAAGATTTGGTGTGAAGATGGAATATATCGGTCCACTCCTTGTGATACCTCCCCCACAAGGGTCAACATTTTGAGTATCCATGACGCTCATAAACGCGAAATTAATACCCGATTCCATTTAGACCTGGTGCATTTTCGTCACTTTGGTACATTTCCATCCTCACAAGGTCTGTTATAAAGGTTGTAGAGATCGGACTATTCTTTCTGGTACCTCCCACACATAGGGTTCAAGATTTTGAAAAACAAAACGCTCAAAAAAAGCTAAATAGCCATTGAACTCTCTTCAAATTTTTCACAAATACAAAGATTTTTGCTGACATAAGATCTGTTGTGAAGATGGTATATAGCTGCGAAGCGCTTCTGGTACCTCACAGGACACAATTTTAAATACTTTTACATGTCATGACTAGCGAAACAAGTCAGCGATTCTTTACAACTTGCTATATCTAAATATTTCTCTCAACCAGAAATCTGAGAGAAATATGTAATTTATCCGAATTTATGATTTTGCATAAAATTGGATATAAATGTTCGATTTCCTTTAAATTTTGCAGATACCGATATTATAAATAAATATGCAAACGGAATACTTCAACCCGCTATATCTGTTAACTCAAAAATTTGCACCTATCTCATATAAAGTATAGGAAGTTGTCAATATTGTCCAAATCTGGCACGTTGTTTTTTTTAACAGTCTTAGTTTAGATACGTATTGGTCAGTATTGGCCAACTGCTTCAGAACTTCCCCCATAAAGGGTCAACAAGGCTAGGGGTATAAATTTGTCGGTAAAACCGACTGATACTGTTTTACTTGCTTTTTACTTGTTTCAGAAATTTAAAATACAAATTAAAAGAAATCTTCCCCCATGTGGGTGTTTTGGACTCCCTAGAACCTTTTTTGGTCCCATTAGCATTTTTTGGATTCGAACTTTCGTTGGACTACAATTTAAATAGAAAATGATAACTGGTTTGTAAGGTGGGGTACGTGGTGCCTATCATCACATTGTAGTCTCATTTCATATTTCGAATTCCGTTTCGAAATCCACACCTTTCTTGTAATGACTGGTGTGTTTTGTTAATGTTTATGTTAAAACCTTTCCCAAAGCCTCCCACAAAAATAATGTTATTAAAATCTAATTAAACTCCACATACCTACCACAACCTTACATCTTCTTATATGTAGTTTTGCAAAGTCATTGTATCGAAATTAAGCCCCACAATAAACTTTCTAAACTTCCATAACTACAAAATTATCCCAATACACCTTTTGGCTAAAAATTTCCTACAACATACCCAAAAATGTATTTTTTACTCATTTTGTTATTTTGAGAATTTTGCTGACACACCGCTTTGATGGAATATCTATAAAAAGAGAAAACCTACTTAGCAAAAAATGTATATTTTTTATTATTCATTTCATCGTCTGGCCTCGGGTATAATAACTTTATTATAGACGAAGCTGGCACATCCTTTTGCATGTTGAAAGGGTTTGTTTTTTTTTGTGCTGTGTTTTGAACTTTTTGGGGTTTTTTAATTTCTGTTTTTTTTTTTTTTTTATTTTATTATGTTATAATGAAAGGCAAGGACTTAGATAATGAATGGTAGAAAAAGAGAAGAATTCTGATAGAAACTCTTTTTATATTTGTGCAGCAGAATATGAGTTTATAATTTTGTTTCTATACATTAAGAGGTATTTCTATTTTCGCTATTCTTTTTTCTTGGAATTTGTAACATGGATGTGCTAGGGTGTTGTGATATTAAAAGGACACATCTAAAGCTAATAACGAATACACCAAAGAAACAAGTAAAGTATTAGAATCTACTATCGATTTTAGATTGTATTGCAAATTTTATATTAAATTTAGATACCTTCAGATTTTGTAGGTCTCTGGCACAATATCCAACCAAATTAGATGAAACTTGACAATAAGGGTTCTTAGTAGATCCGTTCTCTCCTTGCAAAAGAATGTTCGATTCAGGTCCACTAATGCGTATAGCCAACAAATTACGAAACCTCCTGATTTTCGATATTTTGAAGGGTTCTGCAACAATTTTCAACTTTATTTAGATTCTTCTATTTGAGTTTTTTATTTTAATTCAAACAGATTGATATTATAAGTTAACTTATACTACTCTGTACATTTTTTATTTTATTTTACTTTGATAAACATAGTGGTGGAGGGTGCAAAAAGTTCAGTCAGGCAGAACTTAAAGCCCTTTTTGCTTCTTAAATTTTGTAAACATTTTATTTAACTTTTATTGAACAAGTTTTTATAATTAAGTACTTCATGTACATTAATCGCTATTAACCGCAATCTCATTTGTATTTAATGAAGCTATCACACATAGCATCTCCCACAAACACAACCTTGATATGGGCGTGTTTTGCGGTTTATAAATCAAATACCCAAGTATTATTACAATTTGTTTAATTTTATGTCATAATATATCATTAAATCTAATAGAATACATTAAATACTATGATGCCTGGCATGAGCATTTTTTTCACTCAAATTCACTTTTTTGTGACAAAAACATTGACTTAAATATCATTTTCAAACAATGGAAATAATAAGCTAATTTTTGCACTATCGGCTAAGCAATCACCAAGAAACGAAAAATAATTCCAAAAACAAATCATTTTCCTCTTAGCAACTAAACCTTTGCAAGATGTAATTAAAAACATTTCAAATTACAATTCTTACATTTTATTAATTCATGAAAAACAAGTAAAAAAGCAGCTAAGTTCGGCCTGGCCGAATTCGAAAAACGAAAAACGAGCAACTAAGTTCGGCGGCCCGAAATTTTAGTACTCTCCACCATTTGAAAAAAACTTGAGAAAAAATCCGAAAACTACCATTTAAATGAAAACCGTTATATGAGAACTATACAAAGACGTAGACCTGCTTAGGAAATTTTTTTCATAGCCTGTGCCCATTACAAACTTCAAACACGAAATTTGAAACAGTTCCAGTGAATAATGTTCGTAAAATCATGAAAATGCAGAATATCAGGAGGTACTGTACTATACTGGGGGCTATACGAAGACGTGGACCTGCATACAAACATTTTGATCATATGCTGTAGAATCCATTACGAACTTTAAATATGAACTTAGAAGTGATGCCGGTAAATAATGTCGCTAAAATCATGAAAATACCGAATACCGGCAGGTACCGTTATATGGGGGCTGCCTACTGATAAACTATGCATGTATGCAAAATGTTAGTCTTCTATCTCAATTTGTTCGAAAGAGAGCGACAGACAGGCGGACGAACAGATGGATATCGCTAGATCGTCTTAGAACTTTACGCTGATCCAGAATATATACACTTTGTAGGATCTATTATGAATATTTCGAGAAGTTACAAACAGAATGAATGGTGGAGGGTATGAAAATGCATAGAATTACAAGTTGAACCATCGAAAACGCCTAAAAAACGAATAAGAAAATGTTTTTTCAATTTTTTTTTAAATATTCTATAAAGAGAGAGTGAACCCACATAAGCAACATTTAAAAATATTGAAATTGAGGTCAAAACGTGCCTAGTCGAAATAACGGCCTTAGATCCTAAGTCTCTATGGATCAAAGTCGTTTCAGGATGTTTAAAGTCGATCTAGATGCCCTTACCTTTGAAGGGAGTATCCGATTTGGTTCAAACTTGATACATCGTAATATTATTATCAAAACTAGATCGACTTCCGGTATCTCCCTCCCAAAAAAGATCCAAATTGTCAAAGCACATAATTTACTTCGTATAAAGACAAAGTTTCATCCAAATACGTTGAAATATTGCAAATTCAAATTTTTTCTTCAATGCAAGGTCAGGCCCACTTCATGAAGTATTTCCCACACAAAGTTTCAAAATTTTGAATTATTATGGAAAATAAACTTCCGATTGTGTATTTCGTATATCTCAGTATTTCTATTAACGCAAGATCTGGTATGCAGAACAGATAGAACTGGCCCACAACAGGTCAACATTTTGATTTGGCACCCATAAAGGATTATTTAAGCATCTTATTCTTTTTAAGTTTTACGCATCCTATATTTTTATTAACACAAGATGTGAAGATGGGATATATCGGTGCACTTCTTTTGGCACCTCCCCCATAAAGGGTAAACATTTTGAATAACCATGAAGATATTGTCATCTGATTCTCTTCAAGCTTTACTCTGTCGGCAAAACGGACTGAGGCTTTTTAATTAGTTTTTGCAACATTTTGAGCTTTTTAGGGCGAACCCTCATCCCCAAACTCCATTAACGTTAAAATATTCAATATTGGTTGGACCATATCGGATACTCCCTAAGACCATACAGATATGATGTGGATATTTTGAGTACAAATATCCTGAAATAGATTTTATCCATAGAAACCCATTATATTGTTGGGGTACATTTTGGCCATATCAAATGATACATACCATCTGTAGCTCATAAAAAAATCTATTGATATGGAGGAATTGGGGCTCACAATTTATAGCCAGTATAAAGTCATCCTAATTATTTCCCATATTTCTAGATGCTTTTCAATGGGGACCATCGGTCGGTTTGGCCGACAGATGTATATCCCTTGAGTTATTCAAACTGTTGACTCTTTAGGGGGGAGGTTCCGAAGTTGCCCAATATTGACCAAATCGTATCTGACCTGAGATTGATATAAAATCTTGAACCCTATGTGGGGAGGTACCCGAACAAATGCCCCGATCTCTACCATATTTATAACAGATCTTGTGTTGATGGAAATATTGAGATGTACCAAGTCTGAATGAAATGACCCTTTGTGGGGGTGGTATCAGAAGGAGTGGACTGAAATATCCCAACTTCTCACTAGACCTTGGATTAATAAACACATTGTGATGTGTGCAATTTGAAGACAATCGGGCTCTTGTGAAATATTTTATAAGAGTTACAATTGAGTGGACCGATATTGTCCATTTTCGCACCTGACATACCACTGATACATATATTAGGATTTGCGAAGTTTGCACAAAATTGAATAATCCTTTCTCCTTCTATGGGGGTAAATTATTTTCTTTGCAAATGTTGACTTTTTGAAGGGGGAGGTATCAGAAAGAGTGGATCGATATGTACCAAGTTGTTATGATGTACCAAGTTTGGATGCCCCCTTCGAGAGTTATCGTGAGCACCAGCCAGCTAGACAGACGAACAGAGGGACGGACAATCCTAGATCGACCCCAAATGTCCTGAAACGGATTTGGTTCAAAAAGACCTGTTGCCTTAGATCGTTATTTCGATGAGGTACTTTTGGCCTTATCAAATGATACATACTCTTTATAGCCACATGGCTAAGGGTATTTTCATATTTGAATTTAACTCATGATGCTTCTGCTAAAAATGATTTTTATTCTTACAAAATTAAAAGGAATGTTGCACATTTATTGGTTTTGCTTCCTGGGCGGCGTTTTTCCACTTCCTACCTTGATCCACTCCTTACGTTGCTTTTTATTTATTTATTTTTGTAACGAGTTCTATGAGGTTTGTATGGTGAACCCCATCCATAAATGTAACAGTGCCTTACCGTGTAGCCCAGAGCAAAAACCATTAACTTCCTTACAATGATGAAGTAGGATCAAAACAAAACATAAAATATTATTTATGTGTGCGTTTATGTACTTAAATTATAATACCCACAACAGGAAAGGGTTAGCAGTTATCCTTTTAGCAGAAATATTTGGGGGTGGGTGTGAGGTTCTTTCTTCTACATTGCTTTCTGTAGTCAATACTTCATTGAAATACTTCCAGGTGTAAGTTAAGGTATCAAGTGTAAGAAAATAAGGTTGGAAAAATACAGGGTGAGATAAAAAACTGCCACAAAGTCAAAAGCCAAAATTTTTACATATTTTTTAAATATTATTAAATGAAAGCAAAAAATGTCGGAAGCGCTCGTTTGCTTGATGTGATCGACACTTTGGTATTTTTAGTGCCAACCTTGCTTTCCAAAATACTCCAGACACAATAGTCCAACGGATTAGTTTCCGCAGATTTTGGTGGCCATTGGGCGCTGGAAATTAAGTGAGGAACCTAATTTTGTAAACATTCTTGGGTGTGCTGAGGACGATGTTGATGAGCCCTGTTAGAATGTCCAAGGTCTGCGGCGAAAATGTTTGCGTACTCAAGGCTTTAATACACCCTCCAGAATATTTTCGTGATAATATTCGGAATTTATTCTGATACCACGGTCGATTAATTCGAGCGGAGAGCGACCTTAGGCTGTTATGGCGGTCCACACCATTACCATGGCCGGCGTTTGAGTTCTGGTGGCCAACCGAAGGTGCACATTTTCAGCTGACCTCTTTGGCAAGTAAACACGATCATTTTGTTTGCTTACAAACTGCTGGACAACGAATATTTTCTCATCGGAGAAAACCAAATTCGACAGTTCACCACTTTCGGCCAAGCGAAGCAACTCTTTAGCTCTTTTGAGTCTATTTTCTTTCTGTTGCGGTGTAAGTTCTTGCACCTTTTGGAATTTCAATGGCTTTACCCCGAGCTCATTTTTCAATATTTTGCCGAATGAAATATTGTGATATATTCAGCTCACGAGCTATTTTTCGGCCACTGCGACTCGGAACCATTTTTGCTTATGTTGCTGTATTCTTTCGTCCACTTTCTTGACGTCGGGCTACGCTACACAAAAGATTTATTCATATTTAAATGCTGGAATGCTCTAACGATAGCCACCTGTGATTTTCCAGCCAAATATAAAAAAATCACACTATCACGCTTGAATTCCATCACGAATAAATTTTTTTCTGAAAAATTCTCACCAAAATGCTTCTGTAGGTTTGTAGACAATTTAATGAGCTGTCACTGGAATAATTTTAATAGCTGTCGGACGAGTTGCTTAGAAATGACAGCAGTCTGAAGCTGGTTACAGTTTTTTTTCATCTCACCCTGTATTATCTTCAACCTGTAGTTTTGATTTCAGGGTTCATTTTTTGTACCCTTGCCTTACCTATCAAGGATATTTTATCACAAAATCTAATATTCTGCAACAATGCCAATTGAAAAGCACAACAAAGAGAATAGTTTTACTCAATCAACTGCAATGGCATCAATTGTGATACTCCTTTCCAAATGCTTCTTATTCTTTTTGTTAAACCTACTTAACAAACATTACGTATTCGGAACACATCTCTGCCATAGTCTACTAACAAAATATTTGAACACATAAATTATTTGAAACACATTTGGCGAAAACTAGAAACTATTTTCTTCATAGTATTCGGTAAATGTTTATTGCTTTGTTGATTATGTGTTTCCTGATGTGTAAATGTACGAAAAGGTGGTTGAGGGGAGAGAAAAGGCTGCAGAGATTCACAATTGAAAGTCGAGGAAAGTAACTGTTTTCTTCGGTTGTGTGTGTTTCCGGAAGGTAGGAAAGGAAAACAATTCTATTTGATTCATTTGCATAAATTAGCCATAACCACACACGTGCACACAAAACACAAATAAACACATCTAAGGAGGTGATTGTTACTCGCATTCACACCCCCCACTAACACCCTTGAGGGTATTTGCGGATTGTGTGAAAAAAAGAAATCCCTTTTTTTGTTGTGTTTTTCTTTTCTCGCAAAATGTGAATGACCACAAGTGTCAATATTTGTTTAGAGATTTGTTCCGTTTCATCCACCTAAGCTTGACGTATATTGCACATATTTCCCAGAGGTATTTGAAAGAAATAGGGCAATGCCAGCAGGGCGTAGGAATTGGGCAAGGAAGTCATTTGCAAAAAATCACTGTGCTGAAATTGGAACAAGTAAATGAGTGTGTCTCTCATACCTTCAAACAAAATATTTTTCTACTGTCATTTTTATACCCTACAACACTATGTGTTGGGGGTATTATAAGTTTGATTGGGCCAAAAATGGACCAAAAACTGAAAATTTCCTGATTTTGCAGTTGCTCTACAGGTCGCAATTATAGACAAATCGACGCCGAATTTAGCATGGGGCTAGACTTAGGGCTGGACAGAAGTCTTCCAATTTTGGTGGTCCTCGGGTAATATTTAGTGGGAGAAATATACCATAACATTTATGTCAAATAAAAGTCAAATTTTCCATTAAACTGTGAATATTGGACCGATTTTGACAAATTTTGCCAAGAGGGCATAAAAGTATAAAATCTAAAAAATCGCATAGAAAGATGTCAATATGGATGCTAATATAGGTTTTGTAGTTTTTGTGACATTTTTTTTATTTTTTTACATTTTTTATAGCATGAGATTTTTTCACTTTGACGTATAATATTGAAGTGTACATTTTGTATTGTTTTTTCACCTTACAACACAGGTTGAGGTTATATACAGATTTCAATTACTATCCGATTCTCACGAAAATTTTCACAAAGGTAGGGTTGGGCTCAGAAGGGCTAGGCCTATTGTTTTCAAAGATGTCCGCAATACATTTGGGGGTTGAAATGGCCCTACAACTAATATGTTCCTGATTTTGCAGTCGTTATAAAAGTTACAAACGGAAATCTCTCAAAGAACACGAAATCTCGCATGAAGTTAGAGTTTAGGACAGCGAGTAGAACGGATCACTACTTTTGTGTGAAAAAAATATCAGCATTACTTACATGCGATGTCCGAAATACACAAAAACCGAACTTCTGGCTTTTTATGCTGATATGTTGACGGCTATATCCAAATATCGTAGACAAGCAAATCAAATAGATAAGTCTAAATTTGGAGATACAGAGGGGCTTCTTGCTTTTGGAGGTGATCGTAAAATATTTAGGCGTTCAAATGAACCAAAAACAGAAAAAAATTCCTGATCACACAATTGAAGCCCATCGACACGCCGGAGAAGAGAGTTAAGGACAGGGATAGATTTTAGCATTTTTGAGAGAAAATGGACCAGAACAATTAACAGCATGACGGAGTGCTTAAATATTGGCCAAAAATTTCTGGTCAGGTCAGTGCTCCGTGAAATAATTTCAAAAGGGAATCTTCAAAAATGGATTTGGACATGAGGGGGCTTCTAACATATTGTTGTGTTGTAGGGTATCACATGTTCGGCCCCGCAAGACTATAGCCTTTGCTTACTTGTTTTTTATAATTCCTTTAAATACCCAAGCATATTAGAAAAAATTCGATTTATTCATTGAAAAATATATGACTTTGTGACGTCCATGCAGATATTTCTTTTTTTTTTCAAGAAAATACTTTTTTTTTGAACAAATTTTTCCCGCTATTGGCGAGGATATCTTTAAAGCATTTCCAAAAACCACAATGTTTGGCTATGGAAAATTACACGTTTTCTCAATCAACGATGTTTAGCCGGTAGAATCCTTAATTTTTAATACTTGGATATTAAGAAATATTTATTGAAATCCCTTCATAAATCTGCTATTTTTTTAATCAGATGGCGTTTAAAAATTCCCAATTTTTCAAGGAAACCCCTGAAATGATATACCCACCTCTGGACAGGGATTTTAGAAAATAGACGACGCCTAATAAGGCGGGGTCCTTGTTTTGAATCCTCTTCTTTTTAGAGCCACGCTTATTAACAGCAATGCATTAAATTTTTTAAAGCCATAAGTCCATACTGTTTTTATACCCTCTAAAATTCTTTGTCATTCCGTTTGTAACTCCTCGAAATAATCATGGTAGACCCTACAAGGTATATATATTCTGAATCAGAATATTCTGAATCGTAAAATTCTAAGTCGATCTTGTAATCGATCTATCTTTCGAATGAATTGAGAGAGAAGGCAAACATTTTGCACACATACAGCGTGAGATGAAAAAACTGCAACCAACTTCAGACTGCTGTAATTTCTAAGCCACTCGTCCGACAGCTGTTAAAATTATTAAAGTGACAGCTCATTATATTGTTTACCACCGTAAAAAAGCAGTTTGGTGAGCATTTACCAGAAAAAAAGTTATTCGGGATGGAATTTAAACGTGATAGTGTGATTTCTTTATATTTGGCTGGAAAACCACAAGTGGCTACCGTTAGAGCACTCCAGCATTTGGGAATGTGAATAAATCTTTTGTGTCTCGTACCATTACTCGTTACCGTGATACTGGTAGTGTAGCCCGACGTCAAGGAAGTGGATGGAAGAAAACTGCATCATCAGCAAAAATTGTTCGAAAAGTAAAAAAGCGACTTGATCGAAACCCGCGTCGCAGTGGCCGAATGGAAAAGCTCGTGAGCTGAACATGTCGCAATATTCCATTCAGCAAATATTGAAAAATGAGCTCGGGTTAAAGTCATTGAAATTCCAAAAAGTGCAAGAACTTACACCGCAACAGATAGAAAATAGACTCAAAAGAGCAAAAGATTTGTTTCGCTTGGCCAAAAGTGGTGAACTGCCGAATTTGGGTTTCTCCGTCTGCGATGAGAAAACATTCGTTGCCCAGCAGTTTGTGAGCAAACAAAATTATCGTGTTTACTTGCCAAAGAGGTCAGCTGAAAATGTGCACCTTCGGTTGGCCACCAGAACTCAAGCGCCGGTCATGGTGATGGTGTGGGCCGCCATAACAGCCGAGGGTTGCTCTCCGCTCGTATTAATCTACCGTGGCATCAGAATAAATGCCGAATATTATCGCGGAAATATTCTGGAGGGTGTATTAAAGCCCAAACATTTTGGCCTCAGACCATGGACATTCCAACAGGACTCAGCACAATCGCACTCAGGACGTGCCACCCAAGAATGGTTACAAAATGAGGTTCCTCGCTTCATTTACAGCGCACAATGGCCACCAAAATCTCCGGATACCAATGCGTTGGAGTATTGTGTCTTGAGTATTTTGGAATGCAAGGTTGGCACTAAAGAATACCAAAGTGTCGATAACCTCAAGCAAGCGCTTCGCCGGAATGGGCTAAAATACCGCAGAGGAACATTCGGGCAGTGTGTGACGGTTTCATTGGCCTTTGAAGGCCATAATTCGTGCCAAAGGTGACCCATTCGAACAAATCTAAACTTATTCTAAAATTTGATGCTATTTCCGACATGATGGCGTTTAACATTGTTGCAGTTTTTTATCTCACCCTGTATTTGTGTGGAGTGGACCGATATTATCCATTTTCGTACCTGATCTAGCTCTGATCCAAATATTAGGTTTTGCAAATGCGATCATAATTTCGGATGCTTATTTCGATTTTTATGAGGTTTATAATTTTTCAAAAATTTGGGCCTTTCGTGGGGGAGGTACCCGAAGGAGTGGTCCATTCTATAAATTTTTCATTTCAGATCTTTTGTTGGTAGAAATATTTAGATGTGTGAAATTTGAAGACAATCGGACCCTTATTTCACTTTTTAGAAGAGTTGTAATTATTCAAAATTTTGACCATTTGTGGGGAAGGTACCAGGAGGACTGGTCCTATATTCATTATCTCCAGATTTTGTGTTAATAGATGTATTGAAATATGTCGACTTTAAAGAAAATCGGATGCTCTTTCCCGTTTTGTTTGTGCTATAGTTATTCAAAATGTGGACCCTTTGTGGGAGAGGTACCAGAAGGTGTGTACCGATATTTCCCATGTTTACAGCAGATCCTGTGTTAGTGGAAATAATGGGATATGTGGAATATGCAGAGAAACGGATGCTTATTTCGGATTTTACAGTAGTTTTGGTTATTCAAAACTGATTTTTTGGGGGGGAGGTACCAGAAGGAATGGTCGGATCTCTAGCATCTTTATAACAGATCTTGTGTTGATGGACTTATTGAGATGTACCAAGTCTGAATGGAATTGGATGTTTTATGAGCTTCGGGGATATTCAAAATGTTGACCCTTTGTGGATCGGACCGATATATACCATCTTCACATCAGATCTCGTGTTAGTATAAATAATGAAATGAGTGAAATTATGAATAGAACCGAGTGTTTATGTTAAATTTTATGATCGTTTGGTTATTCAAAACGTTGACCTTTTCTGGGGGAGGTACCAGCAAGAGTGGACCGAAACCGATCTCCGAACTGAATTTAAGTTTGATTATAATATTACGATACATCAAGTTTGGATAAAATTGGATGCTCCCTTCGAGAGTTATCGCACGTACTAGCCAGACTCCAAATGTCCTGAAACGGATTTGGTCCATAGAGATCTAGGGTCTAAAACCCATATTTCTATGAGACACGTTTTGGCCGTATGAAATGATATATACCCTCTGTAGACATATCGCTAAGAGTATAAAAAAACATCTACCAATACAATATCTACCAATACCTGGTCAAAATTGGACAAACATAATAAGTTTCATTAAAATTGTACAACATGTTGCTACCTCCTTCGTATTATACCATATCCAAGATTTTTCTTCGTTATTGACTACCCGTGGTTCTCCAGAGTTTTAATAAAAATTTCAAATTAAAGTTTTGATCATTGATTGTTGGTGACATTTTTTCTACTCCCTATTATCCTTTGAGAATATTCAATTTTGAAAGGGACAATGAAATATGAATACCATTCTCTCTCTGCATTCAACACACCACAGTTCTCATGAAACAATTTGTGGTTGCTGTATTCTGTCTTGTCCCTTGTGATTGCGGGTCCTTATGTTTGGAGGATTGTCGTTAAGTACAAGCAATAACGAGAAGTAATGAATATGCGAATGTTACTTGAAATGAACTTGAAGTTGTACTTTATTACATAGTTATGCTTGCCGGCCAGAAGGTCCCCTTTGTTTAATAAATATGAAATATGACTATTTGTGTGCTATATATATACAAAAAATATATATATTTCTTATTTTATTCTTCTTCTGCAACTGAAGACTACAGCAATTTCATTTTAACTTGAGAAGGAAAGCTAAGGGTGAATTTCTTATGAATTGACATTATGTTGAGTACTTTCTTCCGCAGTCGGTGCTGAAACGCGCAGCACCCAAACAATTGACAGCCATAACGAAGAGGAAAGACGAAAGAAAAGGATGCTGTGTCAACAGCGGTAGTAGTAAGTAGTTCACATGACCTTCTATGGTTTGGTTCAATCCCCTCTCACGAAGTGTGAGCACGTATTACAATTCGAATGCGAGTTAAACTGCTGTCAAACTATAGCTACACGTACACACATCCACTCGTTCGTTCGTCCTTCTTTTCATTTTTTTCTCCTGAATTAACTTGGTTTATGAAGTGTTTCCGTGGTCTTATCTCTCGAACAAATAATGAAAATATTCTTATGACACCACGTTGTGTTTGCACTCTGCAGAGCATTATAAACTTTTGTCCACACGTCGTAGTTAATGTTTTGCGAGCGAGAGAGATGTGTGTGTATAATTATGTGCTCAAAATGGATTTTGCACCAGACAAATTGTGAAATTGTAGAGGTGGAGTGTAGGATGGAGTGTTAACGCCAATTACCTGAGATAGGGAAAGAAAAAAGGTGGAAGGGAAAAGGAGGGATGAGTACGTGTATCGAGTAGAAAAATAGGTCCGCAAGTCTACCCTTTCGTTGAGGTGTCTATACGAACAAATATGAAGTTTTTGTGGAACAAGACGGTTTGCTGACAAATATATACCCTCAAAAAACTACCAATTCGAAATTGTGTTTGTCTATATGATCTCTATTTTCGGAAAGAACTCCCTGAGAACTTTTACTTGAGCCCGGTCCGTACTCGTACCATTAGAGATAAAGTTGTGGTATTTTACAATAGGCATTGATATCAAACCTACCATATTTGGTTTTGAAAATATGTTCACGTTTAGATATTGTCCCATAAAACGATACCAGGTAATTCCGGATTATCACAAAAATGTGCATTATAGGTAGGGTTTCGTAAATCTAGTTCGATGGACTCCAGTCATTTGTATGGAACTCTGGGTATGAGTGATATGAAATGTGTGTAATCACTCATACGTTTAGGAACTGATGTACTATCCCCCTTTGATCGGAACTTTTAAATTTGAGGTTATAATCATTTTGTTATTTTCTAAAAGTAGCGTTCTGCATCTACACATTTTTCAGATATAATTCAAAACATTTTAATTGCAATTAAAGAATTATATTTGTTATTCGAAGATTCCTATTGTAATACGAATTATTTCAGTTGTAATTCGAATTATCCGATTTATAATTCGAATTGTTCCATTTAACAAGTTAAAAAGTATCAGCCGGTTTTGCCGACAGATATATATCCTCAGCTATTCTTCCTGTATTTAAATGTGAATAAATCTTTTGTGTCTCGTACCATCGCTCATTACCGTGATACTGGTAGCGTGTCGGACTTGACTACCTCTAGGAAGTGGACGGAAGAAAACAGCAATATCAGTGAAAATGGTTCGAAAAGTAAAGAAGCGACGTCCCAGTGGCCGAAAAATGGCTCGTGAGCTGAACATATCGCAATATACCATTCGGCAAATATTGAAAAATGAGTTTGAGGTAAAGCCGTTGAAATGCCAAAAAGTGCAAGAACTTACCCCGCAACAGAAAGAAAACATACCCAAAAGAGCTAAAGAGATGCTTCGCTTGACCGAAAGAGGTGAACTGCCGAATTTTGTTTTCTCCGATGGGAAAACATTCGTTTCCCGTGTTTACTTGTCAAAGAAATCAGTTGAAAATGTGCACCTTCGGTTGGCCACCAGAACTCAAGCGCCGGCCATGACGATGGTGAGGGCCGTCATAACAGCCGATAGCCGCTTTCCGCTCGAATTAATCGACCTTTGTATCAGAATAAATGCAGATTATTATCACGAAAATATTCTGGAGGGTGTATTAAAGCCAAGGACACGCAAACATTTTGGCAGCAGACTTTGGACATTCCAACAGGACTCAGCACGCGCCACCCAAGAATGGTTACAAAATGAGGTTCCTCGTTTCATTTCCAGCGCACAGTGGCCAGCAAAATCTCCGGATACCAATCCGTTGGACTATTGTGTCTGGAGTATTTTGGAAAGCATGGTTGGCACTAAAAAATACCAAAGTGTCGATCACTTCAAGCAAGCGCTTCGCCGGGAATGGGCCAAAATACTGCAGAGCAACATTCGGACAGCGTGTGACGGTTTCAATGGCGGTCATAATTTGTGCCAAAGGTTACCAATTCGAACAAATCTAAACAAATTCTAAAATTTGATGCTATTTCCGACATTTTTTGCTTTGATTTAATAAAATTAAGAAAAAAAAAATAAATAAAAATTGTGGCGTTTGACTTTGTTGCATTTTTTTTAACTTACCCTGTATATATATACCATTTAGTTCTTTTCATACAATTATTGTACACATTTCCGAAACCACCTCCATACGTTCAGGCCACACATGAACAGTGACGCTAATACCGAACTTCAGTGACTTTAATACCATATCTCAATCCCAGATACAAACAGAGGCCTGAATATAAAATTCCGAAATTCCAGCTTCACTGAATACAAAATTTAGTTATTTTCGTACAATTTTAGTAATTGTTTGCAAATCCACCTCAATGTCTCAATTCCAGATACCAATAGAAACCTAAATATTAAATTTCGGGATTCCAGATCTATGCCTTCGCTCAATACTAAATTCCTTTTTAGAATTTTACCTCCCCATACCAAATACTGCACTATTCAGTACTTTTCGTACGTATTTCCAACCTAAGCGATCCTAATATCAAATTTCAGATTTGAAGCACACTCTCTGCTTAATAGGGACTTCAGTACAAAATTCAAACATAATTTGCTCAGCCTAAACCAAGTTCTTTCAAATTTAATACAGTTTCCACACTTAGTACATATTTTCAAAACCCTTTCATTTATCAAACTTACTTTCCAACCTTGATTATCATTCCAAATTTCAAGTTTTTAGCTCTATCCGTTCACATAATACGATAATACGAAATGCTACCATTTTAGAAGTTTAGTACCATTTTAGAACTTTTTGTAACCTCATAGTTCGAATTTCCAAAAACCATTTGGTACATATATCCAGCCCTCCATCTGTGACTCTAATTCCAAAATGTGATTCATTTGCCCACTCATCATTCTGTTTGGTCAGTACGAAGCATGTAATTGGTAATACATTTTAATACGTTTCGTACCCCTTTACTACGCCACGTATTATCACATAGTTTAGCTTCCAACATATCTACGCTCCAAGACTGCCCCTTGTACAAAATTTCAATATTCTTGCTTTAGTCGTTTCGTCTGGGCATTGATTCTAAGTCAGTTAGTTTTTTTTTTTTCACTACTCATTTGTATATTTATCACAATATCTAGAAAATTTAGATCGAACCGCAAACATCCTTCAAAATCATAGTGTGCATGCTTAAGCCAAACAGTCGGATAGTCGGACTTTTGAAACAGATTTAGATGCATAGAGTCTTTAAACGCATTTCGATAAGGAACATTGATATCACAGCGCCAAAATATTAACATCGAAAATGGCTGGTGAAAAATTTCTTCGGGATATTAAATCGACAATGGCTTAAAAAAAAAAAATCATTTGTCATCTCATAACTAAAGAACAAGGAAGGAGACATTGAAGGCATTGAGTTAGAAGGTAAAAAACCCACATTCGAATTGTGTACACATGTCATTTCTACAATGAGCTTCTGTAACTCCAAAAGATGATTAAAGGCAAAAAAAATCAAAAATTAAATCTTTTTGGACTTTTTGCAGTTTTCATTGCCAAAAGAATTTTTGCACCCAATTTTTGCTGCACTGAGTTATAAACCCACGACTTATCTTCTCATAATTACTACCCCTAATTCTTCTGCTCCATAATTGTTTAAATGTCATAATGCACAATTTTTAATATGCCCAAAAATAATTGAATATAAATCTCAATATTGGTCATTTGGTCAAAAAGTACCTACTACTCAGCAGGTTCACCTACTGCCATAGCAAATAATAATAAATAGGAAAAATAAACCCAATTAAATGACGGCCAACATCCACCATACCACACATGTATACATATGTTTGTATGTATGTGTGTGTGTATTTCCGTCCCCATATTTCATATGTGGTACACATATTTCAGATTTCAGTTGGGTAAATAATGTACTGCCGCAGTATCTGTTTATCTATGCAAATTGTGTTAAAGGGAGATGCCAGGAAAAGTGAGATGCAACAGAAAAAAAAGATGGGCAAAACAAAGTTAGGAAATTGAATTACCGCTACCCTCAAAAAGTTTTTGAACAAGTTTTGAAACTAAAACAGAAGAACAAGAAGAAGAACATTTTAAAGTTTTTGCAAAAGTTAATAAGAAGAAAGGTAAATGCATATGAATATGATGGTATGGAGTCGGTATTGATTGATAAACGTTTTATGTTTAAGGCAAAAGGAAAATCTGGCTGAACTTATGATAGAAAAAAATATTTTTAGGGGCATGTGTTAGTTAGGTCAATGGGATGACCTGATAGAATCGATATATTCAACTATAAAAGGTAATAAAGAGGAATGCAAACGTTAAAATCATTTAAAATTATTTATATGTCGGTTCTAGAACTATATTCAATGAGACATATAATAAATTAGTTAATCACATAAAGTGAATACATGGAGAGTTTATTTGCTACAAATAGAGAAGTCAACCAAAATATCCCATTTTCCCACTACGTCCTTTTTCCTGACTTTGCAGTCGCTTCAGAGGTTACAATTATAGACCAATAGACACGTATGCATGCCGTTACATTTCAGGACAAGGTAGAAGTCTGATGGAGGGTAATCGGATAATATGTAGATCGTGAAGTGAACAATCGTTTTTGTGGGAAAAATCCCAATATTTTCATTCTAGCGCAATCACTTTTAGTATTGAAGGGCTTGCCTAGGCGAAATCATGAAAATGGCTACTTCAAACCTTTAAATTGATACCGATTACTTTGACGGGCATAGATAAATATCAAAGATATATAGATGAAAAAAATACAACCAATTTCAGACTGCTGTAATTTCTAGGCCAATCGTCCGACAGCTCTTAAAATTATTCCAGTGACGGCCCATTATATTGTTAACAAGCGTAAAAAAGCATTTTGGTGAGAATTTTCCAGAAAAAAAGTTATTCGTGATGGAATTCAAGCGTGATAGGGTGATTTCTTTATATTTGGCTGGAAAACCACAAGTGGCTATCGTTAGAGCACTCTAGAATTTTAATGTGAAAAAATCTTTTGTGTCTCGTACCATCGCTCGTTACCGAGATGCTGGTAGCATAGCCCGACGTCAAGGAAGTGGACGGAAGAAAACAGCAACATCAGCAGAAATGGTTCGAAAAGTAAAGAAGCGACTTGATCGAAACTCGCGTTGCAGTGGCCGAAAATGGCTCGTGAGCTGAACATATCGCAATATTCCATTCGGCAACTTTTGAAAAATGAGCTCGGGATAAAGCCATTGAAATTCCAAAAAGTGCAAGAACTTACACCGGAACAAAAAGAAAATAGACTCAACAAGTAAAAAAGCTGTAAGTTCGGCCGGGCCGAACTTTTAATACCCTCCACCATTTGGTACAAATTTGGCAATTTCCAAAAAAAAAAAAAAAAAAAAAAAAAAAAAAAAAAAACCGTTAAAAATTCTGTTAAAATCTTAAAAATACCGAATGTTTTTACGACGACGTGGGCCTGTATAGGCAAATTTTGTCATAAATTATTACAATATTTAAATGCGAAACTTGAAGAAAAATCTGTTTATAATGTAGCTAAAATCGTCAAAATACCGAATATGGGGGGTACCGTTATATGGGGGCTATACGAAGACGTGGACCTGCACAGACAATTTTCGGGCATGGGCTGAAGTATCCATTACGAACTTCACATGCGAAATTTGAAACAATCCCTGTAAATAATGTCGCTAAAATCATTAAAATACCGAATATCGGGGGGTACCGTTATATGGGGGCTATATGATGACGTGGACCTACATTGCTCAATTTTTGACTTTGGATGAAGTATCCATTACGAACTTTAAATACCAAATTTGAAACAATTCCGGTAAACAATGTCGCTAAAATCATCAAAATACTGAATATCGGGGGGTACCGTTATATTGGGGCTATATGAAGACGTGGACCTGCACAGATAATTTTCTGTCTTAGGCTGTAGTATCCATTACGAACTTCAAATACCAAAATTGAAATAATTCCGGTGAATAATGTCGCTGAAATCATCAAAATACCGAATATCCGGAGGTACCGTTATATGGGGGCTATATGATAACTTGGACCTACATGTCCCATTTACGAACTTAACCTGCCTACTGGGAAAATATACATGTGTGCAAAATTTTAGCCTTCTATCTCAATTTGTTCGAAAGATAGCGTGATTACAACAGACAGACAGACGGACAGACAGACAGACAGACACACAGACAGACAGACGGACATGGCTAAATCGTCTTAGAATTTTACGCTGATCAAGAATATATATACTTTGTTCGGTCTGACATGAATATTTCGAGGAGTTACAAACGGAATGACAAAATTAATATACCCTCCATAGTATGGTGGAGGGTATAAAAAAGCTAAAAAGTTACTTCGCTTGGCCGAAAGTGGTGAACTACCGAATTTGGTTTTCTCCGATGAGAAGCATTAGTTGTCCAGCAGTTTGTGAACAATTTGATCGTGTTTATTGCCAAATAGGTTAGCTGCACCTTCGGTTGGTCAGGAGAACTCAAGCGCCTGCCATGGTGATGGTGCATGTCGCCATAACAGCCGATGGTCGCTCACCGCTCGTATTAATCGACCGTGGCATCATCAAAATTAATGCCGAATGTAAAGCCACGCAAACATTTTGGACGCAGACCTTGGATATTCCAACAGGACTCAGCACGCGCCCCCCAAGAATGGTTACAACATGAGGTTCCTTGCTTCATTTCCAGCGCACAATGGCCACCAAAATCTCCGGATACCAATCCGTTGGACTATTGTGTTTGGAGTATTTTGGAAAGCAAGGTTGGCACTTAAAAATATCAAAATGTCGATGACCTCAAGCAAGCGCTCCGCTGGGAATGGGCAGAGCAACATTCGGGTAGCGTGTGACGGTTTCATTGCCCGTCTGAAGTCCATAATTCGTGCCAAATTTGATGCTATTTCCGATATTTTTAGCTTTCATTCAATAAAATTAAAAAAAATTGTAAAAATTATGGCTTTGGACTTTGTTGCAGTTTTGTTATACCCTCCACCATAGTATGGAGAGTATATTATGTTTGTCATTACGTTTGTAACATCTCGAAATATACATTTCAAATGAAATGAAGTAGGTTGATAATATTTTACTCAAATGCGTATTATGTCTGCAGGATTTTTGGTATTGAAAATTGATACTACGACCTTAGACAGAAAATGGGCCATGTATGTTCACGTCTTCGTATAGCCCCCATATAACGGTAGCTCCTGATATTCGGTATTTTGATGATTTTAGCGACAATTTTTACCGGAATTGTTTCAAATGTTGTATTTGAAGTTTGTAATAGATACTATAGCTCATGCCAGAAAATTGTCTGGGTAGGTCCACATTTTATAACCCCCATGGTATATCCCTCTATTCGGTATTTTGATGATTTAAGCTAGATTATAAACAGATGTTTCTTCAAGTTTTGCATTTAAATATTGTAATAACTTATGACAAAAGTTGCCTAAGCAAGTCCACGTCGTCTTTTGGACATTCGGTATGTTCAAGATTTTAACACAATTTTTAATGTATTTTATTTTTTTTTGAAAATTACCAAATTTTTACCAAATGGTGGCGGGTATTCAAAGTTCGGCCCTGCCCAACTTACAACTTTTTTACTTCTTTTTATCTCACCCTATATGTATTTTACTGTTTGTAAATATAATGCACTTCCTACTTACAAGTTTTCAATACACATACTTTTCAAATAATTTAATGTTTTCCAAATATGTTGAGTGTAATTTAATCGATGAATTGATATCGGTGGAAAAAGTACAATGATAAACCGCAACATTACCACACACACTCACACACAATTACAATCATATTAAATTTTCAATAGATTCTGTGGTATTGAATAAATATCGAAAACGCACAAAATTGCAGTGGAACTTTGGTTGCAGACGAACAAAATATTTTTTCATTTGCTCTAGCATAGTAACTTAGTGACCCAACTATATTCATGTTAGGGTGTGCCAACAAAAAAAAAAAAAAAAAAAAAAATAAATAAATAAATAAATAAATAAAAATTAACCCTATTTTTTCTATTCTATTACGATCGACTGATGTTAACATGTGTACCTTAAGCGATCTTAATTTTCACAGTAGGTTTGGAAATCGCTGTAAAGGCCTCATTTATGGTCTTATTGATAAAAAAATGTATGCGCTCATGTTGTGGCTTAAAAAAGAATCCCACATAAATTTGCCAATATCAGATCATATATCGATATAGCGTTATCCGATTGCTATAAAATTTCATATCTAAGGGGTTTTGATCAGATGACAAAATTAGAGGTAGCTTTTGAATCACTAAAATTTTTGTATCCTCAGTCATATGGCTAGATAGAGTATATATCATTTGATACGGCCAAAATGTGCCTCATCGAAATAATTGTTTTAGACCCTAGGTCTATTTGGACCAAATTCTTTTTAAGGCATTTGGAGTAGAATTAGTGATGTCTGTCCATCCGCCTGTCTGTCTGGCATCCGCCACGATAACTCTCGAAGGGATTATCCGATTTGGTTCAAACTTGGTGCATCGTAATTTTATTATCAAACCTAGTTCAAGTTCGGAGATTGGCAATATCGGTCCACTCTTTCTGGAAAATCCCCACTTAAGTTCGAAATTTTCAAAAAAAAAAAAAAAAAAAAAAAAAAAAAATACTGCATAGAAAGAGGAAAGATAGTCTGATTTGGCTCCAACTTTGTAAATCCTAATATTCGCACCTGTGCTAGAAATGGACAATATTGGTCATCTCCATCAAGTACCTGCCCCACAAAGGGTAAACATTTTGAATAATTATAACTCTTATAAAATCTGATCTAAGAATTCGATTGCCTTCCATAATCCATTGCCAACCATATTTATATTAACCCTATGTCCAGGGTGAAGATGGAATATATCGGTCAACTTCTTCTGGTACCTCCACCACAAAGGGTTAACATTTTGAATATTGATGACGCTCATAAAACTCTAAATTTATATCTGATTCCATTTCGGAACATCTCAATATTTCTATCAACTCAGAACCTGTTATAAAGATGATAGTGATCTGACCATTTCTTCTGGTACCTCCCCCACTAAGGGTCAATGTTTTGAATAACCAAAACGATCGAAAAATCCGAAATAAGCATACGGTTCTCTTCAATCTGCTGTGAATATCATCCACCCCTTCTGGTACCTACCCCGAAAAGGGTCAAAATTTTGAATATAAAACGCGAAATTAATATCTGATTCCATTCAGATTTGGCACATCTGAATTTTTCTATCGACACAAGATTTCTTATGAAGATGGTAGAGATCTGACCCTTCCTTCTGGTACCTCCTCCACATAGGATTCGAGATTTTGAATAACAAAACGCTCAAAGAAAGCGAAATAAACATCTGGATCTCTTCATACTCCACACATCCCATTATTTCTACTAACACAAAACCTGCTGTGAAGATGGAATATATCGGTTCACTCCTTCTGTTACCTTCACCAAAAGAGTCAATATTTTGAATACCCGTGAAGCTCATAAAACGCGCAATGAACGCCCGATTCCATACAGACTTGGTACATCTCAATATTCCCATCAACACAAGATCTGTTATAAAGATGGTAGAGATCGGACCATTTTTACTGGTATCTCTCCTACATAGGGATCAATATTTTGAAAAACAAAACGAGGATACCAATATTTTTGCTAACATAAGATGGGCTGTAAAGATGAGATATATCGGCCACTCCTTCTCGTACCTCCCCCGAAAGGTCTACATAAATGTTGAATATTCATGAATCTTATCAAACGGGAAATGAACATCTGATTCCGTTCAGACTTTTTGCTACCACATGATCTGTTGTGAAGATGATATGTACCTGCGAACCCCTTCTGGTAGTTCACGCACAGAGAGTTATAATTTTCAATAAATTTGTCTTTAATAACTTTCGAAACAAGTCAGCTATATCTCAATATTTCTCGAAACTAACAAAAAATTTTATTATCGGATAAGATTTCGATATAGCTCCCCATATATATTTATAAAGGGGACACTTTTTAACGTTATCCGGTTGCCATATAATTTGATATTTAAAATTTTTGAATAAAATGGCAAAATTAGAGGGGTTAGATTTTGAATCATTTTTTTTTTTTGAGACACCCTAATACATATATCTCATCATACGAAATGCGAAACGAGTGGACAGCACTGACTGTCTGACTGGCGCCTTATAAAGCATCCAACTTCCAGATACCAAAAGTTCTCATGCACACATCCCTTTGTGCACGGGCTGCTGGCTTGCTTTGTTGCTTGCCGTTTGGCGTGGATAAAAATGCCCATAAAAATTAAATGAATACCCCAAAAGCCAAGCAACAAACCAACCCCCACCAAAAGTAATACAACTGCACAACAAAATGTCCCGTAATGTGTGCAATCAACAATTCTAGAAGCGTTTCTTCCTTTTTTTTGCTCTGAGAGTTTGTGACCAACTGAACCGAGTCTCTACTTAAAAGCCATGCAGTCAAAGAGAATGAATGCTCAGTTATTTGTTGTCCACAAAATGTGTGCTCTAGAATGTTGGCTGAGTGAGTGAGTGTATGTATGTGTGTAAAGAATTATGTACATGTATGCGTTTTGTAGTCGCTTGTATTGTGTCTTACCGAACAAGATGGATTAACTGGGAAATACTAAACCAGATTTAGGTATTTGTTGGTAGGCCATATATTTTGTAGAGCACTTGGATGGTATTTAAATGGTATTTAAATTGTAATTGCAATAAAAAAGGCTAGAAGAAAATCTTTTTCAATGAAATATATTATAAAATTGACATTTATTAGTCAAGAGCTCAACCCACGTTGGAATAGTTTATTGCAATTTATTTTGAAATTTTGGAAAATAGTCCTTGTGTGGCAATTTCTGACAATTTAAATTTATTTTTTTATATCAATTTCGATATTTAATTATTATTTTTATATTTTATCAATACTTTTTATTCTAAGTTTATATTGGGTTGAGTTTGATTATTCAGCACTTTTGTTGGAAGTCATTGACATGACAGAAAAAATTATATAAGTTTGATTGGGCCAAAAATTGTGTAACACCTCGAAATTCCCGACATAGGAAACTATATAGGGATCTTACTATATCGTCGAGCTGAGTCGATCGAGCTATGTATGTCCTCCGTTGGTCAGTTCGTCTGTCCATGTTTAATTATAATCCAGCTACAGGTCGAGATAATGGCCCGATCATCACGAAATTAAGAACGGTTGTGAGGTTCGGTGATCGCAAAATATTTAGGGTTTGAAATGGACCAAAAACATAAACATTTCTTGATTTTGCAGCAGCTCTAATGGTGGCAATTATTGACCAATTATGTTCCTTCCGATCCTCACGAAATTAAGAATGGTGGTGGGGTTAGGGTCGTAGACGTTCGCAAAATATTTAGGGTTTGAAATGGGCCAAAAACATACAAATCTCTTGATTTTGCAGCAGCTCTGATGGTCGCAATTATTGACCAATTATGTATGTTATTATTCCGCTTACAAGTGAAGAACCGCTAGATTGATTTTCGGAATGTCCTCTTGCCAGAAGTCATGCAAAAAGCGAATATTGTGCACCTTCGGTTGGCCACCAGAACTCAAACGCCGGCCATGGTGATGGTGTGGGCCGTCATAAAAGCTGATGGTCCCTCTCCGCTCGTATTAATCGCCCGTTGCATCAGAATAAATGCCGAATTTTATCGCGAAAATATTTTGGAGGGTGTATTAAAGCCTTGGGCACGCAAACATTTTGGCCGCAGATTTTGGACATTCCAACAGGACCCAGCACCATTGCACTTAGCACGCGCCACCCAAGAATTGTTACATAATGAGGTTCCTCGCTTCATTTCCAAAATCTCCGGATACCAATCCGTTGGACTATTGTGTCTGGAGTATTTTGGAAATATTATTGTCACACGCTGCCCGAATGTTGCTGCCCGAATGTTGCGAAAATACCGCAAAGCAATATTCGGGCAGCGTGTGACGGTTACATTGGCCGTTTAAAGGCCATAATTCGTGCCAAAGGTGACCAATTCGAACAAATCTAAACTTGTACTGAAAGTTGATGATATTTCCGACAATTTTTGCTTTCATTCAAAAATATTTAAAAAAAAAAACAAGTAAGAAACATTAAGCTCGGCCGGGCCGAACTTTTAATACCCTCCTCCTTAGGGTAAAGGACACATTAGAACCCATTATGACCCACAAATACCAATTTTTAGAAAAAAAAATCATCAAAATATCAAATATCGGGAGGTAACGTTATATGGGGCTATACAAAAACGTGAACCTATACATACAATGTTTCGCCAACGTAGCTAGAACCCATTAGAACACACCAATACCAATTTTTAGACAAATCCGCGAAGAAATTTGGTAAAAATCATCAAAATACCGAATATCTGAAGGTACCGTTATATGGGAGCTATACCAAAACGTGGACCTATTCATACAATGTTTCGCCAACGCAGCCAGAATCTATTACGACCAACAAATACTGATTTTTAGACAAATCCGTGAAAACATGTGAAAAACCCATCAAAATACCGAATATCGGGAAATACCATTGTATGGGGGCTATACGATATCGTTTACGTATATAGACAATTCTCTTTCAGGGGGTGATGAACTCAGAAGCAACTCCTCGTCTGGATTCTCAGACAATTCCATTGAAAACAATTGGCTACAATCATCAGAATACCGAATATCGGGAGGTACCTTTATATGGGAGCTATACCAAAACCTGGACCCATACATGCAATGTTTTGCCACACGCACAGGGACCCATTATGACCTACAAGTACCAATTTTCAGACAAATCCGTAAAAAAATGTGGCATAAATAATCTAAATACCGAATATCGGGAGGTACCTTTATATGGGGACAATACCAAAACGTGGACCGCAGTATCTCATTTTCAATACCCATCATCCTAGACACAATTCTGCTAAATTTCGACGCTCTGCGTGAAATAATGTGGGATGTATCGTCGTTTCAACAGACAGACGGACAGAAAGACAGACAGACGGACAGAAAGACAGACAGACGGACAGAACGACTGACATCGTTAAATCGACTTTGAATTTTATGCTGATTATGAATATATATACTTGTTGGGGTCTACGACGAATATTTAGGGATGTTACAAACGGAATGACAAAGTTTTGTAAGTTTTGTAAGTTGGAGGGTATAAAATTTAAAAATTATGGTTTTGAGTTTTTTATCTCACCCTGTATTGTTGACCTTCTACAATTGAAGGTAGTTGGATGCTTATTTCGCTTTCTTTGAGCGTTTTGTTTTTCAAAATCTTGAACCCTATGTGGGGGAGAAAGAAATGATTTGATATCTGCCATCTTTATAACAGATCTTGCGGTGGTCTTTATAATGATGGAAATATTGAGAAGCACCAAGTCTGAATGGAATCGGATATTAATTTCGCGTTTTATGAGGTTCATGGATATTCGAAATGTTGATCATTTGTGAGGGAGGTACCAGAAGGAGTGGTATTCGCACCAGACAAATTTGAAGACAATGGGGCTCTTACATCACATTTTATAAGATTTATAATTAGTCAAAAATTTTGCCCCTTTGTGAGAAATATCCAAATCCATTTTCGCACCTGATCTAGCACTGATGCAAATATAAGGATTTTCAAAGATGGAGCAAAATCGAATTATCTTTTTGTGCAGTAAAATATTTTTTTGAATATTCCGACTTTTGTGGGGGATATACCGAAGGAGTGAACCGATAATACCCATCTGCGAACTTGATGTAAGTTTGATAATAAAATTATCAAATAATTGAAAATATGTACCAAGTTTGGACCAAATCGGACACTCCCTTCGAGAGTTATCACCACCTGCTATAGAGACTCAACTCCAAATGTCCTGAAATGGATTTGGTCCAAAAAACATAGGGTCTAAAACCCTTATTTCGATGTGCCACGCTTTGGCCTTATTTAATAATATGTACCTTCTGTAGCCATATGGCATACCCTTTAGAAGTCAATTTAAATTTCATTGATTTCAATACAAGAATTAAATTTTTTCGGCTTCGCCCCTCTAAAGACCTTCTTCTCGAAGTACATGTCTGACTATGTGTATCAACATTTCGTACATATATGCACACATACGTATTGATTTCACAACATTTGCATACAAATCATTCAACCGAAATCCTACTCAACTCAATATCCATCCCAAAACACGACATTCTCAATCATTACGCGTGCAGCCACCAGAAAAATAATTATTGAAAATTTGATATTGACGCTTGTCATTTTCCAATTTCGTCAAAGTTTTATGCTGCCATATGGATTTGGTTTTTATCTTCCCCAAGGCATTTGTCAAAATTATATGTCATTACAACAAGAGCAGCAACAACGCCAGCAACATCACCACCATATACTTCAGGGAAATTGGAATGCTCATAAATTCCATAGACAAATTGTGGCTGTCATAAAGAGATTATTAGTATGTATGAAGGAACGAACGCCCTCTGTGGGTAGGCGGAGGCAAAGTTATATTAAATTCAAGGGAATACCAGTAACTGGAGAGTAAAAGAAGGAGAAACAAAAACCGAATTAGTAAGGAGTGCGTAAATGAAGAAGGACTGCCAGGGAAATTATATTAAATTGCACGTGATTAAATTCAGCCTCCCTTTGGATGGTGCAAATTATGACCTCTAAACATGCCATACATACTTGACATTTGTGGCACACAGTTGTTAATAAATTTAAGTTCTGTTTTTAGAGCAGCATACGAATTAATTACACACGTTTCAATGAGATAATGGAATTATGATTATCTTTGGTTGGTGAAAATGAAACAGGAATCAAGATGTGTGCGTGTAATTAGCAGTTAAGAGAATTCTGTCATCGAAGGGATATTAAGAAAAAGTTATTTGAGCTCCAAGTTGGGTTTTTAGTAATTCATCTTAAAGTTCAATAAAAACACCATTCACCTTCCCTTTGCTAAAGCCTTCAAACAATTCAGAGTCTAGCTTCTTGAAAATAATTCAGACACATTGAAATTTTATACAAATTTTATATAAAGGGTAGGGTAGGGCTTAACGGGTTTGTTAATACGCAAAATTGCCGCATATGGAGTGAGACCAATCCACAAGAGACCCTACAGACTCCATTACATCCAGAAAAATGCACCGTATGACGCGGTTTTCAAGCTGGTGGCATCATCGGACCTTATTTCTTCATAAGGCCGGAGCTCGCGTTACGGTCAGTGGAGATCGTTACCGCACCATGATCAATGATTTTTTGTTTAAAAATATGGATGACATTGATCCGGAGGAGATGTAGTTTCAACAGGATGGCGCTACGTGCCACACGGCGAACGCAACCATAGACTTATTGAAATCAAAATTTGGCGATAAGTTGATTTCGAGAAGTGGACCTGTCAATTGGCCTCCAAGGTCGTGCGATTATTTCCTGTGGGAAATAATCAGTGGTTTATGCTGATAAACCAGCAACAATTGACGCCTTGGAGGCCAGCATTGTTCGTGTTATATGTGACATACGGCCAGCAGTGCTCGAAAAAGTGGCCAAAAATTGGACGTCCGGAATGCACTTCGTCAAGAACAGCCGCGATGCCCATATGCCCGAAATCATTTTCAAATGTCAATGTCACGTATTGATCTTTCGAATAAGAAAAATTGTGGAGATCGCTTGCTTGAGGTGATCAACACTTTGGTATTTTTTAGTGCCAACCTTGCTTTCCAAAATACTCCAGACACAATAGTCCAACGGATTGGTATCCGGAGATTTTGGTGGCCATTGTGCGGTGGAAAAGAAACGTGGAACCTAATTTTGTCACCATTCATGGGTGGCGCATGCTGAGTGCGATGGTTCTAAGTCCTGTTGGAATGTCCAAGGTATGTAGCCAAAATTTTTGCGTCCCAAGGCTTTAATACACCCTTCAGAATATTTTCGCGATAATATTCGGCACTTATTCTGATGACACGGTCGATTAATACGAGTGTAGAGCGATCACTATGGCTGGCGCTTGAGTTCTGGTGGCCAACCGAATGTGCACATTTTCGGCTGACCTCTTTGGCAAGTAGACACGATCATTTTGTGTTTTTACAATTTGCAAATTCGGCAGTTCCCCACTTTCGGCCAAGCGAAGCAACTCTTGAGCTCTTTGGAGTATATTTTCTTTCCGTTGCGGTGTAAGTTCTTGCACTTTTTGGAATTTCAGTGGCTTTACCCCGAGCTCGTTTTTCAATATTTGGCAAAAGGAATATTGCATTATGTTCAGCCTACGAGCCATTTTTCGGCTACTGTGACGCGGGTTTCGCTTCTTTACTTTTCGAACTGTATCTGCTGTTGTTGCTGTTTTCTTCCGTCCACTTTCTTGACGCCGCGTGATGGTGTGGACCGCCATAACAGCCGATGGTCGCTCTCCGCTCGTATTAATCGAACATGGCATAAGTATAAATTCCGAATATTATGGCGAAAGTATTCTTGAGGGTGTATTAAAGCTTGGGGAACGCAAACTTTTTGGCCGCATACCTTGCACATTCCAAAAGGACTCAGCACCGTGGTACTCAGCACGCGCCACCCAGGAATGGTTACAAAAAGGGGTTCCTCGCTTCATTTCTAGCGCATAATGACCACCAAAATCTCCGGATATCAATCCGTTGGACTATTATGTCTGGAGTATTTTGGAAAGCAAAGTTGGCACTAAAAAATACCAAAGTGTCGACCATCTCAAACAAGCGCTTCGCCAGGAGTGGGCTAAAATACCGCAGAGCAACATTCGGGCAGCATTATGAGGTTTCATTGGCCGTTTGAAGGCTATAATTCGTGCCAAAGGTGACCAATTCGAACAAATCTTACCTTTTTCTAAAATTTGATGGTATTTCCGTCATTTTTCATTCAATAAAATTAAAAAAATTAAAAATTATGGCGTTTGACTTTGTTGCAGGTTTTTTATCTCACCCTGTACATTTCTCCATCTTAGGCACCAACAGTGATCGAAAAGTAAAAAAGTATTGTACGCATTTATAAAACCAATATCAAATTTCAGAATTTCACTAAATCGCCTTAATCATACCAAATTTAGAACTATTTAAAATGTTTCATATTATTATAGAAAACAACAACCATATCTCAGTTTTAGATACAAGCTGAGACTTTAATATCAAATTTGAAGATAAAAGTCCTATCCTTTCACCCAATAAATATCACATTCAGCACTATTTTGTACGTTTTGTACAAATACAGGACGCATTTTCAATCCACCGCCATCAGTAATCTAAGTATCAAATTTCAGGATTTTATCTCTATACTTTTACTCAATACCAAATATAGTACCATTCAATAATTTTCGTACAATTATAGTACATATTTCCGAAACCACCTCCATATGTCCAAGATTTCAGATTTATGCACTATTTGTTCACCCAATAACAAATTGTGCCAAATTTATTACTACTTACCTACCACCAACAGGGATCCCAAAACAAAATTTCAAAATTCCAGCTTTATACGTTCATCCTAAACCGAAGTATTCCATACTTAGTACCAATTAGAATAGTTCGCCCGTTTAGTACACCTTCCTGAAGAATCTTCATATATCAAACTTACTTTCTAACCTCAAATTTCAAGTTTTTGGCTCCTTCACAACCCTTTGGTACAGGTACTCTCATTCCGAATGTCAGCTCATTCAGTTTGTTCAATACAAAAAAAGTATTACATTTTTAGTACCTTTTAGTACTTTTCGTACCCTTTTAGTTCCGATTTCCCAAAACGCAGCCTTATCACACGCCTCCGCAACAAGACTGACCCTCGTGCAAAACTTCAAGATTGTAGCTTCAGCAGTTTCGTCTGGGTGTTGATTCTCGATCAGTCAGTTATTTCACTACTCTTTATACAACTATGTGTTAAGGCGGAGCTAAGGTCAGAATAGAAGCCTATTGTTTTTGGAGGTGGCAAAATATTTGAGATGAACCAAAAACAGAACATTCTCTTGATGTTGAAGTTGCATTTAATGTCACAACTGTAGACTAATCGATGTGGAATTATGCTAGAATTTAGGGCTATTCGGTCCGGTTCTACCAGCCTATCATCGAATAATATTTAGCTGGTGAAATCGATCATAGCTTTTATGTAAAAAATACGAGAGTTTCGTTTAAACCGTGAAAATTGTAAATTCCAGTGAAAACTGAAATACAACAAAAAGTCACTTCTGACCTTTACATTGATGCTGACATCCAAGAGATCGCAAATATAGAAAACTATATACAATCTCATATATTAAGGAAGGGGATGCTAGTAAAATCTCTTATAACTCAAAAATGGATTTTAACAATTCTTATTCATTAAGAATGACCTTTTGACAGAAAAAAATAAAATCTAGAAAAAAACGCATAAAAAGAAAAAAAAATTAAAAAAAGTCTAATCAAAGGGATCAAAAAATTCAAATTTTTCTGTTTTTTCATTCGCTTCACAATTAAAAACTAATCGATGAGGAATTTTGCATGAGGTTAGGGTTTATGACAGGGCATAAATCTAGCATTGTGGACGACGATTGGATTATATTTAGCGGGTATAATGGACCACAACTTTCAAAACAGCAAGACAGAATATAGAGAAAATGCCCCGGCCAACAACCAAATGAACATTTGTGCTGTACTGTATGGGTTTGGACTTAAGGAGGTTTTTTAATATACTATAACCTTTGCTTACTTCTTTACATTTGTAAACACCCTAGACAGGTTGTGGGTTTTATTGGATAGTGTTTGATCATTTAAGGTTATCTCATGTACGCAACATCAGCTTCACTCAGAATCTGTGTACCCCATCGTACTGAAATAGTCAAGTCGGTCCCCTTGCAGTCAGAACATCTCTTGTATTTACATGTGATTAACAAAATGCATTATTCCCTCCCAATATCCTTTCTATTCTGCTGCTGAATACCACAAAGTATTGTATGAATGTGTGTTGGTGCATGAACAATATGTTAATCATTTTGAAAATTCATGGAATTAAGATAAATTATTCATTTATGTCCTTGGAATGTCCATATGTCCACTTGAATGCAAAATCATAAACATGTGACAACAATGGCCTTTTCACATTTTGCATCAAAAGGAAATTTTAAACAAATATCCTCACAAAGAAGCAAAGGAGTAGCAACTACACTGGAGATTTAATCCTCTTCGGGGTCGATTTCGTAGGGTCATCTAAAGTCTGCCCTCAGACACCCCTTTACACACATTGACAAATTCTGAATGGGCTTTAAGAAATAAGAACAAAAACAAATTCCCAGAAACCCCTTTCTACGCCATTGGCAACATCAAACTCAGAGACAGCTAGACAATATGTGTGGTTGGGTGTTCTTTGTCATGTTTCTCTTTTGTTTTTGTCCTGAACCCCCCTCATTCCTTTCATCATTGGATGGTGTTTGCTTACAAACCAAGTTTAATTCAATGTCCCCCACATGCCAATGGGAGTATGATTAATGCGTCATCCTTGAAAGGATTGAATCACATTACACCATGTATATGAGAGTGTGTATGTGTGTGTGAGTTGTTTAAATAATTGCAGTTGTTCGAATATATATTTTATGGCTTACATATAAAACTTTTTGCAATTGATAATTTTATTTGTTTTCAAAAGTTGTAGCCAAGTATTTGGTATTTAAAATTGTTGTATTTGTTTTGTTTGTAAAGGATTATTACGTGTATTGTGTCTAAAACAGAAGAGATAAACGAGGAAAATTAAATCAGAACAGCTGGCTCAATATAAATATTTTTTTCTTTCTGATTTACTATGGCTTGAAAAAAATTAAACATATTTTCGATATAATTTCATTTTCCAATATTTTCAGAAATTTCAAAAAAATAAAAAAATAATTAAATAAATTAAATACATTTTTATATAATTCAGATAATCACATTTATATCCGGTTTTTATTATCGCGGCATTTGCAAAAAATCAGGAAAAAATACAATTCTTTTCTTACAAAACAAGTTGAACAATTTAAAAAGTATCAGTCGGTTTTTCCCGACAGATGTCTACCCTCAGCCAATGTTCGATTTTTTAAATATATTTTGATTTCTGTTATGATTATTCAATTTGTTGACCCTATATGGAGTAGGATTCGACGGTCCAGGTTTGAACTATATTGGTTACCTTCTTCACTTTGTACGTGATTTGTGACAATTTTAAGAGAAAGTTAAAATGTGCTTGCGGTATCATACTTCACTTAATACAGATAAAACCAGTAAAGATTGTCCTAAAGTCGGGCGGGGCCGACTTTATGATACCCTACACCACTTTGCAAATTTAGTAGAGCTCTACATAACAATTAAAAGTTTTTATGTGAGAATTCAATCATACACGCTATGATTATAATAATTTGAAGTTCGAAGGACTAAATATGCCGAAGCATTTGTATCTTTTAAATTCGGACTTGTATTGCCCATTTGGTGCAAAATTAATTTGAAATCAGATAAATATATATATGGGAGCTATTTCCAAATCTGAATCGATCTCCATAAAATTTGGCAATGATATTTCTGAGCTGCATCTGATATATTTCCCCAAATATTGTTGTTACAGAGTGCATATTACGGCTGCGGAAGACAAAAATAACAAATCGGATGAACAATATATATGGGAGCTATAGCTATATCTGAAGGCATACTAGCTTCTAGACTCTATTCGGTCGTATGTGCCAAATCCCATCCCATTTGGGCAAATATTAGTCGTTTGGTGCACAAAAACGGCAAATCGGACGAAGATATATATGGGAGCTATATCTAAATTTTTATCGATTATCTCCAATTTCAATAGGGTTCGTCCTTGGGCCAAACAAATGTTGTTTGGCAAATTTCATCTCAATCGGATAATACTTGCGACCTGCATTTTGTTCACAAGAATACATGGACAGACGGACTGACATGCATAAATCAACTTAGAAAGTGATTCTATAAAGATCCTCAGAAGTAACTATGGGTCCATCTCGCTTCCTTCTCCATGTTACAAACAAATGCACAAGGGCATAATACCCTGACCCCCTTGTGGTGTAGGGTATAAATATTGATAAGGGCAAAATTACATGAAAATTATATCCAAAAAAAATCATAAATATCAGATGCCAGAAGGGGTTCGCAGATACATATCATCTTCGCAACAGATCTTGTGTTAGCAAAAATGTTTGTGTGTGTGAAATTTGATGCTTATTTCGCTTTCTTTGATCATTTTGTTTTTCAATAGGGGGGAGATACCAGAAGAAATGGTCCAACCTTCAACAGTTTTATAACAAATCTTGTGTTGAAGGAAATATTGAGATGTGCCTACTTTGAATGGAATCGGATGTTAATTTCGCGATTTATGAGCTACGCGAATATTCAAAATGTTGAGCCTTCATAGGGGAGGTACCAGAAGGAGTTGACCGATATATCCCTTCTTCACAGCAGATTTTGTGTTAGTAAAAAAATAATGGGATATGTGAAGGATTTTACAATGGCTTTGGTTATTCAAAACTTTGACCCTTTTGTGGGTCCCCCCCTTTGTGGGGGAGTTACCAGAAGAAATGGTCCGATCTCTACCATCTTTATAACAGATCTTGTGTTGATAGAAATATTGAGTTGTGCCAAGTCTGAATGGAATAGAATCTTAATTTCGCGTTTTTTGCGCTTTATGTTTATTCAAAATGTTGACCCTTAGTGAGGGAGGGAGGGAGAAGAGAAACGGATGCCTATTTTGGATTTCATTATCCTTTTGGTTATTCAAAACTTTGACCCTTTGTGGGGTAGGTACCAGAAGAAATGGTCCGATCTCTACCATCTTTATAACAAATTTTGTGTTGATAGAAGTATTAAAATTTGTCAGATTTGAATGGAATCGGATATTAATTTCACATTTTATGAGGTTCGTGAATATTCAAAATCTTGACCCTTTGTGAAGAAGCTACCAGATGGACCGAAATATTTTATCTCACACCAGATTTTGGCTTAATAAAAATATTGTGATGTGTGTAAATTGAAGACAATCGGACTCTTATATCAAATTTAATAAGAGTTATAATTATTCAAAATGTTGATCCTTTGTGGGGGAGGTACATGATGAAGTGGACCGATGTTGTCCATTTTCGCACCTATCACTCATACAAATATTGTGATTTGCAAAGTTGCTGCGAAATCGGATTATCCTTTCTCTTTCTGTACAGTAAAATATTTTGTTGAAGATTTGATCTTAGATAATAATATTAGGATTTACAAAGTTTGAAGCAAATCGAATCCTCCCTTCGAAAGTTATTATATTATATATCGATAGATATCCAAATATCCTGAAATGGATTTGGTCCAAAGATACCTAGGATCTAAAATCGTTATTTCGATAAGGCACGTTATGGCCGTATCAAATGACATATATACCCTCTGTAGCCATATGGCTGAGGGTATAATTACGTAAAAAGACAGAAATACGGGCAAACCTGACTACAGCTTTTTCATATTTAATTCGAAGCACTTTTATTGTTATTCGTAAAAATTCATATGTAATTAGAGAATTCTCTTTGTAATTCGAAATTTTTTATTTGTAAATCAAATATTTTATTTTTTAATATTCCATTGGAAAATCGAATAATTTCACTTGTAGTCCGATTTTGTTTGTAATTCAAAAAAGCAAAAATGAAGTCAATTCAAAAAAAAAAAAAAAAAAAAGTGAAAAAGCTGTAAGTTCGGCCGGGCCGAACAATTTCAAAAAAATAAAATCCGTTAAAAATTTTGTTAAAATCTTAAAAATAACGAATGTAGCCGTATATTAGGGTATGTACGACGACGTGGACCTGCATAGGCAACATTTGTCACAAGCTATTACAATATTCAAATGCGAAACTTGAAAAAAATCTGTTAGGCTATACGAAAATGTGGACCTACATGGCCCATTTTCAATACCAAAAGTCCTGCAGACATAATACACATTTGAGTAAAATTTTATCAACCTACTTCATTTCGTTCGGAAGCTAGAGTGATTTCCACAGACGGACAGACGGACGGACATTGATAAATCGACATAGAATTTTATGCTGATCAAGAATATATATACTTTGTGGGGTCAAAAATGTATATTCGAGGTGTTACAAATGGAATGACAAACGTTATATACCCTCCATTTTATGGTGGAGGGTATAAAAACTGCAATTCGAGAATTCTATTTGTAATTCATAAACTTTCATTTGCAAATCGAATTTTTCTATTTTTTTTAATTTAAATTATTTCACTTGAAGCAAAAAAAAAAAAAAAAAAATTACCGATGTTTTTGTTTCAGATTTTAAATGGAATAATAATTAAAAACGAAAATATTCGGTATTAAAATGGAATGTTACGAATAACAATTGGAATTCTAGAATTATCGAATTGGAACGTTACAAAAAATTAATGGAAATCTCAAATTATAATTGAAATATCAGGAATTACAATATAAATTCTCTAATTTCAAATAAAATGTTTCGAATTTCATCTGAAAAAGGTCGTCCAAAGAGAAATTTAAATTCATATTATAAGCCATATGAAGGAAAAAATTCTTCCTCCTCACAAACTTCCTAGGTCTATGAAATTATTTCACAGAGAGACATATTAAAGGACCTGCTTTCAGCCTATTTACTGAAGTGCCCGTCCCGATATCTGTTCAACACATTTTTGTCATTTTTGGCAAGTGGTCGGCAAAGGCAATCTAAAGAAATTACAGAAAGCGAAATTAAGTTAAGGGTATGAGGGTTACGTCAAAACAGTCGTATTTAAATATTTATTTCAACTTTCTCTTCTTTAATGATTCGCATACCATAAAATGTATGTGTAGGGAATGCTATTGAAAATGTCCATCCTACCACCACGAAGTAGTAAATCCCTATACCCATCAAAAATCTTAATTACTACTACCCCACGTAATCCCCCCTACCCCGAAATAATGCACTTGAACATTTCATTCCATAAATTATTTAAATTTAAAAATAATATTTACAGCTGTAACGCTCTGAAAGGGTTTTTATTTATTTATTATTTTTAAGTGTTCTCTGATGTTTACTTAGGTCCGTCCGGCTCTTAATTAACATAAAAGCTGTAATGCGTGGCTGTAGTGGTTCTAGTGGTGGTGGTGTGTGACCTTTTAAATTTGAGTGTATTAAAATCATTTCCTCGACATTTCGTTCCAATTCAAATTTCTGCTAAAGTAAATGTTAATCGTCAACAACATCCGCAGGCCCGATGATAAACCACAAGAAAACAGCCGTAAGCGCTCAACCTCATTTTACGAAAAGAGGAAAACACACAAGATGCGATGCGTTTATATTCGTTAAGCCGTAAGGTATTTCAGTTGTGGTTTGAATGAGTGGTGTACCTTGACATATTCGAACAAATCATACTTTTGACAGAATGACATATTTTACGACACTGATTGTGGTAAATAAGAAGGATATGTTTAAATTGATTAGACCAAACTCTTTGCAAAGTATGTATATCAAGTGTGAATTTAGGGACGGTGGGGGAGGTGCAAGAAAGAAAGTTTGACATACTTAACTTTTGAGACTTTTTGGGCAAAATTCTTGAAAACAAACTTTTAAAGTTATAATATACTAAATAAACAAATTAAATATGGAATATTCATGTGTTCATATTAGAAAGTCCACAGGACACAATTCCAACACTACTATAATACATTTAAGTTTAATTTTAAGTGACCACTGTGGCGTATGAATAATAAAACAACAATCATACGCCATATGATACGTTAATGGTATTTTTAGTAGGGGCCTCACGCTGTTAATTTCAAAATTATTTATGGCAACATTTTATCACATTTCTTAGTGAGAATTAGCAAAAAAGGAACGTTTTCATTTAAAAAGATATGGGAAAAAATGTTATACGTACATGTATGTGTGTCATTATGGACAAGGATAACAAATCTCAAGATTTAATGCAGAACTATGTCAATAGGGCAAAACTCTCAGCATGCTTTAAGGTTATATTGAGCAAGTGTTCGATTATTTATTTTTTTGATTTTGACATCTGTTATGATTTGTTTTTCAAACTCTTGAATCGTATGTGGGGGAGGTACAAGAAGAAATGGTCCGATCTCTACCATATTTTCTCAGATCTTGTGTTGATAGAAATATTGAGATGTGCTAAGCTTGAATGGAATCAGATGTTACTTTTGTTTTTTTCTAAATGGTCCGATCTCTACCATCTTTATTACAGATCCTGTGTTGGTGGAAATATTGAGATTCAGACTTGGTCTGAATGGAAACAAATGTTTCCATTTTAATAGCTTCACTGATACTCAAAATTTTGACCCTTTGTGGGTGAGGTACCAGAAGGAGTGGGCCGATATATTTTGTCCTAACACCAGAGCTTGGGTTAATAAAAATATTAGGATGTGTGAAATTTGAAGACAATCGGACTCTTACTTCACATTGTATAAGAGTTATATTTATTCAAAATTGTTACCCTTTGTGGGGGAGGTATTTGATGCAGCAAATAATAAGATTTTCAAAGTTGGAGCAAAATCGGATTATCATTTTTCTTTCTGTGCAGATTTTTTTTTAATTTCGACCCTTTGTGGGAGATGTACCAGAAGGAGTGGACTTACTTCACATTGTATAAGAGTTATATTTATTCAAAATTGTTACCCTTTGTGGGGGAGGTATTTGATGCAGCAAATAATAAGATTTTCAAAGTTGGAGCAAAATCGGATTATCATTTTTCTTTCTGTGCAGATTTTTTTTTAATTTCGACCCATTGTGGGAGATGTACCAGAAGGAGTGGACCGATATATTCCATTTTAATGCAAGACCTTGGGTTAAAAATATTGAGATATGTGAAATTTAAAGGCAATCGGACTCTTAAATCACATTTTATAAGACTTATAATTATTCCAAATTTTGAGCGTTTGTGGGGGAAGTGCTTGATGGAGTGGACCGATATTTTCCATTTTCGCACCTGACCTAGCACTAACGCAAATATTTATATTTGCAGAGTTGGAGCATAATCGGATTATCCTTTCCCGTTATTTGCAATAAAATATTTTATTTGAAAATTTTGACATTTCGTAGGGAGGTGCCAGAAAAACTGTACCGGTATTGCCCATATCCGAACTCGATCTAAGTTTGATAATAATATTACGATGTACCAAGTGTGGACTAAATCAGACTGACGGACGGACATCGCAAGAGCAACTCCAAATGTCGATATTTGGTTCAGAGAGACCTACGGCCTAAAACCGTTTTTTTTTTTTTTTTTTTTGATGAGGCACTTTTGGGCGTAACAGATGATATTTATCCTCTGTATACAGAAAAAATACACATATATAGAAAAATACCAAAGGTATGACAGATGTTAAAAGGGTGCTCGATTTGAACGAATTTTACTCCCACGAGGGAAAACGAGGAAAACGTGCTCATTTCTATTAGAGCGACATTCAAAATCCCAGGAGCGCACCCGCGAGCGAATTTTACTCTTTATAGAAATTTGAGGGAGTTTTTCGGAAGTGTAAATTATTTAAAATAATAAAAGAGTTGACGGATTTGTAATCAAAGCCCAGACGAAACGGCTGAAGCTAAAATCCTTGTTGGGTGGGGTTAAAAATCCCTATAAGGGTACGAAAAGTACGGGTGGAGTGATAGTATTGTTATATATTATAAATTGCGAGATACCAAATTTGTGTACGTTAGTTTGTCTATTATAAATGAATAGGGTTTTAGGAAGCACAAACTTTAAGTGTACAAAAAATACTAAATGCTACTATTAGCCTATTATGGCTACAGTGGGTATATATCATTTGATACGCGTAAAACGTACCTCATTGAAATTACGGTTTTAGAACCTGTGTCTCTTTAGACCAAATCCTTTTTAAGACATTTGGAGTCGATCTAGCGATGTCAATCCGTCTGTCTGACTGAGGCGCACGATAACTCGAAAGGAGCATTCGTTTTGATCCAAAATTTGGTATATCGTAATATTATTGTCAAAGATTGACAACATCGGTCCACTCCTTCTGGTACCTCCCCCACAAAAGGTCAAAACATGCAAAGAAAATAATTTACCTCATAAAAAAAGAAAGGATTTTTTTGATTTTGTGCAATATTTCTGCCAGTGTTCGGTCAGGCACGTAAATGGACAATATCGGCCCACTCTCTTAAGTACCTCCCTCACAAAGGGTTAACATTTCGAATAATTATAACTCTTATACATTTTTGAAATAAGAGATATAATTATTCAACATATTTTTAATAAATGTGCATTTATATTTTCGTTAAAAATATTCTGTTCTCCCCGAACTTCACCACCATGTATATTTGTTATTTCCAGCGCAATTATCTTTTCACGTTTTGCTTAGGAAAATAACTAAGCGTGCCTATGAATTTTAAATAAGCCTTTGCAACTGCAGTGCAACATCACATCAGTATTTAGTTGCTTCATCCAAATCCATAGGCAAACTAGTATGGTTCTCAATATAAAACTGTAAGAATTATACAGTATATCTAGAGGGATGGTAGCGTATATTTTAAAATTCCCTTCGAGCAAAGTGTTTACACCAATGGCCAAGTTAGCAAGCAAATATGAGGTGAAAAGTTTAAAGTGTAAAGTTCATAAAGCTACCAGTTTTGAAAGAAGAGGTTAACACACAGATCGTGTCATAGTTCAAAAGTTCGAATATTTTTTTCAATTTTTACTTTGGATTTATTATTAATTTTGGGAAAATAAAAACGTTGACAGTTTCAATAATTCTATTAAGATTATAATAATCTAAGAAAATGTTAAAAAAAATAGTCATTTGGCTGTAATAATGCTTTATAAAATATTTTTTGATAATTTTAACTTATGATCCTTAAAAATATACCATTGCAAATTTAGTCTTATGGAAATCTTGAAAAAAAAATATTTTTGAAAAATATTTATTTTTCTTTAGCTCCCAGCTCCACATTTCCTATTTATTTTTTATGTGGAGTCTGACAAATTATAATTGGGCAAAACCCAATTTATTTATAAAGGCCTATAAAAGTAAAAGAAAAACAAAAACGGTCGGGGAATTCAACCTCCTTATAAAAACATGCCACACTCCAAATGAAAAAGGATTGAGAACGTGGATTGTGTGTATGAAAGATGACGTCATGTGCATTGATCCATTACAGCTATTTAAATGAATACTTCTTTAATAAGCATCAAGTTTTGGAAGTAGGATTGATATGCGGATATGATTTTGATTTTTTGTGTACTAAGTGTATTAACTGTACTAAGTTAGGTACAATATATATATATATATATATATATATATATATATATATATATATATATACATATATATATATATATCTGTATATACACAGTGATCGTTATATCAATATTCACCATTTTAAATTTTTTCTGTACTTTACTCGTATACCAAATTTATTGCCATTTTCCCAAACATACTTCAATTTTCGCCCCTATTTTCCCAATTTGCTACAAATTTTCTTATAATATATATTTCTTATAAATATATATATATTGGGCTATAGCAATAGTTTGGTCAGAGAACCCGAGACTCGTTTGGTAGATTGATGGACAGAGAAATTATAAGAAAATTTGTAGCAAATTGGGAAAATAGGGGCGAAAATTGAAGTGTTCCAAAATATTTTTTTTTCCAAACTAAAACTTCGTATTATTTTTTATGGTATATGTAAAATATACAAATTTTCTTTACATTTGCTTGAACCAATTAATATATAATGGGCATGGAGATTTCTCGTCTTTGGCGACTTATAGTGAAATATTATGACAAATACTTTTGTAGGGATAAATTCCTGGCGGTTATGTAAGATTTAGACTTTTGATGTATTCTCAGACCTATTGTAGACTTTTATGAGAAATATTTTAAAATTATATTTTTTACTTGCTACTCTTTTCTTATACACGTTTTGAAAAAAATGTACCTTTGATAGATATATTTATAAAAACCCACTCCTATGGCTTGAAAAGTTATGGCTGTGATATTTTTTGAAAAAAAAAAACCATGCCTGTGGCTATGGTAGTCGTTGAAGTAATTACTTACTAAATCCAAGCCTGTGTCTGGATTTCTGTGATAATCCTAGAAACAATATACATAGTATAAAATATTAAAAAAAAATATTGTTTAAAAATCCATGCCTATGACTGCTATAGTCTTGGAAATTATTTAAAATCTACTTTTATGGCTCTTATAGTCTTTAGGAAATTATTTTTTGAAAGTTCATGCCAATGACTCCAATAGTCCCTGAAAATATATATTTTTTATAAAATTCTTGTTTATCTTATGATGATGGATTATGTTTTGTCAATAACACTTTATATTATCCATTGTTTTTTGTAGACTAATGTTTTCCTAATTTTCCATTGTTTTCCAGATTATCCCCAAATGCAATGACAAAGCTTATACAACTCTTCAGAGTCTAGAGACCACCCACAATAGATTATAAAACATTTTCTTCCACGACTCAAATTCTATGGAGAACAAAAATGTCTCGTTGTCATTGTGATGTCAAATTGTGACATAAAAGAAAAACGGAAAATCCAAAACAAAACGACCAATAAGGCATAAGAAGAAATAGTTAAAAAACACAAAAAAGTGACTTTGAAATCCTGCTTAAGGCGAAAATACAAAGACTTACTGGCAACGGCAGCCCAAAGGCAGAAGAAACAAAACAAAAAACATTTGTTCACAACACGCAAAGGAAATAAACATTTCCGCCTTGTTAAACAAAGCAACAGACCAAGACATTACTTCGCTCCTTGGAACGGCATCCTACGCCAACATCCTCCAACAAAATGCAGACCAATGTACAAATTGATTCGAAAAATCTACGCAATAATGATGATAATTTCCGTTCCCGTGGCCATCACATAACAATTGAGGTGAGTCCTTTTTTGTCCTCCTTCTTTTTCCTTCAATTTACAAATTTATGTTGTTGTATTTCATGCTGTTGTTGAATTTTAAAATTCCAAGGAAAGAGGAATAAATTCCTTCATCTTTCCTAGTGGTATTGCTGTGGGCTTTTTCAATGCTAAATAAATACCTAATATTATTTGAAGAAACAATCGTTGGGCCTTACGTTGAAAGGTAGTATTTGTGGGGGAGGCTTCTATCCATGTTCGACAGCTTTATTTGAAATTTATTTGTATGTGTGTGCAGTTGATTTTTGATGTCCTCCCTCTCAAATCAAACATCTGCTAAATTTTGTTCTCATGTAGAGGCTTTGTAGAAAAGTTTTCTCTAAGACTATTTACATATTCAAATGCTAGAATTGAATTTGTGTAATTGTGCCGGATGTTTAAACGGCCACGTTGCCGGAAGTTAAATATTTATTTTTATTATCTTCGAAGGAGACTTCATAAGAAATGCTGGGTGTTTCGTTTGTTGTTCAACAGGTAAGTAGCAGTATTGCTTTATTGCTTTTATTGACAGAGTGAATTTATTATTACATATATATGTTTTATTTGGAGAGTTCTTGGAATTCCTTGCTGTTTATTTGTGAAATGTATTATTGACATTAAATTGTATTTGAATATTTGACAGAAGTATGGGAAATATAAAATATTAAAAGTGAAATATAAAAGCTTTAAAAAATTTAAATTTAATATTCAATTTAATTTAATGCTAAATTGAGTATAATTTTTATATAAGTATTTTTGTATATTTAAGATTAAAAATTACAATTTAATTTGTTATCTGCATTGAAGGAATTCTGAAGAATGTAGTTCTGCAACAAACAATATAAAAAAATAAAAAAATGCGTTATTTCTAAACAAATACGCTGCTTAAAAATATACGATTGTTGGAGTGATAGTCCTCAAAAAAAAAAACAAAAAAAAAAAAAAAAAAAGAAATGGTTCAAAAATCCACTTTTGTGGTTCGAATGGTTCTACAAGTAATTTTTTCTTAAATCCTTGCTTATGACTTCAATAGTCCTTGAAAAAATATTGTCTACCGATCTAGGTCAATGGCTCTAATAGTCCTTGAAAAAATGTATTTTTTTTTTTGAAGATTTGAGTTTTTTTTTTTTTGAAAAGATGAAAAAACTGCAACCAACTTCATACTGCTGTCATTTCTAAGCCACTCGGCCGAAATCTGTTAAAATTATTCCAATGACAGCTCTTTATATTGTTTACAAGCGTACAAAAGCGTTTTGGTGAGAATTTTCAGAAAAAAAGTTATTCGTGATGGAATTCAAGCGTGATAGTGCGATTTCTTTATATTTTTTCTGGAAAACCACAAGTGGCTATCGTTAGAGCACTCCAGCATTTAAATGTGAATAAATCTTTTGTGTCTCGAACCATCGCTCGTCACCGTGATACTGGTAGAGTAGCCCGACGTCAATTAAGTGGACGGAAGAAAACAGCAACATCAGCTGAAATGGTTCGAAAAGTAAAGAAGCGACTTGATCGAAACCCGCGTCGCAGTGGCCGAAAAATGGCTCGTGAGCTGAACATATCGCAATATTCCATTCGGCAAATATTGAAAAATGAGCTCGGGGTAAAGCCATTGAAATTCCAAAAAGTGCACGAACTTACATAAGAACATAAAGAAAATAGACTCAAAAGACCTAAAGAGTTGCTTCGCTTGACGTCAAGTGGTGAACTGCCGAATTTGGTTTTCTCCGATGAGAAAACATTTGTTGTCCAACAGTTTGTAAACAAACAAAATGATCGTGTTTACTTGCCAAAGAGGTCAAGTCGGTTGGCCACCAGAACTCAAGCACCTGCCATGGTGATGGTGTGCGCCGCCATAACGGCCGATGGTCACTCTCCGCTCGTGTTAATCGAATATTGTCGCGAAAATATTCTGAAGGGTGTATTAAAGGCTTGGACACGCAAACATTTTGGCCGCAGACCTTGGAAATTCCTTGGACTCAGCACGCACCACCCAGGAATGGTTACAAAATGAGGTTCGTCACTTCATTTGCAGCCCAAAATGCCACCGGATACCAATCCTTTGGACTATTGTGTGTGGAGCAGTTTGGGAAGCAAGGTTGGCACTAAAAAATACAAAAGTGTCGATCACTTCAAACCACCTCAATAGGCCAAAATGCAGCAGAGCAACATACGGGCAGCGTGTTACGGATGCATTGGCCTTTGAAGGCCATAATTCGTGCCAAGGTGACCAATTCGAACAAATCTAAACTTATTCTAAAATTGTATGCTATTTCCGACATTTTTGCTCTAATTCAATAAAATTTAAAAAATTGTAAACATTATGGCGTTGGACTTTTTACAGTTTTTTTTATCTCACCCTGTATACCCTCTGAAGCCATATGGCTTATGATCTGATATGGCTATGAATATCGACACAACACTCATGGTACCTCCCCAATTTTGCTCCAACTTTGCCAAATCTAATATTTGCATCAGTTCTAGGTCAGGTGCGCAAAAGGACAATATCGGTTCAGTCCATCAGGTACCTCCGCCACAAAGGTAAAAATTTTGAATAATTATAACTCTTATAAAATGTGATGTAGGAGATGGAATGTTTCGGTCCACTCCTTATTGTACCTTCCCCACAAAGGGTCAACATATTGAATATCCATGAAGCTCATTAAAATGAACATCCGATTCTATTCAGACTTGGCACATTACAATATCTCTATCAACACAAGATCTGTTATAAAAATGTAAGCGAGCGGAACATTCCTTCTGGTACCTCTCCCATGAAGGGTCAAAGTTTTGAATAACCAAAACTATTATAAAATCCGAAATAAGCACCCGATTCTCTTCAAATTTCACACATCATAACATTAATACTAGCACAAGATCTGCAATAAAGATAAGATATATTTGACCATCCCTTCTGATACCGCCCCCGCACCGGGTTAAAATTTCGAATAATCTTGAAGCTCATAAATCAAGAAAAAAACATAGATTATTTTTTAAATTTTTCACATCCCAAATGTTTCTACTTACAAAATCCGGCATGAAGATGGGATGCATTGGGCCACACCTTCTGGCACCTCTCCCACAAAGGGGTCAACATTTTGAATAATTTTAGCCCTCAGAAAATGGGAAATAAGCATCTGATTCTTTCTTAACTTCGCACATTCAAATATTTCTACTAGTTGAAGGTCTTGTGTTAAGACGGTAGATATCGGACCACCCCTCTGGTAGCTCTCCCACAAAAGATCGCAATTGTCAGCCTTTATATATCTCATAACTTGCGAAATAAGTCAGCGATTCTTTTCAATTTTGGTATATTTAAATGTCTCTATAAATATCTATCAAGCATCTTATGTTGATAATGGATCTGTGGGACCACTCCTTGTGGTCCTTCTCCACAAAAGTTGAACATTTTGATTATCATTTATTTGCATAAAATTGGAAATAAATATAAGTTTTTTTTTTTTCAATTTTGAACATACCGATATTTGTATTTTTGAAAATATCGACCTTTTGTGGGGGAGGTACCAGAAGTAGTGTACAGATATTTTCCATCTCCGATCTCGATCTAAGTTTGATAATAATATTACAATGTACCAAGTTTGGACCAAATCGAATACAAGAATTGTCGTACGCACCAGCCAGCCACACAGGCAGATGGACATCGGAAGATCGACTCCAAATGCCCTGCAACGGATTTGGTCCAAAAAGACCTGGGGTCAAAAATCGTAATTTCAATGGTGCACGTTTTGGTCATATCTGTTGATATATACAGGGTTGCCCATATTCGACGGACCCATGTGTTTTTCGATGACTCTTTGGGCCCATTCCAATCGACGAGGCTTGTCCGCAGGCAACATTCTTTGCGTCAATTGAATTTTGTACGGGAACAAATGCGAATAATCCGTTGTAAAGTGGACCGAGCCATGCCCAACTGCTGAGAACGGTGTTTTTGGGATGTTCTTGGGGACCTCTCAACACTGGCTCGTACGACAGCGATATTCTCGGCCGATCGCCTTGTTCGACTTTTATGTGGCCTCTTCGGATTAGAAAGAGCCTTACCAGTCGAAAATTGTTCGTATAAACGCTTAATGGTGTTCTTAGAAGGCGCACTTCTCACATTTTTTAATGTTTTAAAATCACGTAGAGTTTTCACAATTGACTTCTTCTGTTGAATGTAAATTTCAACTATTTCGCGTGGCGTGTATTGGTTCATGGTAAAAATCTGCTTGGACTGACGCTTCAAACGCTGTATGTCATTAAGCGATGTGACATCTCTGTCAAAAGTTATGGCGTTGCCAGATGGGTCCGTCGAATATGGGCAACCCTGTACCCTCCCTAGCCATATGGATAAGGGTATAATTACGATATCGTTTAGTGAAATCGTATGCTCTTCCATTTTTTATCAAATATACAATTCCTTAATCTCGAACTTTTTTGGAGGAGGTACCAAAATGATTTGGCAGATATTTCGAATATTTAAACTTTATATAGTTTTACGGATGTGTCCTTTAAGAGTCATCGTGCGCACCAGCCATTGCTAAATCTAAAATTTAATCTCCAAGAGTCACAGGGTTTGAAACATATATTTTGGTATCCATCAAACTAAAAATTACTTATTCTCATCCCTAATGCTTTTCATATAACATTTTGCAATCTCATGTAGACTTATTTTAAAAAAATATTTTTTTTCCAATAATTTCTGAATGCAATTTAAATTTTCAATCCCTACAGCTAAGTTTAAATTTATCCATGGCAATAGCCCCATACTCAACAGAGTGGCGAGTAGTATCATTTCGCTGCCACGTATTGTCTCGCTGCCACCTTGTTTCCCCACAGCGGTAATGTGTGCTCCAAATGCTTAGACGTGGCATATGAATTTTCGTGCTTCCACGAAGAAGTATTGTCCACAGATTTCTAAGCCGACTTTGTTTACCACTGACTGAATAGACTTGGAAGGCACATAGCCTTGATGTTTTGATGATGATATGCCTCTCTACTTTGGAAAACAATTTGTGTAGGCTTTTGGGGCTAGTTCGTGTTCTCGAAAAAAAAAGGGGGAAAGCGGAAAAGCGAACAACAGACCAGGAAGAAACAATATGATGTGCTTTGAATTAATTTACTTTTTTTTTTTCTTCTTCTCCGCATAGCTGTCGTCGTTCGCCACTTCAATATAGTCATCTCTGGCATTAAAGAGATTGTGCTTTGGTCACACATCTGCCATTTCGTAGTCCTTTCATCGTTCGTCCGTTTCCCTTGGTAGTTTCTAGTTTTGGTCTATTTATGTTTCATCATACTTTCTATTATAGCAACAATTTAAGTGTTTGCTGTTGGTGTTTTTTCTTTTGCATGTTCTTGAATGTTTTATTTTTCCCCACGTTTTATTTTTTTTGGTTTGGGAAATGTAAGTAAGTCATAGCCCTCATGGTCGTGTTTTTAGCTATCATATTTATTTTATTTGAAATATAATTAGATTTGTCCATTGTGTTGATTTAGGGTTATTTCGGTTAAGTTTTTACTTGAAATTGCTGTAGCCTTTCACTCATGTTAGAGGCAATCACAATAATGTAATTTTGGAATTAATACATTTATTTATTTTATAGGAACTTAGAAAACTAACAAGTAGAAAAGCAGCTAAGCAGCCAACCCTACAATGTACTCTTAATGCGAATGTAGGAAGGTACCGTTATCTGGGTGCTATACGAAGACGTGGACCTGCATACGAAATTTTTAGGCATAGGCTGTATTGTCCATTAAAATCTTCAAATATGAAATTTGAAACAATTCGGGTGAATGATAGTGCTAAAATCATCGAAATACCGAATATCGGGAGGTACCATTATATAGGGGCCATACGAAGACGTGGACCTGGATACGAAATTGTTATTCATAAGCTATATTATCCGTTATAGACTTTCAATACGAAATTTAAAACAATTCGGGTGAATGATGTCGCTAAAATCATCAAAATACCGAATGTCGGGAGGTACCATCATATAAGGGCTATACGAAAACGAAATTTTCGAATTTGAAACAATTCGAGTGAATGATGTCGCTAAAATCATCAAAATACCGAATATCGGGAGGTACAATTATAAAAGGCGCTATACGAAAACGTCGACCGACATTGTCCATTTACGAACTTAACCTGCCTATTTGCAAAAAACCGCATGTATGCAAAATTTTAACCTTCTATCTCAGTTCAGCCGAAAGATATCGTGATACAACAGACACACAGGTAGACAGACAGACATCGCTAAATCGTCGTCGAAGGGTCTATCATCAATATTTGGAGGAGTTACAAACGGGATGACAAAATGTTCAAATGTTCGAAATGTTCATCGGAGACTCCTTATATATTCATATCCACCATATTATCCTAACACGATCAAACAATGTCCAAGATGAAAGAAATGAAAACCCATGTTTCCATCTTTGTGGTTGTAAATTGCCGTTTTAGATTATTAGTCAGCCTTCCTGCAGAACCTTTGAATACATAGGGTTCGCGTGTAATTTCGCCTAATCATCCTCCTCTTCACTTTTGGTAAACAAAAAATTTTTCAATATGTCTCCTCGCCCATTTTCGAAGAGAAATGACCCAATTATATGGGGGTGGTCCCAGAAGAAACTGTCCGATCACTACTGTTTTTATAAAAGATTTTGTGTTTATGGAAATATTGAGATGAGCCAAGTCTGAATGGAATCGGATGTTAACTTAATTTTTCAAAAATTTGACCCTTTGTGGGGGAAGTACCAGAAGGAGCGGACTAATATATTCCTTCTTCACACCAGACCTTGGGTTGATTATATGTGATCCGTATAGTTTGAAGACAATCGGACACTTACGTCACATTTTATAAGAGCTATAATTATTCAAAATTTTGACACTTTGTGGGGGAGGTACTTGATGGAGTGGACCGATATTGTCCATTTTCGCACCTGACGTAGCACCGATGCAAATATTTGGATTCGCAAAGTTGGAGAAAATTGGGATAATCGTTTCTCTTTCAGTGCAGTAAATTATTTTCTTTGAAAATGGTGACATTTTGTGTGGGAGGTACAAGAAGGATTTGACCGATATTGCCCATTTCTGAACTCGTTCTAAGTTTGATAAAAATATTACGATGTGCCAAGTTTGAATCAAATGGGATATTCCCTTCGAGAGTAATCGTGCGCACCAGTCAGCCAGATAGACAGACAGACGGACGGACGGAAGAACATCGCTAGATCGACTCCAAAAGTCCTGAAACGGATTTGGTCGAAAGAGACCTAGGGTCTAAAACCGTTATTTCGACTAGACACGTAATGAAATAAATCTGATCTCCAATCTAATTTTACCAATTACAAATGAAATTCGTATATAATAAAATTAAAATGTTTTAAATTCTACTCTAAGTGTAACTAATCCACTAGTCTTCAGTCCAGTGTTAGCAATGGTTCTTCGACTGAAGACCTTGAGAAATACTCGAGACACGGGGCAGGAAAGCAACGTTTGGTCCTCCGGATTTGGAATGTTTTATTTAAGACTACCGGTCCGTCAAGCAAATCTATAAGGATATGTAGAGCTAATTTTGCCAGAGACATTAATAAGTACTCATGCAAGATATAAAAGCATATTTGAGGCTACATCTGCGTTAGACCTTGATAAGTACTCAATCAAATTTGCAAGGATAGAAAGAGACCTCAATATATACTAAAGCGTGATCTACAAGGACATGCGAAAATACGGTTGCAAGATACCCTAATAAGTACTCAAGAAATTCTACCCGAATATGAAAGGCTATGTCTGCAAGAGACCTTAATAAGTACTCAAGCAAGTTCTACATTACTAGCAATAGGATACAAGGATATACTAGTCTATGTTTACGAGAGACCTCAATAAGTACTCAGGCAAGATCTAAGATTTAGATCTTGAAGACCCGGAAAAGTATTCTAAGGAAGGATGTCCAAGGTTAATTTTACTTTAGTCATTTACCGTCGATTGATATCCACTTTTCGCCTGTCTTTTAATGACTGTCCCAATTCTGCCATCGTTCGCACATGTTTCTGTCGAAATTAGACGAAGTGATATAATGGGTCTAAAACTCCACAAACAGAAAGAATTTTGAAAAATAATTGAGATACTGAATAAAACTTTGGAAAAAAGCGTGTTCCTCTAAATTTCGAAGACTTTTATAGTTTTATTAAATTTATGTTCGAAGATTGGCTATATCTGCTCCTCTCACCTAATTTCAAAAAAATATATTTTTTGTAAATATTTAGAAAATTTCAATAGAAATTTGAGTTTGGTGGTGTATTGACCTAATCGTCCAAATGGTCATATATAGTAAGGATATATACTTCTTCGTAATACCTTACATTTTTTTTTAGAAAAAAGTAGAATTCTGACACCTTTCCATGAAAAAAAATCGTTGGGGTCGTCCCAAGACCTGCAGCTGGTCCTCAATATCATTTCGAAGTCATAGCCTAAAATGTATGATGGGTACAATATTAAGAGAATTTTTTGTTGTATAAAAACCAAATAAAATAATAGAGAGATACAGTAAGAGAGACAGCTAAGAAAGCTCAGAGCTGTTAGATAAATTTAATTAACATTTATTTGCAGAAACCTAAAATTTAGTACATAACTATTTGTTGTATAGCATTTTGCAGAACTTTGCAAAAAAGCTAAAGCAGAGAGCAACAGGTTCATTATAACTCGCTCAGCTGTTTTGCCCTTCAAACTTTCGATTATCAACCCTCTCAAATTTACGTACAGCTGTCTTCAAGGTAAAGCTCTTTCATTGGGTACATAAAATAACAAGCTACTCTCAGGCAATTAATGTATTGTGTGTGTGTGGGATAGAGAAAGAGAGAGTCCTGTAATACAAAACGCCGCAAGGGAAACATATGTTTTTTGTTTACTTTTTCTCTGTACGAGTTTTGTATGCCTGTCCTGAGTCGTTTAGGTGTATTTGTGTCTGAGCACTGAAAGAGAGACTGTGAGAGTAGATTTGTTTAGGTTTTATTGTAGAAAAAGCTTTTGAGAGACACTGTTTGCGATATGTTTTTTTTTTTTTTTCTCAATGAACAACTTTACTCCTAACATTTATCCTTGTAGTTGTGAATGTCATTGTTAATGTAACATTACAACAAAAACGCAAAGGTGACTTTTACTCTTGTTGCTTTCTTCTCCATTGCTCCAAAGGACCTTGCCATTACAATTCCCCAAACATGTATGTGGTTGTGTTTCAGAGAGAGACTCTGAGCGTGAGAGAGAGCCTAACTCTTGGCACCATAAATGAGTCTTACAGCCATGTATCCGTTTTCGCCCAGTTTAGTCGCAAACATTATTTTGGCGCGTGTTGACATATGCCCGAAACAATCAACAGAAATAGATTTTATTTTTTTCTCGCTTTCTCGCCGCCTCTTACTTTGTCGCCTCTTTATCTTGCATCTCTCATTTCGGTTAAGTTGGCTTGTGTTCTGAAATTCTGTGAATAAATAATCATTTCTAAGTAATAACAAATAATAATGGAGATGTGAAAAAAAATAGAATAGCCAACACAAAAAAGGTGAATGGAAAGAAAGGATGTAATGAAGAATGCAAAGGGTAGGGTGAAGAAAATAGCCCTGAAATTTAAATGAAATATAGATTGTGTTTAGTGAGAGTACCACCCAGTGCTGCTGTATAATTAAGAAAAAATTTATTCGTTTATGGTTTCATGTCTTTGTAAGTTATCAAGTGTGACCTACCCCCTCGTAAATAAAAAATTCCGCGGAAAATTCGGAGAATGTTGGCGTTCTCACCCCCTCCCTCCTCGAGCATAATTTTTTGTGTGTGTTCCCCATTGTGTGTGAATTCAAATCCAGTAATGTTTTACAAGTCTACACACTTGTGGATTAATTCCATCGTCCTTTCATAAAACACCAGCTGGATGTGCCTGTTTAAACTTGAAATTCAAATAAAACCTGCGAATGAAGTGTAAAAATGTGAAAATTATGGGAAACATATGTTAAATTTGAATTTGTTTCAGATTTTCTTCTAACCCTGCGGTGCGGTGTTATGAATTGCAAGTTCTTAAAAATATAAATTATTGAAATAATAAAATAAAAGACTTCGTGTAAATTCCCATAAATATATATGTACATAATTTCATTTTGAGTGACCTAGACCTAGACCTTGTGCTTTAACACGACGATCTTTGTTCGGCTCTTAGAAATGTTTCACACAAATAAATTGCATACAATAAAAGTTGAGTTGAACCACACTACTACACCTGTACCAATTGGATTAAATATACGATGGGGATTTGATGTAAAGGAGGATGTAAAATTTTTCTTCTAGAAAAGAGAACAATATAAGTAAAACAGTTCGGAATTTAAAACCTTTAACATTAGGAAATTAAAGTATATAAAAATAGGCTTCAATTTTTGAATAATTTTTACAATACGAATTTTGGCGATTTTTAAACCTTTAAAATTCCGATTTTTAAATGGTAACATATTATTAACGCAACATATTTAATATCAGAAATTGAAAATAAATGTGTTTCAAATAATAAAATAGGGTAAGTGTACCAGTAGTCGGCACTTTTAGGATTTTCGCGTTTTTAACCGCTCGCCATTCTGAGTGAAACTTTTCAATTATTACAAAGTTAATTTATTCAGATTCGAAATTTTGTATAGTTTTTGCAATAATAAATAAAGTTTTAATAACTTTTTATTAAATTTCATAAATTTGTAGTTTTATTAAAACAATGCTTTTGTGCCAGTAGTCGGCACCACTTGCCAATTGTCGGTATGGCATGTTCCAACAGTCGGCGTAACAATGTTTTTGTAAGACAAAAATTTAATTTTTATTAGAATAAATCATCTTTTCTTAGTGAAATTGTACACAAAAATAGCTGACAATATATTTGAAGTAAACAAAAAACATTTAGTTATAATAGTTTCATTTATTTGGGCTTAAAAATAAAAAGTGCCGACTACTGGGACATGCCGAAGGCACACTTACCCTATGAAGTCTTAAACAAATTTGTTTTTTTTTTTTTGTTCTGAGTTGACGAACTCCACGAACACCAATTCCGTTTTAAAACATGGTCAAAACCTACGAAATGACTAAGAGCATTTTAAGCCAATATTAGGGACAATAAATAAAAAAAACATGTGGACCTATATAGCAAAATTCAATCCCATCAAACTTATAGACAAAATTTGGTATGAGCAAAATTTTAGTCATCTTGGAGCCCATGAGAGGTTTAGTTCCCCCCTCTTCCACAATTTTTGAAGTTTTTGGATTAAGATTTCTTGAAATCTCAATAACTAGGTATATACAGGGTGAGATGAAAAAAAAAACTGCAACCAACTTTAGACTGCTGTCATTTCTAAGCCACTCGTCCGACAGCTGTTACAATTATTCCAATGACATCTCATTATATTGCTTACAAGCGTACAAAAGAATTTTGGTGAGAGTTTTCCAGAAAAAAAGTTATTCGTCGATGGATGGAATTGAAGTCTGATAGTGTGATTTCTTTATATTTGGCTGGAAAACCACAAGTGCCTATCGTTAGAGCACTCCAGCATTTAAATGTGAATAAATCTTTTGTGTCTCGTATCATCGCTAGTTACTGTGATACTGGTAGTGTAGCCCGACGTCAAATAAGTGGAAGGAAGAAAACAGCAACATCAGCTGAAATGGTTCGAAAAGGAATGAAGCGACTTGATCGAAACCCGCGTCGCAGAGGCAGAAAAATGGCTCGTGAGCTTAAAATATCGCAATATTGCATTCGGCAAATATTGAAAAATGAGCTGGGGGTAAATCCATTGAAATTCCAAAAAGTGCAAGAACTTACACCGTGACAGAAAAAAGTAGACTCAAAAGAGCTAAAGAATTGCTTCGATTGGCCGAAAGTGGTGAACTGCCGAATTTGGTTTCCGATTTTCTCCGATGAGAAAACATTCGTTGTCCAGCAGTTTGTAAACAAACAAAATGATCGTTTTCACTTGATAAAGAGGTCAACTGAAAATGTGCACCTTCAGTTGGCCACCAGAACTCAAGCGCCGGCCATGGTGATGGTGTGGGCTGCCATAACAGCCGAAGGTCGCTCTTCGCTCGTATAAATCGACCGCGGCATCAGAATAAATGCCGAATATTATCACGAAAATATTATGGAGGGTGTATTAAAGCCGCAGACCTTGGACCTTGGACATTGGACTCAGCACCATCGCAATGAGCACGCACCACCCAAGAATGGACACACAATGGGGTTCCTCGCTTCATTTCCAGCGCAAAATGGGCACCAAAGTCTCCGGATACCAATCCGTTGGACTATTGTGTCTGGAGTATCTTGGAAAGCAGGTTGGCAGTAAAAATACCGAAGTGTCTTTCACCTCAAGCAAGCTCTTCGCCGGGAATGGGCCAAAATACCACAGAGCAACAATCGGGCAGCGTGTGACGGTTTCATTGGCCGTTTGAAGGCCATAATTCGGTAACCAATTCGAACAAATCCAAACTTATTCTAAATTGATACTATTTCCGATATATTTTGCTTTCATTCAATAAAATTTAAAAATAAAATTTGAAAGCTGTGGCGTTTGACTTTGTTGCAGTTTTTTTATCTCACCCGGTATATTATATCTTGATGATAAGACGTTATATTCAATAGAACACCCCAATAAAATATCTCAATTAGAACTCCTATTATATTGAGAATCTCATTGAGGTCATATCCTTTTTCATGCCTCATTCAGGACTCCTATTCACAATTTTGGACTAGCTTTTAAAAATTAGCCATAATCGGATTGAACTTTGATCAGTAGTTTTGAGTGACGTCAAATTGAGCCCCGTCTTTCGATATGTTGTAAATGAAATTGCTGTGACATAATGTTGTCCATATAGGAACACGTTTTTCTATAGCCCCCATATCTCTCTATATGCAATGTTTTGCCAATTTAGGCTAAACTTTCTAACGGAATAGCTTAAAATTCGGTATTTAGAGTTCATAATATGTTCTACCTCCTGTGCCAGAATATTAACTATATCATTCTACGTCTTCCTATAGCCCCCATATAATTGTAGCTTCCTATATTCGGTATTTTGATGAATTTATGATCAGTCAAAATTTCAAAATCAAATTCAGCGTCCATATAATACTTCCCGAAATTCGGTGTTTGGATGATTTAGGCCAGATTTTCCAACGAAGTTACTTAGAATTGAGTATTAGGATTCTGCTTTTATTGAACAATTCCTATATTCGGTATTTTGATAATTGTAGCTAACTTTTTTTTTACAGAATTGTTTGAAATTTGGATTGGATGTTTCTAATAACAGCAGTGACACATAACCTTCAAATTTCGACATTTACAGATATATTTTTAGATGAGTTTCTTTCCAAATGGTAGAGGGTATAACAGCTTCTTTACTAGTTTAATTTGAAAATTTTCAATTTTTTATACAAATCACTTTAATACAATCGTCATCCCCGTTAACTAAATTCCTTTGCAACTTCCATAGCCCTATTTTCGTATTCGCAAAAATACTTTTGTATTGAATCCCGTCTTTGCATAACACAGTGGTGTGGTGGTGTGGGTCAAAGACTCTCAATATTATTTATTTGTATTTTTATCGGAATTTTTGATACATTTTTCTTTTGTAGCCGAAACAAATACAACCTACAAAGTTAACAATAAAATTCAAATTTATATCAAAACCGAAAGAAGGAAAGAAAAAGACGAATAAAAAATCTTTGCTGTGGCCATATATCAAATGGAAAACTTGCGAAACGATAAGAAATTGAATGAAATCTAAGAATTTAATTTAAAAAATAAAATAAAAATGTTTACATTTGTGTACTTTGGTTTCCATAAATGTTAGAAAAAAAACCTCATTGTTTGTTACCTTAAATGTTTAAGTGTCATAATTGTTAAAAGTAAATGAAAAAATATATAAAAATATAATAACAACAACAAAGAAGACATGTATTTTAGTCAATAGCTGTAGAATCTAGTGTAAAATATTAGTGAATCCCTTTAATAACAAATATTTAAAGAACACCCAAAGTGATGCCAAATTTACATAGGAAATTATAATTTCACAAAAAATTAAAAAAAAAATAAATAAAAATAAAATAAAAGAAGAGAAGAGTGTGGAAGAAAAAAATAACATTTCATGTGACCAAAAAATTTCCACGGAATATTCCAAGTAACATTTTGTTTTCATTTTTTCAAAACAACCATAAAAAAGCCAAAACAACGAACCCTTTAAACCTCATCTTTAACAGAGTATACCTTTAAAAACAACAACAATTTGCTAGTCTCTCAAATTGTGTTTTCCTATGCCTCCATTAAAAACCCCAAGGAAATAAATTTACATTCATTGCTGCCTTGTTTTACCCCCCAAGGAAATTTAAAATAAATTCAAATTAACAATCAAAAAAAAAAAAAAAAAAAAAAAAAAGAAAGAAGAGAAGAAAAAACCTGAAGATACCAGCCCTTAATTAAACAAACAGCGAGGTAGAGGCTCCCCACATACATACATAAATATTCATAAGTCTGAGTGTATACATACATAAATGTTGGTTTTGTTTTATAGAGGTTTCCCTGCAAATTAGCATTAGAATAAATATTTAAAAACGAATTTACAAACAAAACAAAACAACCAATCAAATAGATTTATTATTTGATGGAATTAAATGAAATATTCAAAGGAATTTTAATTTAATTTGAACCACAAAAAACACCACTTGAGGAGAAACCAAATTCAAATCCTTGTTTTTCAAAATCACAACTCCATATCCTCCCTCTCTTTAAAAAACAAAAACAACAACAAAAAATCAAAACAAATAAAAATAGAATTAATTATAAATGTTTACATAAAATGTGTCTTAGTGTGTGTGTCTGTATAACTGTTCCCCTGAGTGTGTGAGTGTGTGTATATGTCTATCTGTATTCCTGTTTCTTTGAATATGACAACTTAAGTCTTAATTAAACATCGTCATCATCATCAGCGCCAACAACCACCAGAACAACAACAGCAACAACTACAAAATAAAATTAATGAATTATTTACTCAATTAACCAAAACAACCTAAGGATATTTGCCCTAAAAAGCGAAATCATCATTTATTGGATATTGCTCTTTTCCATCGTCACCACCATTAACCTCACCACTGGCGTCAGAATATCGCCCATCTAAAAACACACAGAGAAGAGCTACATCAGTGAAACGGATTAACCCTCATCATCACCGGCAACGGCTGCAAATGGTAAACGAAAAATATTGAAGTTTTTTTTTTTTGGCTTTTATTTACACAACAATATTTCTTCTTAATTAAGGCAAGAAATCAAGACAAAATCCATTCTCCCTATGGTAAATGTCAATATTTTTGTTATCATTTCATGTTTTGGCTTTGACATTTTTGGGATCTACAACAAAATTAAAGGATGATTTGTGTTCCATGTAAATGTTTCTTAATTTATGCAGAGGAGAGGGTTATTACATAATGGAGAATTCCGGGAAATCACATTAAGTCTTCGTAGCGCTTCTCTATAGAATAATAGACCTCATTGAGGCCGTCTGTAAGTCAGAAGGCCTCTTTGAGGTCGTCCATAGTATAGAATGCCTTATTGAGGCCATTCATAGAATAGAAATCTTCATTTAGGTCGTCTATACTATAGAAGGCCTCATTGAGGCCGTCTATAGGTTAGGAGGCTTCATTGAGACCGTCTGAAATATAGAAAGTCTTATTGAGGCCGTCTATAGAATAGAAGGCCTCATTGAGGCCCTCTATGAAATAGAAGGACTCATTGAAGCTCCCTATGGAATAGAAGGCCTCATTGAGGCCGTCTATGAAATAGAAGGCATCATTGAGGCCGTTTATAATATGGAAGACCTTATTGAGGCCGTCTATAATACAGGAGGCCTCATTGAGGCCGTGCGTAATATAGAAGGTCTCATTAAGGCCGTCTATAATATTGAAGGCCTCATTGCGGCCGTATATAATATAGAATGCCTCATTAAAGCCGCATATAAGACAGAAGGCCTCATTGAGACCATCTATAGCATAGAAGGCCTCATTGAGGCCATGTACAGCATAGAAGGTCTCATTCGACCGTTTATAGCATAGAAGACCACATTGAGGTCTTCTATGAAATGGAATGCCTCATTGAGACCGTCTGTAGCATGAAAGGCCACATTCAAGTCTTCTATAGAATGGATGTCTTTTATACAGGGTTTCCCATATTCGACGGACCTTTGGGCCCTTTGGGCCCATTCCAATCGACGAGGCTTGTCCGCAGGCAACATTCTTTGCGTCAATTGAATTTTGCACGGGAACAAATGCAAATCAATGCGAATAATCCGTTGTAAAGTGGACCGAGCCATGCCCAACGGCTGAGAACGGCGTTTTTGGGATGTTCTTGGAGACCTCTCAACACTGGCCCGTACGGCAGCGATATTCTCGGCCGATCGCCTTGGTCGACTTTTATATGGCCTCTTCGGATTAGAAAGAGCTTTAGGATTGGTATCCGGAGATTTTTGTGGCCATTGTGCGGTGGAAATAAAGCGAGTAACTTCATTTTGTAACCATTCATTCATGGCGCGTGCTGAGTGCGATGGTTCTGAGTCCTGTTGGAATGTCCAAGGTCTGCGGCCAAAATGTTTGCATGCCCAAGGCTTTAATACACCCTCCAGAATATTTTCGCGATAATATGCGGCATTTATTCTGATGCCACGGTCGATTGATACGAGCGGAGAACGACCATCGACTGTTATGGCGGCCCACACCATCACTATGGCCGGCGCTTGAGTTCTTGTGGCCAACCGAAGGTGCACATTTTTAGCTCACCTCTTTGGCAAGTATACACGATTGTTTTTTGTTTACAAACTGCTGGTCAGCGAATGTTTTCTCATAGTAGATAATCGAAAACCGAACTCGGCACCTCACCACTTTCGGCAACTCTTTAACTATTTTGAGTCTATTTTTTCTGTTGCGGTATAATTTCTTGCATTTTTTAGAATTTCAATGGCTTTACTTCGAGCTCATTTTTGAATATTTGCCGAATGGATTACTGCCATATGTTCACCTCACGAGCCATTTTTCGGCCACTGCGACTCGGGTTTCGATCTTTACTTTTCGTACCATTTCTGCTGATGTTGCGGGCTACGCTACCAGTTTCACGGTAACGAACGATGATACGAGACATAAAAGATTCATTCACATTTAAATGCTGGAGTACTTTAACGATAGCCACTTGTGGCTTTCCAGCGAAATATAAAGAAATCACACTATCACGCTTAAATTCCTTCACGAATACTTTTTTTCTGGAAAATTCTCATCAAAATGCTTTTGTACGCTTGTAAACCATATAATGACCTGTCACTGGAATAATTTTAACTGCTGTCGAACGAGTGGCTTAGAAATGACAGCAGTCTGAAGTTGGTTGTAGTTTCTTCATCTCACTCTGTAGAAGGTGTCATTGAGGCCATCTATAGCACGGAAGGCCTTATTAAGGCCATTTATGGCATTGAAGGCCTCATGTAGCCCACCATTGAGGCCGCCCGTAGCTTAGAAGGCCTCTGTGAGGTCGTCTGTAGCTTAGTAAGCCTCATTGAGACCATATAGAGAATGGATTGCGCCATTGTGCTCGATGTTAGCATTGAAGACCTCATTGAAACCGTATATAACTATAGAAGTTCTGATTGAGGCCGTATACAGCTAAGATGGTCTCGTTGAGGGCGTCTATAGCTTAGAAGGCCTCATTGAGCCCATCTATAGCATAAAAGTCCTTACTGAAAGACCTTATTTAGAAAGATTTTATTGAGGTCTTCTATAGAATAGATTACCCATTGAGGCCTTCTGAGAAATTTAAGGCGTCTCTATCTCTTAAAGGATCTCTATTTTCTCTCTGAGAGGATAGATATTCTGTAGAAAAAAGTTTATTAAAAACTCACTTAGTAACAAAGAATTTAAAAATGCAATTAACTTTATTAAAAAAAAAACGACAAGTCTTGCTGGGCTGCAAGTAACAGCTTCTAACAATTTTTCCACCAGCTCAACAGACATGCCCACAGTATGCCAGAATATTTTCGCCCCTGGCCAGGGAAACTTCCTATTGTAAATGAACAGTTTTTTCTTTTGTTACTGCAAAATAGGATATTTTTTTCTGCGAATCAGATATGATTTGCTAAAGCAGAAGAATAAGAAAACAAAAAAAAAAAAAAAGAGAAAACTTGAAAAGCAAAAGAAAAATTCAAAAATCAAATCAAAACACCAAGAATTGCTTGAGGACATAACGAACGAATGAATGACTGAATTACACTTGGACTTGAATGGCATTCTTCGTCGTCGACGTCTTAAAAGAAGGCAACAAGAATCTTTGTGTGAAGAGTAATTGCAACACCTTAAGGATTCTATTGGGGATTGTAAGGAGAGTATACTGGGAAGGTAGTTGTAAGGTAGGTTGTTTGTTATTATTCTTTAAAAATAGAAAACGGATGATTTTTTAAGCTTTATAGAAGTTCTTTTTATAACCTACACCATAAGGTGGTCAGAGTATTATGACTTTGTGCATTTGTTTTTAACAGGCAAAAGGAAACGAGATAGACCCATAATTCCTTTTGATGATCTGCATAGAATCACGTTCAGAGTCGATTTATCCATGTCCGTCCGTCCGTCTGTCCATGTAGTTTTGTGAACAAAGTGCAGTTCGCAATTATTACCCGATACAGATGAAATTTTGCACAAATCATTTGTTTGGCCCTAGGACGAACCCTATTGAAATTGGTGATAATCGGTCAAAATTTAGATATAGCTCCCATATATATCTTTGTCCGATTTGCCTTCTATTGTGCACCAAACGTGTAATATCAGCCCGAATAGTATGGAATTTTGCACATACAACCAAATTAGGCCTGAAAATAAGTATGCCAAATTTGATCGAAATCGGTTCAGATATAGCCATAGCTCCCATATATATTGTTCATCCGATTTGTTATTTTTGTCCTCCGCAGCCGTAATATGAACTCTGTAACAATAATGTTTGGGAAAATATATCAAATACAGCTCAGAAATACTTTTGCTTATTTCTGTCGATATCGGTTCGGATTTGGATATATCTCCTACATATATAACTTCGTCCGATTTACCTTTTATTGTGCACCAAACGTCTAATATTTGCCCAAATGAGATGGAATTTGGCACCTTTCACCGAATTGAGTCTAGAAGCTTATATGTCAAATTTGGTGAAGGTCGTTTCAGATATAGCTATAGCTCCCATATATTTGTTATATTTGTTACCCACAGCCGTAATATGCACTCCGTAACAACGATATTCAGGGAAATATATCAAATTTGGACTGAAAATAAGTATGCCAAATTTGATCGAAATCGGTTCAGATATAGCTATAGCTCGATTTGTTATTTTTGTCCTCCGCAGCAGTAATATGCACTCTGTAACAATAATATTTAGGGAAATATATGAAATACAGCTGAGAAATATCTTTGCAAATTTTATTAAGATCGGTACAGATTTGGATATAGCTCCCATATATATCAAATGGGCAATACAAGTCCGAATATAAAAGAAATACTTCGTCTTATTTAGTCCTTTGAACATTAAATAATAATTATAATCATAGCGTGTATGATTAAATTCTCCCATAAAAACCTTTAATTGTTATGTGGAGCTCTACTAAATTAGCAAAATGGTGTAGGGTATCATAAAGTCGGCCCCGCCTGACTTTAAGACTTTCTTTACTGGTTTAAACTGAGACAGGTTGCTAACATTTAAGGATTTTTTTTTTATCGAAAAAGTTTTCTGCCTAGAATAATTTGTCTCAGAGTAACAAATTTGTGTCCATCCTTTGTGGCTCATTGGTATTTTTGAGCGTTTTACCTATTTTTGTTTTCCGATATGCATCACATAGTTCCTCAGTAATTTTAAACAGTATAATAAGCAATTTTTATTACTTTTGTGAACATTATGTATTTTTCCCCTTTTTTATAAACGAAAGTAACGAACCTCGAAAAATTCCAGTTACTAGCTGAAAATTTGTTTATTATTCATTGTGGACGACGCAATATCCCTCCGTTCCCTGTAACAACATCTTGATTTCTTTTTCATGTTCCTTTTGCTTTGTTTTACTCTTGATGCAGAGTTTCAAATTTGTTTGCCTTCTGAATTATGAACAGTTGAAGTAGTTTTTTTTTTGCATTCATCCAAACATCTTAACAAGAATTTGCATCGTCAGTTAATACTCTCTCAAATATGCATATTAGGTTGCTTCAAGGTAAATATTTATTTTCTGCACTTTGAAGAGCTTGAAGGGATAAAGTGCAATGCAGCATACAAGAAACTTGGCCGTAAAATCTAAGATGTTTGCTAGGAGATTAAAAATTTCAAAAAGTACTAAATTTGCCAAACTATACAAAATATCTTGAAATGTTGATTTTTAGTTATATGTTTTAAACAGTGGAGGTAAACAATGGCAAGATAAGACAAGTGTAATCTATAGAAAAAATTCTAGATACAAAAAAACTTTAAGAGACCTTTCGAAAGACATTGATTGCGTTTAGGCCCAAAATAGTGCTGCAAGGAATGAACAAGAGAACTTAAGGAGGGTGTTTAAATTATTGTAGTATAGACGTAGTTTTTGTTGAGATAATTGTAATAATCTTCATATTTCGTAGCGCTGATACAATAAATTTAGCGCATTCATTTTCGTAAATTGCCATTACAATTTCTGAGTGCAACAGATGATTTAATTGGTTTCTCATAGAAACGTTCTATTTGTTGCCCAGTTAAATGCCCAAAAGTCACTCAAAGTCGAGTGAATTTAGTTTTTCTAAACCTAGAGAGTCGAGAAAGACTCTCTTTATTGACAATTCAAAAGCAAATGGCTGATTTTGACATTCGATCTGGAGTATATTTTTTTTACAGGAATTCGATTCGAGTCACCTGTAAAACACACAATTATAGATATTTTCTTAGACTATACTCGAGTACCAAATTAGGTAATATTCAAACTATTCATTTTTTAATACTCAGTGACCTTTGTGATAAAATCCAGCTCTATTCCTTTATCTTATGTTCAACTTTATACCACTAAGGGCTTTTCGTATATTTGTATTTGGCATTTTCATAACCACCTCTTTATTTCCATCCTTTCAATTAGCAGTGATTCTAATACCAAAAATTCAAATTTCCAGCTCCATCTATTCATTCAAATTTAAATTGTACCAAATTTAGTATCATTTAGTACAGTTCGTATAATTGGCGCGCATTTATATATATGTAGTTATGATTCAAGAGGAAAACATCGTATCGTAACATTTTTACTTTTTCAGAAGGCAAATCACTAGTTTAGTACTCTCTGTCATGTCTTATTGAAAATTGTTTACATATGTGTTTTGTCTACAAACAGGTCAAATTCGAAAAAATGTTTTTCGTCCCCGTTTTTGTATAGGCTCCCATATATTGGTATTCCACGTTTTTCAAATAACATTGCTATTGGGTTCATGATATCACTTCGAGAAGAATTATATTAAAAGCAAGTAAAAATGCTGTAAGTTCGGCCCGATCGAACTATGAATACCCTCCACCATTTGGAGCAAATTTGGCAACTTTCAAAAAAAAAAAAATAAAATAAAATCCGGTAAAAATCATTCATTGTCATAAGCTATTACAATATTCAAATTCGAAACTTGAAAAAACTAGGTGGCTAAAACCATCAAATTACCGAATATCGGGAGGTACCATTATATGGGGGCTATACCAAAACGTGGATCTGCACAGACAATTGTCCGTCATAGGCTGTAATATCCATTACGAATTTCAAATACCAAATTTGAAACATTTTCACTGGATAGTGTCGCTTAAATCACCAAAATACCGAAAATAGGGAGGAATCATTATATGGTGGCTATACCAAAACGTGGACCACCTACATGGGCCATTTTTAATACCAAAAGTCCTACGGACATAATATACATTCGAGTAAAGACATTAGCCATTTGGTGCACAATTAACCCGAAATCGTTTGAAGATATATATGGGAGCTATATCCAAATCGGAACCGATCTTGATAAAATTTGGCGGAGGTATTTTTGACTAAATATCATTGTTGTCGAATGCATATTATGAATGTGAGCGACTTAAACACCTAATCGGATGAAACATATATTGGAGCTATAGCTATACCTGAACCCATTTTTTACAAATTGTATGTACTTGCTTTTAGACCGAATTCGGTGGGATGTGCGAAAATTCAGGTCATTTGGACCTTTATAGGCTATTTGGTGCACAATTAACCCGAAGTCGGATATGGGAGCCATATCTAAATCTTATCCGATTATTACCAATTTCAATAGGGTTCGTCCTTGGCCCAAAAAAATATTGTTTGGAAGATTGCATCTCAACCGGATAATAAATGCGACCTGCATTTTGATCACAAGAATACATGGACAACGGTCTGATATGCATAAATCGACTCAAAAAGTCATACTATGAATATCCTCAAAAGGAACTATGGGTCTATCTCGTTTCCTTTTGCCTGTTACAAACAAATGCACAAAGACATAATACCCTTACCACTATGTGGTGTAGGGTATAAAAAAAATCCACTCGAACATATTTCGAATGGTAATCATTGACCTACAAGTCGACATAGCAAATTCTCGGGGGTTTCTCTAAAACTTATGTTAAGTGAATACTACTGCGATTTATTTTCACACTGTTTTCAATTTTAAACAAGTCTAATAAGCAACGTTTTCTTTAAAAATTTAGCAAAAGTCTACGTATATACTTGACGTAACTAGTGCCGCATTTCATAAAAGTTCGTGAAAATTTGGAAAATAACCTAATGTTTTATCTTCCCTCGTGTGTAGAATGGAGATATTTGCAAATAAACAGAAAACAAATGTTGTTGTTGTAATTTTGAATACAAAAACCTGAAAGCTAGCTAATTTTCGCTCCTCCTCTATATAGAGAGAAAAATAAATTTAAGGGCAACTTCTCTGTAATATTTGAAGTATTGCGAAATATAGGGTTGATCAGATAATAGCCAAAGGTTCGAACATTTTTATAACGACTTTGTATATTTCTCAGAATAATATTTCAATTAGGAATAAAAGATCAAAATGTGGTTATATTGTAAATGGCAAAGTTAATATATACATTCTAAAAATTTAGATTTTTTTCAAAATAGATAAACCTAAATATCAGCCTTTTTACGGAAAATAATGTTATAAAATGAATCCTCGAATTTGCTATTCCTTTTACATTTTCTTGTAAATTATATCCTTTTCTATCCTTTATCAATCAACAACAGGCACATACTTAAATAAAATTTTGTGGAAATTGTAAAATCAAAAATTATCCCTTAGATGTACCACAAAACATCTTGACCATAAGTGAATTTAAATTGCTGTTTTTTTTTCGGACAAAAAGGACACACACAATGTCATAAATTGTGGCAATGATGGACGATTGAAAAATTGGTCACATAGAACGAATGCCTTTCATTCTCTTCGGCACTGTGTGCATTTGACGTAGCTCACAAAGAAAAAACGAAACAAATTAAATTCTCCGTCTTTGTGTTGTTACTAAATGGAATTGACAATGCCACTACAATTAATTTGACCCATGTCTAAAACAGTTTTGGTCCATATCATGTAGTTCTATGCACCACTAAAAGCCCCAAAAAAACACATCAAACAAAAAGGGTGAGTAGTTTGTGGCAACAATGGAACGTTTTAGGAATACGTTAAAATGGACTTTCAAATTGAAGACATTTCCGTTTGCAATTTGGATGACAAATGGAGGTCGAAAATGAATCAAATTGCCATTCTACTCCTTTTAATGTGGGGTATATAGACAATGTTATGGGGGATAAACAGTTTTTTTTATACCCTACACCATTAATAGTATGGAGGGTATGTAAACTTCGTCGTTCCGTTTGTAACTCATCGAAATAATAATTTTAGACTCAACAAAGTTCATATATTTTTGATCAGCGTAAAATTCTAAGACGATTTAGCTCTATCCGTCCGTCCGTCTGTCCATTGTAATCACGCTACAATCACAACGAATAAAGATAGGAAGCTAAAATTTTGCACAGATCTGTCTTCTGTCTGTAGCCAGGTCACGTTCGAAGATGGGATATACAGGGTTGCCCATATTCGACGGACCCATCTGGCAACGCCATAACTTTTGACAGAGATGTCACATCGCTTAATGACATACCGCGTTTGAAGCGTCAGTCCAAGCAGATTTTTACCATGAACCAATACACGCCAGCGCTCTGAAATAGTTGAAATTTACATTCAACAGAAGAAGTCAATTTTGAAAAAAATGTGAGAAGTGCGCCTTCTAAGAACACCATTAAGCGTTTATATAAAAATTTTCGACTGGTAAGGCTCTTTCTAATCCGAAGAGGTCATATAAAAGTCGAACAAGGCGATCGGCCGAGAATATCGCTGCCGTACGAGCCAGTGTTGAGAGGTCCCCAAGAACATCCCAAAAACGCCGTTCTCAGCGGTTGGGCATGGCTCGGTCCACTTTACAACGGATGATTCGCATTGATTTGGATTTGTTCCCGTACAAAATTCAATTGACGCAAAGAATGTTGCCTGCGGACAAGCCTCGTTGATTGGAATGGGCCCAAAGAGTCATGGGTCCGTCGAATATGGGCAACCCTGTATCGGTCCACCATATAGTGGTACCCTCCAATATTCGGTATTTTGATGATTTTAGCCACATTTTAGCTACACAAGGAGTTCCTTGTGAGCACTTTACCCCCTGAATGAGAATTGTCTATATAGGTCAACGATATCGTATAGCCCCCATATAACGGTACCCCCGATGTTCGGTATTTTTTTAATTTAATGTGATTTTAACCACCACAATTTAATGTGATTTTAACCACATTTCTCAATGGAATTATCTGAAACTCCACACAAGAAGTTCATTGTGAGTATTTTACCCCCATACATAGATTTGTCTCTATAGGTCCACAATATCGTGTATCCCACCAAAATATCGGCACCTTACGATATTCTTTCTTTGTGCATTTGTTTGTAACATGGAGAAGGAAGCGAGATAGATCCATAGTTACTTTTGCGGATCTTCATAGAATCACTTTCAGAGTTGATTTATGCATGTCAGTCCGTCTGTCCGTCCGTCCGTCTGTCCATGTATTCTTGTGAATAAAATGCAGGTCGCATTTATTATCGGATTAAGATGAAATTTTGCACAAATCATTTGTTTGGCCCAAGGACGAACCCTATTGAAATTGGAGATAATCGGTAAAAATTTAGATATAGCTCCCAAATATATCTATGCCCTATTCGCCGTTTATTGTGTACCAAACGTGTAATATCAGCCCGAATAGTATGGAATTTTACACATAGTACAACCAAATTAGGCCTGAAAATAAGTATGCCAAATTTGATCGAAATCGGTTCAGATATAGCTATAGATCCCATATATATTGTTCATCCGATTTGTTATTTTTGTCCTCCACAGCCGTAATATGCACTCTGTAACAACAATATTTGGGGAAATCTATCAAATACAGCTCAGAAATACATTTGCTAAAATTTATCGAGATCGGTTAAGATTTGGATATAGCTCCCATATATAACTTCGTCCGATTTACGTTTTATTGTGCACCAAACGTCTAATATTTGTCCAAATGGGATGGAATTTGGCACTTACGACCGAATTGAGTCTAGAAGCTAGTATGCCAAATTTGATGAAGATCGGTTCAGATATAGCTATAGCTCCCATATATACTGTTCATCCGATTTGTTATATTTAATCCGCACAGCCGTAATATACACTCCGTAACAACGATATTCAGGGAAATATATCCAATACAGCTCAGAAATATCTTTGCCAAATTTTATTGAGATCGGTTAGATTTGAATATAGCTCCCATATATATCTTTATATGATTTCAAATTAATTTTGCACCAAATGGTCAATAAAAGTCCGAATTTAAAAGATACAAATGCTTCGGCACATTTAGTCCTTTGAACTTTAAATTATAATTATAGTCATGGCGTGTATGATTGAATTCTCCCATAAAAACTTATAATTGTTATGTTGAGCTCTACTTAATTAGAAAAGTGGTGCGGGGGATCATAAAGTCGGCCCAGCCCGACTTTAGGACTTTCTTTACTGGTTTACTTGAAATTTGAAAAGATGCTAAAGATTTGTGGGTATTGAGTATTTAAATGTTTCCCCCCAATGTAGCAAATCAGCCTGCATTCGTCTTTTGCCATTGGCAATTCGTTAGTGTAAAATATTTCACAGTTGAGCTGCAATTTTACAACTTATTTCTTCAGAATAATTTTCGCCAACTTGAATATATGGGACATTTCACGAACGGTGAAACCTTCAAGGGGGGACAAATAATAAATTTTTCTTTCCAAGAAATCACCTTCTTGATTTGATGCCATACAATTCCCTTTGCAGCCTTTCCTCACAATTGTAAGGAAATTTCTCATATTTGTATTTGAGGGAATTTATGTTTTTCTCCTACATTTGTAACCGCTGAGCGAAATATATGTGGGTGCGTTGTTTTTTTTTTTTTTTTTTGGTTTTCTATTTTTTGTGGTCGCTTTGGGAAATGGTGGAACATAACCTCCTGGTTTATTAGGAAAATTTTCCTAAAAAAAAGAATACAAAAACCACAATAATAAAGCACCATGAAATACTTTCCAATCATAAGCTGTAGTACAATATCGAATTTAGTATTTTTCCATTTGGTTGATTTTTAAAAGTTTTTGACGAAAGAAAATCGAATAAAAGAATTTTAATATATTTGGAGTATATGCATTTCTTGTGGTGATTTAAATGGAGCAGAAACAAGTAAAATTATTTGTAAATTTTATTTGTTCCCAATTCAGCTATCCTCAAAATCCCTAAAATTTCCGTTAGATTGGGCCAATAGCTATATTAAATATTTTTTACAAGAAGTAAATCTAATCTAAAAAAAAAAAAAAATAAACCGAAATGTCAAATTCCTGCTGATTTATTTGACAATCAATGACCATACCAAACTTCAAAGCTCTATCTTTAATAGTTCAAACTTTGCCGCGAGTTCAAAATATATACAGAGAGACTGAATCTAAATCTACACAGAATTTTACGCTGATCCTGAATATATATATATTTTATGGGATATTCGACCACTATTTGGAGGTATTGCCAACGGAATTGTGATGTGTTAAATTTTAAGTGAATAAGAACCTTGCTAACTTTTAAAGCACTAGATTAAATAATGCAGATTCTATGGTGATATCAACAGACATATATCAATAAATTGCCTTATACAGGGTGAGATAAAAAAACTGCAAGAAAGTCAACCGTCATAATTTTTAATTTTTTTGAATGAAAGCAAAAAATGTCGGAAATAGCATCAAATTTTAGAATAAGTCTAGATTTGTTCGAATTGGTCAGCTTTGGCACGAATTATGGCCTTCAAACGGCCAATGAAACCGTCACACGCTGCCCGAATTTTGCTTTGCGGTATCTTGACCCATTCCCGGCGTGGGTCAAGATACCGCAACACGGAGATCGTAATTTATGCGGAAGACTGTACGATCATGGCGTCTGGTCCTGTCGTTGATGATATATGTGTCCCGGTGAACAGCTACCTCGCGAAGCGTGTCGTTTTATTGCATGCGAGGAACAGTTACATATCCGCTATCAAATGTGCTGGTCGAGTGGCCATTTCGGCCACTATTTAGCCCCAAAATCCTTAGGGTCACATTTAACAGAACGTTCAAGACGTCCGCGCAAGGCAAAGCTATCGGCGCTAAATTGAAAAGTAGGAACAAGGTTCTCAAGGCACTAGAAGGCATCATTTTGGGAGCAGATAAGGAAACCATGTTGACCTCATATAAAACGATAAGTTCTTTCGTCAGCATAAACATATGCTTTCAGTTCCTGCATGGGTGTTACCGTGGGAGTCATCCTAGCCACTATTGGGTTGACAGATCTCCCCCACCCAGGCCTGTCACGATTGACCTACTTTATCTAGAGGGAGGGAAAGAAAGATAGTGCCTCTAGATCAGGAAGCCTATCAAGCGCGGCTGTATAATATTGACACTGATGCTGTCGCTGGTGTAGGTAAGCATTACAGTATGAATGCCATCCTGGAAGTTCCCCTTCATTCATTGCAGTAGAAGAACGTTAGTACTTTTGGCCTAACTACGTTCAGTATGGTCTCAACTGCCGTCTCAATTCTTATTGGCCACGAATTGATGGAGATGTGCGATGCAGGTCAGCACAATACGCTGCATTATTTAACTGTCCTGACCCAACCCAGTTCAGAAGAACTATGACCACAGCTCATAAGGGTAGCAGAATTTCCAAACCTGAATATCGAAGCGGAACCAAAATAGCAGTCAGTTAAACAACACAACATACACCACTGATACAACAACAAACCATGCGTCTACAGGTCGAATTTCCAGTGCATAAAAATCATTCTTGTGGAGATCAATCTATTACATTTTCATGATGCTCAGATGAGCTTAATACGCTTTTCAAAATTTTAATGAGCATTTTACTAGCCATCTCCTCCTCCCCGAAAATATCTGGCACTTGACATAAATGTCACATAGAGTTCTTTTGGCCGTTATTGATTATCCTCTGCCACACAAAATTAGCCCATTTTTATGCTGTACCCAGACACGCGTGGCAATGATGGAACATCAACAAATTAGTCACACAAAGTGACATTGGCATTCAATTGACGGTACTCCCTCCGACCATTCAAATTTTTTGCATATCATTGCAGCAGCATTTTCTCTGTTCGAATTTAGCGCACGAGAGGAGGTAGCACAGCCATTCGTCTGAATCGATGTCACAGCACTTAATCAATTAGGCATAAAAGCTACCGCAAAAACAGCATTTGTATGCAATGCGGAAAAAATCAATAAATCGCGGACGAAAAATTGTTTGGCTGAGCGTGGTTAGGGTTTGGGGGAATTAATTAGCCGAAAAAGAAAAAAAAAAAAAACGCATGAAATGAACTGAAAATGTGTACATAAAGATGAGATTGTAACCAAGTCCAGAATGTGGAAACCCGGTACTCAAAAATAATTTTTTTAAGAAAGTCCTCCAGTTTTTATATGGATTCATGTAAATGAGAGTTTGCAAGGACATTTAAAAATGTGGAATAAGGGTATGAAAAGGACAATTTAAAAAACCAGAAACGGTATTCCCTGAATCCAGTATCATTTCGAAATCTTCTCAATCTCTTTAAGAAAAAAAAAATTAATTGCGGTTTCCGGTTGCCGGTTGCCGCTCTTTCACTTCTGCGGCACACTCTTACCAGCTAATTGAATACAACAATTCCTGACATTTGGAATGACACAAAAGTTGCTAACACAGAAAATTAGCGCAAATTCACACCAACCATTTTTATAATTTTCACCCAAATCACTTTAGCTCTTATTTTGACATATTCTCCGTTGTTTTGTTGTGTTAAGAAGCATTCTCAGGATTTCATTTCGAAATAATCCCATGCATGTGCAAAAACATCCTGTTTATCGGCTAAATGGTTTTCTGTGTGCATGTGTGTGTGTGTGTGTGGGAGAAATACGTGACCAGAATGTGAATTTTTTATTGAATTATTGCCGCACGTAGACGTGCAAACACTGATACTCTTGTGGAAGCCATTTCCTGGGAATAAAAACATACACACCTTTGATATTTTCAATGGAGTTTAAGAAGGAGAACTTTTGTGTTATTTTAAGGGGGAAATTGAAGTAAAATGAGCTATTAAGACACCTTTAGTTAACTTAATATTGTACTGTTGGTCCTTGGAAAAAATATTCTTTAAAATTGACGTTTCCTTGGTCTGTTGGTCTTTGAAAAAAAAAAAAAAAAAAAATACTCCTTAAAAATCCACGTTTCCTTGGTCTGTTGGTCCTTGGAAAAAATATTCTTTAAAAATCCACGTTTCCTTGGTCTGTTGGTCCTTGAAAAAAATGTTCATAATCCACGTCTCTGTGGTTGGTTGGTCCTTGAAATAAATATTCTTTAAAAATCCCCGTTTCTTTGGTCAGTTGGTCCTTAAAAAAATATTCTATAAAAATCCCCGTTTCTTTGGTCTGTTAGTCCTTACAAAAAATATTCTTTAAAAATCCACGTTTCTTTGGTCTGTTGGTTCTTGAAAAAAAAAACCTTGAAAAAATATTCTTTAAAAATCCACGTCTCTTTGGTCTGTTGGTCCTTGAAAAAAAGTCCTTGAAAAAATATTCTTTAAAAATCCACGTCTCTTTGGTCTGTTGGTTCTTGAAAAAAAAATCCTTGAAAAAATATTCTTTAAAAATCCACGTCTCTTTGGTCTGTTGGTCCGTGAAAAAAAATCATTGAAAAAATATTCTTTAAAAACCCACGTCTCTTTGGTCTGTTGGTCCTTGAAAAAATATTCTTTAAAAACCCACGTCTCTTTGGTCTGTTGGTCCTTGAAAAAAAAAAAAAAAACTTGAAAAATATTCTTTAAAAATCCACGTCTCTTTGGTCCTTGAAAAAATATTTTTTAAAAATACACGTTTCTTTGGTTGGTTGCTCCTTGAAAAAAAAAAGATATTTTTAGAAAATCCAGGCTTATAGCTCTGTTGGTCCTTGAAAAAATCTGTTTAAAAAATCCACGCTTATAGCTCTGTTGGTCCTTGAAAAAATCTGTTTAAAAAATCCACGCTGTTGGTCCTTAAAAAGATATTTTTAGAAAATCCAGGCTTATAGCTCTGTTGGTCCTTGAAAAAATCTGTTTAAAAAATCCACGCTTATAGCTCTGTTGGTCCTTGAAAAAATCTGTTTAAAAAATCCACGCTGTTGGTCCTTAAAAAGATATTTTTAGAAAATCCAGGCTTATAGCTCTGTTGGTCCTTGAAAAAATCTGTTTAAAAAATCCACGCTTATAGCTCTGTTTGTCCTTGAAAAAATCTGTTTAAAAAATCCACGCTTATAGCTCTGTTGGTCCTTAAAAAAAATATGTTTAAAAAATTCACGCTTATAGCTCGGTTGGTCCTTGAAAAAATCTGTTTAAAAAATCCACGCCTATAGCTCTGTTGGTCCTTGAAAAAATCTGTTTAAAAATCCACGCTTGAAAAAAAATGTGTTTAAAAAATTCAAGCTTATAGCTCTGTTGGTCCTTCAAAAACAAACTGTTAAAGAAGTCAATGCTTGTAGCTCTATATATGCTTTTACATCTACAATTTGGCATCCGGAAAAAACACAATGACCTTATCAATAAGCCAAACATATTTATCCCAGTTTATTAATGCGGATTTCCCCCTTCGGCAGACTATTGGCCAACCTTTTTTGAGGCGAATGTCAGGGAAATGTGTAAATGCTATAACCTTGGAAAGGCTTACTCTTTCCAAGATATCAAATTTCCCAGCTTCTCTTCACATCAAAACCGACCTCTATACAAACACTAGCTCAAACACACACACACACCGAAATCAAATCCCTTAACGACCATCGTCCACTTATTTAATATGTGTTTGTGGTATTATTCTCCTTCTTTTTTTGGGGTCGAATGGTTTTCCAGGAAAGTCTCTTGTTGTTGTTGTCGCTTAGATGTTTTGTCGGTTGGTTAAAGCCCAAAGGCTTACTACCGAATTTATTTGTATAAATTAATTTTAACTTTTGGATGTGCCTTAGTAAACCATGTAGCCTTGGTTTTGTAGCCGAAGTTATTTTTAGGAGATTGTGTAAATTATTCATTCGCCAAAGAAGAACAACCGTAAATGTCTAATAAAGCAAAAACAGCAGTAGATTTTTTTTCTTTAAACTGTTAAGTTAATTTTTTATAAGCTTATGATCTACCCGTATCCTTGAAATCCCTTTAATGCCGCAGGACAATATTTTGCCTTGAAATGATGTAAATGTTAAATGTTAGCGTTGTTTTTTGTTTGGTTGATTTTGCGAAGAAAACTGTGAAGGATTTGAAAATTTAGCATCATTTTCTGGGATTGACTTAACCCATTTATTGTGGCTTAATCGGCGTTAGATTGACATTTAAAATTGAGCGCATAGCTCGTTTGATATAATTTGATAAATGTCAAATATTTGGTATTTATTGTAATAATAAAGGTTGATTTCTTTTCATTCCAAAAGATCATAAATTCCAATTCATTTCATTCTTCTGGTTGAGAAAAATATTTAGATATGGCAAGTTGTAAAGAATCGCTGACTTGTTTTGCAAGTTATGACAGCTAAAAGCATTGGAAATTGTAACCCTTTGTGGGTGAGGTACCAGAAGGGGTTCGCAGATATATAACATCTTCACAACAGATCTAGTGTTAGCAAGAATGTTTGTGTGTGTGAAATTTGAGGGGAGCTGGATGCTTATTTCGCTTTCTTTGAACGTTTTGTTTTACCATATCTTGAACCAGGTAGCAAAATAAATGATCCGAACTCTACTATCTTTGTAACAGATGTTGCGTTGATGGAAATATTGAGATGTACCAAGTCTGGAATGGAATCGGATGTTATTTTCGCGTTGTATGAGCTTCATGGATATTTAAAGGCATCAGAAGGACAGGAATGATATATCCCATCTTAACAACAGATCCTGTGTTAGTGGTAATTATGGAATGTGTGAAATATAAAGAGAACCTGATGCTTATTTCGCGTTTTATGACCTTCAAGGATATTCAAAATTTGATCCTTTCTAGGGGAGGTACCAGAGGGAATGGTCCGATATCTACCGTTTTTATAACAGATCCTGTGTTGATGGAAATATTCAGATGTGCCAAGTCTAAAAGGAATCGGATGTTAATTTCGCGTTTTATGAGCTTAATTGATATTCAAAATTTCGAATTTATTTTAGTGGGGGGAGGTACTTGATAAAGTGGACCTATATTGTCCATTTTCGTGCCCGCCTAGCTCTGAAGCAAATATTAGGATTTGCAAAGTTGGAGCAAAATCCGATTATCGTTTTTCTTTCTATGCAGAAAAATAATGTTTTGGAAATGTTGAGCTCTCGTGGGGGAGGTACCAGAAGAAGTAGACCGACCTTGGGTTAATAAAAATATTGGAATGCGTGAAATTTGAAGATAATTGGACTCTTATATCTCATTTATAAGAGTTATAATTATTCTAAATGTGACCCTTTGTGGGAGAGGTACTTAATGGATTGGACCGATACTGTTCATATTCGCACCTGACCTAGAACTGATGCAAGTATTAGGATGTGCAAAGTTGAAACTAAATCGGATTATTTTTTCTCTTTCTGTGGAGAATATGTATATTTTGAAAATTTCGATCTTTTGTGGTGAAGGTACCAGAAGGTGTGGACCGATATTGTCCATCTCCGAACTCGATCTAAGTTTGATAATAATATTACGATGCACTAAGTTTGGACCAAATCGGATACTCCAGATGTCCTGAAACGGATTTGGCCCAAAAAGACCTAGGGTCCAAAACCGTTTTTTTTTCGATGGGGCACATTTTGGTCGTATCAAATGATATATACCCTCCCTAACCATATAGCTGAGGTTACAAAACTCAATGTCCAAATTAAAATATATATATTCACATGTTTACTGACATATTGTACCTATTTCCTTTTTTCCGTGTCTAAATTAGAGGTTTAAAGGAAGTTTTGGTATTTTCTATTAACACAGAATTGTTCAACCTCTAAACAATATCCGATGACCATTCAAAATGGTAGGCTTCTGATCTGTCTTATTTGGTACATGTAGAGCGTCTGCAAATCAGAAAAATATTCAGTTTTCAATATTCAATTTTTTGTCCATGTCACCCTTCAATAACAAACTTCTGTTCTGACCCTAAGCCTAACTCCATGCAAGATTTCAATAAAATTCAATTTTCTCAGTTATTACGGGTATAATCCAGCAGATTATGAAAGTAGGGATAAAAAAGAAGCGAAAGTATCGACAGTTTGAAAGTTTTCAAGGCAATGTGACCTCTATAGAGTAAGAAAATTCGCCCTCTTCTCCACTTTTGGTAGTATTCGGATTAGGATTCCTAGGAATCGTAGCAATTTTAGGCATTATTTAGCATTATTTTAGATGGATGACGGCAAAGACAAAAGTATATTCGTTAAATTTTACGAAAGTCGCTTTCGTTTTATGCAAAAGCTGTTAAAAGAAAAAATATTGTACACAAAATTTCATTTTAATCCCATTGTGAATTTAATCTGAATTTAATCCCATTGTTGAAGAAAATTACATTCGAAATTTATGTACTACAAGCAAAAATTAGGTGTTTGCTTTTTATACTGATAATTCAACCCGTTTCCAATGTAGGTCAAAATCTCCTTTTATTCGTAATTTTTGGGGGAAGTGTCAAAAGAAGATAAATTTTAGATCAAATTTCATTGTAAGTCTCTTTAAAAAAAAGTACCACGTTAAAAAATCGCCAATTATATCAATATTTTACAATTTAAGTAAAAAAATCCTCACAATATTTTCAAATAAATTAAAGACCTTCTTTTTTGCAAAATATTTTAAACCCATTTGAATATTCGTCTATAAGTCCTTGTAAAATATTTGAAATAATTAACTACTTGAAGAAAGGTTTTGTAAAAATACAAGACGCTTTAGCTCTGAAAAAGCCATTAAAAGTCTATAAGTCATCGAAAAGAAAGACATATATTTTAAAATATTCACAAGTTGTTAAAGAAATGTTCTCAAAAAAAAAAGAAAAAAAAAATATATTTTTGTCTCTTAAAATTAAAATTTTGAAGATCTCAACTTCTGGATGCTTTAAATGCCTCAAAATCTAAGAGATATGTTGAAAAAGCAACGAAATATTAGTCCTTGGTTTACATATTACCCACGTAAGAGATATATTGAACAAGTTGAAACGTGTTAGGTTTGACCCTCCACTATGGGTCCAAATTCACTTTTGCCAATCAATGGGTTGATAAAAGTGTTCTAAATTCAATAGTTCCGATTTTCTGCTACTGTGGTTGTGATTTATCGGAAGTTTTAAATTTCAATTTCGAAAAATTCAAAATACTAAATATTAGTATTATTCAAAATATCGATTATCGGTAGGGGGTATACGAAAACGTGGACCGACATGGTCTATTGCATGCATGCTGATAAAATATTTTAGCTGTCTGTCTCAATTCGTTAGTAAGGTAGCGTGATTATGACAGACAGACAAACTTAACTATTTCGAGGAGTTACAACCGGAATGACAAAGTTAATATACCTTCGTAGTATGGTGGAGGGTATAAAAACTCAACGGCGCAGGACTTATTGGTATAATTTGTATCCACTATTTATTAATCCTAGAAAAATAATTAATATATAACTGAAATCCTTGTCAAGATCTAACAGTTGTCTCTGGGACATTTGAAATTAAAAACATCCAGTTCCTGTATTTTTTATGAAGACACTTACGATAATCATTAAAAAAATCTATATTCTGTATCCAATTTTCCTCTTCACATACAATTGAGTTAATTTAATTTCTCAATTGTTTTCCATCGACCACACATTTTTTTTCCATCTCCCCTTCTCTTCTTTCCTAATTAGACCTCGCATACAAAATAACTCCTCCGGTCGTGATCCGTTGAATATTGGTTTTAATTCAATTAGCGAAGGTTAATTAGAAATCCCAACGATTGTTGTTGTATCACTTTATTTTCGCTATTCGCTGCCAGGTAATTTGTTGTGTTCAGTGCTCAGCGAGTTGCGGGGGTGCCATTGTGCGTATGAGTGTCGCTAATGGCAGAGAATGAAACAACTCAATGCTCATACGTCATGTGTTCATTCACATTCAAATAAGCTGGGATTTATTCTGTACGTCTGTATGTCTGACTGCCTGCCTGCCAGCCTGTATATCTGCAGAACAAAACAGAAGCCAAAAGAAACAAAAAAAAAAAAAGAAATATTCATTCAATAAAAAGGAATTAATGTGTCAGCTTAATCCGTTCAGTATAATTGGTAACAAATTAATGATATTGACACAGAAATTGAGTTGGAATTTAAATTCATCATTTTCTCTGCTACATCCCAAAGGAGCAAAAATCTCACGTATTTTAAAAATTTAATTTTGTATTCCTTGGAAAAAAATAATGAAATTTTCATTTTAAAGATAAAAGGTGACACTGCATGGGTAATGATTAGTCCCACCTTTAGTTTTTTTTTTGACTAAGTTTTAGTAAAATTCACAACACATGGCACTGCGTAACATATTTTTGTTTGTAAATCTAAGAATAAGTTTCGAAATAAGTTCCCGACATAAAGTTTACCACACAGCTAGCCCGGTCTTTAATATCAGAACATAAATTACAGCGCACACAAGATGGCCCTGAGAACAGCGTCATTATTTCTCGAAATGTTGCCACGGAAAATGGAAGCAACGCAACTGTTATTTCACTTGATTCCAGATGTGTGGGTTTCAAAGAAATTTAATTGCCCTTTTGTTTGTACCTTTTCGTAAGTACTTAAAAGGCACTTGGAAAAGTTTGCTGCTGCTGCTGATGGTTTGTTTAGGTTTATTTTTTTTCCACGCAAGTGTATGAATTACAGAAATTTGTTGTTGTAATTCAGTTTGACCTTCACTTGGTCTTGGACAATCAGAGACATTTGCTCTGTCCCACATTGAGGTAAAAGTTAATTTCTGTGGAAGAAAATTAGTAACTTTTCTTCACTGACTTAATTGGCGGTGGAGGATAAATTATGCAAAGAAATAAAAAAATTCATGGAGATAGGTGTAGATATAAGGATTTTATCTAGTCACTGAAGATATATACAGGGTGATATAAAAACTACAACAAAGTCCAACGCCATAATTTTTACATTTTTTTTATTTTAATTTATTTTTACATTTTATTGATGAAAGCGCGTGGTGAGTGCGATGGTGCTGAGTGCTGTTGGAATGTCCAAGGTCTGCGGCCAAAATATTTGCGTGCCCAAGGCTCTATTAATACACCCTTCAGAATATTTTTGCGATAATATTCGGCATTTATTCTGATGCCATGGTCGATTAATACGAGCGGAGAGCGACCATCGACTGTTATGGCGGCCCTTGACCCCGAGCTCATTTTTCAATATTTGCCGAATGGAATATTGCGATATGTTAGCTCACAAACCATTTTTGGCCACTGCGACGCGGGTTTCTATCAAGTCGATTCTTTAGTCCTTGAAAAAAAAAAAAATCTTTAAAAATCCACGTTTCTTTGGTCTATTGGTCCTTGAAAAAATATTCTTTAAAAATCCACGTTTCTGTGGTCTATTGGTCCTTGAAAAAATATTCTTTAAAAATCTACTATTCTTTGGTCTATTGGTGCTTGAAAAAATATTCTCTAAAAATCCACGTTTCTTTGGTCAATTGGTCCTTGAAAAAATATTCTTTAAAAATCCACGTTTCTTTAGTTGGTTGGTCCTTGAAACAATATTCTTTAAAAATCCAAGTTTCTTTGGTCTATTGGTCCTTGAAAAAATATTCCTTAAAAATCCACGTTGGTCCATTGGTCCTTGAAAAAATATTCTTTAAAAATCCACGTTTCTTTGGTCAATTGGTCCTTAAAATAATTTTTTAAAAATCCACGTTTCTTTGGTCAATTGGTCCTTGAAAAAATATTCCTTAAAAATCCACGTTGGTCAATTGCTCCTTGAAAAAATATTCTTAAAAAATCCACGTTTCTTTGTTCAATTGGTATTCTTTAAAAATCCACGTTTCTTTGGTCAATTGGTCCTTGAAAAAATATTCTTAAAAAATCCACGCTCCTTTGGTCTATTGGCCCTTAAGAAAATATTCTTTAAATATCCACGCTCCTTTGGTCTGTTGGTCCTTGAAAAAATATTCTTTAAAAATGCACGTTTCTTTGTTGGTCCTTGAAAAAATATTCTTTAAAAATCCACGTTTCTTTGGTTGGTTGGTCCTTGAAAAAATATTCTTTAAAAATCCACGTTTCTTTGGTTGGTTGGTCCTTGAAAAAATATTCTTTAAAAATCCGCGTCTCTTTGGTCCTTGAAAAAATATTCTTTAAAAATCCACGTCTCTTTGGTCTGTTGGTACTTGAAAAAAATATTCTTTAAAAATCCACGTTTCTTTGGTGGGTCTGTTGGTCTGTTGGAAATATTCTTTAAAAATCCACATTTCTTTGGTCTATTGGTCCTTGAAAAAATACTCTTTAAAAATCCACGTTTCTTTGTTTTATTGGTCATTGAAAAAAATATTATTTAAAAATCCATGTTTCCTTGGTTTATTGGTTCTTGGAAAAAATAATCTTTAAAAATCCACGTTTCTTTGGTTGGTTGGTCCTTGAAAACATATTCTTTAAAAATCCACGTTTCTTTGGTCTATTGGTCCTTGAAAAAATACTCTTTAAAAATCCACGTTTCTGTGATCTATTGATCCTTGAAAAAATATTCTTTAAAAATCCACGTTTCTTTGGTCTATTGGTCCTTGAAAAAATATTCTTTAAAAATCCACGTTTCTTTGGTCTATTGGTCCTTGAAAAAATATTCTTTAAAAATCCAAGTTTCTTTGGTCTATTGGTCCTTGAAAAAATATTCTTTAAAAATCCACGTTTCTTTGGTCTATTGGTCCTTGAAAAAATATTCTTTAAAAATCCACGTTTCTTTGGTCTATTGGTCCTTGAAAAAATATTCTTTAAAAATCCACGTTTCTTTGGTCTATTGGTCCTTGAAAAAATATTCTTTAAAAATCCACGTTTCTTTGGTCTATTGGTCCTTGAAAAAATATTCTTTAAAAATCCACGTTTCTTTGGTCTATTGGTCCTTGAAAAAATATTCTTTAAAAATCCACGTTTCTTTGGTCTATTGGTCCTTGAAAAAATATTCTTTAAAAATCCACGTTTCTTTGGTCTATTGGTCCTTGAAAAAATATTCTTTAAAAATCCACGTTTCTTTGGTCTATTGGTCCTTGAAAAAATATTCTTTAAAAATCCACGTTTCTTTGGTTGGTTGGTCCTTGAAAAAATATTCTTTAAAAATCCACGTTTCTTTGGTTGGTTGGTCCTTGAAAAAATATTCTTTAAAAATCCACGTTTCTTTGGTTGGTTGGTCCTTGAAAAAATATTCTTTAAAAATCCACGTTTCTTTGGTTGGTTGGTCCTTGAAAAAATATTCTTTAAAGATCCACGTTTCTTTGGTTGGTTGGTTCTTGAAAAAATATTCTTTAAAAACCCACGTTTCTTTGGTTGGTTGGTCCTTGAAAAAATATTCTTTAAAATCCACATCTCTTTGGTCTGTTGGTCCTTGAAAAAATCACTTTAAAAATCGATCCGCTTTTTACTCTTTCTATAGATTTTTTTTATCGTCTCTATCAACTTTGCCGTAATTCATTGCCCCCCACCTGATGGCAGGCGGCGCCACTTTATTTTCAAAATAGACAAATAAATAACAATGTCCGACAATTGGCCATGACGGCATGACCATGTTAATATCTCAACAACTGTCACTCGTTCACAATCTCATATACATATTGATGAAGTTACAAGAATTTCGAAAACGTCCTTGCCAGGGTTACAGACGGTAACCTTACTTACACATCGACATATTTGTTTTTCTACTTCATGTCAATGGTCCCTCACCCATTCATTCATCTATAAATCTCTCACTACTGCTACTGCTGCTGCTGCTGTAACCTTGAATCTGTCAAAATGTGTAAATTATTATGTCAAGGTTGTTGAGGTAGCAAGTGAGCAACAACTTGAACAGACCACCACCAAAGTGAGATTTGCGGTATAGGTTTTGTAAATCTGATACTCTAGGAGTCGAATGAAAAAAAATCCCTCAAAATATTGGAATACCTAATTGGACTACTTACAAAGACATAGAAGTGTAAAGATAGGACAAGACAGAGTCAAGATATGGTAACCCTGTGAAAATACCTCTGTTGTTACGATATCATAACAACATAATTACAAATGTTAACTGATTTAAACCGCCAAAGCAATGTGCAAATTTTCGGAAAGGTCCATGGAATAGAATTTTGAAACCAAAATTTTGGATTTTTCAAATTTTTATTTGATATCCGTTTCTGTAATTGTGGTTTTTATATTAACATGTCTCTGCCATGAGCTGTTACTCTATGTATTGTAGATACAAACCATTTGCTCAAAATGCATTTTGTCTAGTCTTTACCATTTTAGGTCTTTGCTACTTATTCGAAATAACAAGGTTCGTTCTCTTATTTTCGATTTCGTTCTTAATCAAGTAAAATAGTATCAGTCGGCTTGACGACAGATGTATACTCCTCGTCTTGAGTTATTATTATTCTAACTGTTGACCCTTTATGGGGTAGGTTCCGAAGCAGTTGGCCAATATTGTCCAATTCGTATCTGACATAAGTGTGATATAAATATTACAACGTGCCATATTTGGGCTATATCGTCTACTGCCTAAACTTTATATAAGACACAGGGTGAGATAAAAAAACTGCAACAACGTCAAACGCCATAATTTTTAATTTTTTTTTTAATTCTATTGAAAGGAAGCAAAATATATCGGAAAACGTATCAAATTTTAGAATAAGTTTAGATATGTTCGAATCGGTCACCTTTGGCACAAATTATGGTCTTCAAACGGCCAATGAAACCGTCACACGCTGCCCGAGTGTTGCTCTGCGGTATTTTGGCCCATTCCCGGTAAAGCGCTTGCTTGAAGTGATCGACACTTTGGTATTTTTTAGTGGTAACCTTGCTTTCCAAAATACTCCAGACACAATAGTCCAACGGGTTGGTATCCGGAGATTTTGGTGGCCATTGTGCGCTGGAAATGAAGCAAGGGTTCTGTTGGAATGTCCATGGTCGGTGGCCAAAATGTTTGCGTGCCCAAGGCTTTAATATACTCCCAGGACACTTTCGATATAATATTCGAGCGGAGAGCGACCTTCGGCTGTTATGGCGGCCCACACCATCACCATGGCCGGCGCTTAAGTTCTGATAGCCAACCGAAGGTGCACATTTGCAGCTGACCTCTTTGGCAAGTAAACACGATCATTTTGTTTGTTTACAAACTGCTGGACAACAAATGTTTTCTCATCGGAGAAAACCAAATGTGCAGTTCGGCCAAGCGAGGCAACTCTTTAGATCTTTTGAGACTATTTTTTTCTGTTGCGGTGTAAGTTCTTACACTTTTTGGAATTTCAATGGCTTTACCCCGAGCTCATTTTTCAATATTTGCCGAATGGAATATTGCGATATATTCAGGTGGCCACTGCGACGGGGGTTTCGATAAAGTCGCTTCTTTACTTTTCGATCCATTTCTGCTGATGTTGCTGTTTTCCTCCGTCCACTTCCTTGACGTCGGGCTACGCTACCAGTATCACGGCAACGAGCGATGGTATGAGACACAAAAGATTTATTCAAATTTAAATGCTGGAGTGTTCTAACGATAGCCACTTGTGGTTTTCCAGCCAAAAATAAGAAAATCACGCTTGAATTCCATCTCGAATAACTTTTTTTTTTTGGAAAATTCTCACCAAAATGCTTGTGTACGCTTGTAAACAATATAATGAGCTGTCACTGGAATAATTCAAACAGCTGTCGGACATGTGGCTTAGAAATGACAGCAGTCTGAAATTGGTTGCAGTTTTTTTTATCTCACCCTGTAATATATCTCAAACAATTGAGTTTTTCTTTGAATACCAAAATAACTACTCTAAATGAGAATCCTCTTTAGTTGCCATATAAGCACAACCCCATGTATGTAAACATGTAATGAAGTTTACAGCAGTTTGTGTGTCCCCTCAAATATCCATATGTTAATCCTTTTTCAAATTTCTACAAAATATTTGCCCCTATTTTTATTTGAGCCCTCTCTAACTAGTGAGGATTTGTTTAACTTATCTACGTACTTGAAATATTTGTAGCATCTGCAAGGTAGATGCTGCTGATTATGCTGTCGATAATGGCAAAACTATCCAAATCTACGCATCAGCATATGTGTATACGTTAAAATTGCTTCAAAGGTATGAAAAATGAATGGGGTATCGTGTTAATGTTTCTTTTTTAGAAAATTTTAATTAAAATTTTCTGAAAATGAAAAATAACCTTGACTTGTGTTTAATGAGGAATGCAAAAATAATAGTCAGCATTTTCTGGGGGGTTATTTGAATAGCACATTTTAGCATACATTTCTGAAGAGAATTTTGAGAACCAAACAAACATTATTTGACTTCATTAAAATATGCACACATACTAACTCTTTAAAATTATATGTATGTATGTGTGTATTAAAAGAAATCTCCATTTCACAAAAATAATTTGTCATAAAAAATCGATTTTCTTTTATGCTCTGCCATATTTGTTAATTTTTATGAATTATGTAGCCTGAAAGCTTTCGCTTTTTATACCCTACACCATATAGTGGTAAGGCTATTATGTCTTTGTGCATTTATTTGTGACATGGAGAAGGAAGCGAGATAGACCCATAGTTACTTTTGAGGATCTCCATAGAATCACTTTCTGAGTTGATTTATGCATGTCAGTCCGTCCGTCTGTCCATGTATTCTTGTGAACAAAATGCAGATCAAATTTATTATGCGATTGAGATGAAATTTTGCACATATCATTTGTTTGGCCCAAGGACGAACCCTATTGAAATTGGAGATAATCGGTCAAAATTTAGATATAGCTCCCATATATATGTTCGTTCCGATTTGCTTTTTTTTGTGCACCAAACGTGTAATATCAGCCCGAATAGTATGAATTTGATCGAAATCGGTTCAGATATAGCTATAGCTCCCATATATATTGTTCATCCGATTTGTTATTTTTGTCCTCCGCAGCCGTAATATGCACTCTGTAATGACACTATTTGGGGAAACCTATCAAATACAGCTCAGAAATACACTTGCTAAATTTTATCGAGGTCGGTTCAGATTTGGATATATCTCCCATATATAACTTCGTCCGATTTACCTTTTATTGTGCACCAAACGTCTAATATTTGTCCAAATGGGATGGAAATTGGCACTTACGACCGAATTGAGTCTAGAAGCTAGTATGTCAAATTTAGTGAAGATCGGTTCAGATATAGCTATAGCTCCCATATATATTGTTCATCCGATTTGTTATTTTTGCCCTCCGCAGCCGTAATATGCACCCTGTAACAACAATATTTGGGGAAATATATCAAATACAGCTCAGAAATACATTTGCTAAATTTTATCGAGATCGGTTCAGATTTGGATATATACCCCATATATAACTTCGTCCGATTTACCTTTTATTGTGCACCAAACGTCTAATATTTGTCCAAATGGGATGAAATTTGGCACTTACGACCGAATTGAGTCTAGAAGCTAGTATGTTAAATTTGGATCGAAGATCGGTTCAGATATAGCTATAGCTCCCATATATGTTGTTCATCCGATTTGTTATTTTTGTCCTCCCCAGCCATAATATGCACAACAATATTTGGGGAAATATATCAAATGCAGCTCAGAAATATCTTTGCCAAATTTTATCGAGATCGGTTCAGATTTGGGTATAGCTCCCGTATATATATTTATCTGCTTTCAAATTAATTTTGCACCAAATGGGCAATACAGGTCAGAATTTAAAAGATACAAATGTTTCGGCATATTTAGTCCTCTGAACTTTAAATTATAATTATTGTCATAGCGTGTATGATTGAATTTTCCCATAAAAAACATTTAATTGTTATGTGGAGCTCTACTAAATTAGCAAAGTGGTGTAGGGTATCATAGAGTCGGCCCCGCCTGACTTTAAGATTTTCTTTACTGGTTTTATTCTTTTCATAATATGGAAAATATTACCCTGGCTTGAAAATTTATTGAGTTACTTGTTATGGCCTGCTGGTCATTTAGGGATTGTGTTCTCCATTTACTGGCAAGTACCAAGGGATGTTGGTCCTTGTCGTCCTTGCTGATGCACGGTCATTTAGTCGTGTTATAAAAAGCAGCTTCACATAACATTTCATGGTTTGTGTAATAAAATGAACGCTCCCTTCCCCTTCCCCTCACTCTTGACGCATAGTAAGTGAAAATGAAATAATGATCATTAAATTACTCGACACACACTTTCAGGCCCACCATCAAAATGTAACGAGAAATTGACAAGGGAAACAAGGAGACCCCCATTCTCGTAGCCTTTGTTAAGCGAATCGAGGGGGAAAAAAACATTACCACCACCACAACAACAATGTGTGGATTATCGGTTTTAGGAAATAATCCAAAACAACTGTCGTCTCTGGCTCTGACACTGAGAGAGCGCGTGTGTGCGTGCGTGTGTGGTGGCGTGTTAATAGCGAAAATGTCAACGTGAACAACAATTTCCATGGGCCACAGCGAAGTGAAAATCTTTTATTACATGTCATGAAGTGAAAATTTACTGCCTAACATTTAAAGTTGGCCAGTGGAGGCGTTCGACGCATTAGCTTCGCAAGATTAGCAGCAATAAAAGACAATATTTAGCCGGAATCGAAAAAAATAAGATATTTTTCTTAGAGAACAACATTTAGCCTCACAATGGATGCAATTAAAACCAAATGAGCCGTGTTAAGCTGCGAATAAAATTTTATTTTTATCTTTATTTATAAGAATTTGGTTGTAAAGAAGATGAGCTTGATATTTAGAGAAGATTTTTCCAAATAAATGGGGAATATAAATTTGACACTAAATTGGAAGCATTACATGGAAATATATTCTATGTAAAAAACGTAAGTCAGTTTGGCGACAGATTGATACCCTCAGAATTTGATCGCTGTATATAGTATAAATCCACGATGAGTTTGAAACAATTATTTTTTTTATAAATATTTCATTAATTTTTGGTAGGGTAGTTAATGTAGTTGGGCATACACGATTTTCTCTCACGACTTTCTTTCCGCAGGCTCAAAAAAAAGTTCAACCAAAACATAATTTTTTTGCATAAGTACTTAGGAGAATATTTTTAACATAACTCATGGATTTTCTCGAGAAAGCCTTAGATTTCATGATTTTGTTCAGGTAAGCCGACGTTTACGGTATTTTAATGTTGGAACGATATATTCCAGTTCAAAACCAAACTTCTTGGGCCTAACCTTTATGATTCCATTTCAGTACCAAACGTCTTAGGCCTAACATTTATGATTCTAAAAAAATAATGCGCTATATTTAATAGTGCACTATCGCTATTTAAACAGATGGAGAGACAGACAGACTGAAATATCGACAGGCAGACATGGTATATATATTTTATGGAATCTCCACGGAATATTTCGACAAGTTTATTTAACTCTCCATTTAATGGAAGATGCCAGTATTTTACTTATTATTATATTTATACTAGAAGACCTAAAAAAATATTTGTATGTAATTAAAAAAACAAACATTTTTAAAAAATAAGAATTTTTTGTCAAAAAATTATAATATTTTTAATCCACGATTTTTTTGCAGAAAAACATTGAAATTTTATTTTTATTATTTATTTATTATATTTTTTTAATTTTTTTGTGCAAAATGTTCAGGATTAATCCCTTTATTGTTGTTTTTATAGAAACAACATTTGTTTATTAGTGGAGAATGATGGTAATGTTTACCAGGTGGTAAGGCAGGAAATACCTAGGTTCGGAAAGAGCCACCAATCCTCATCAGTTCCCTTATTTTGCAATTTTGAAATTGCATCAAATTTTACAATAAGTTTAGATTTGTTCGAATTGGCCACTTTTGGCACGAATTATGGCCTTCAAACGGCCAATGAAACCGTCACACGCTGCCGGAATGTTGATCGACATTTCGGTATTTTTTAGGGCCAACCTTGCTTTCCAAAATACTCCAGTGGCCACTGTGCACTGGAAATGAAGCGAGGAACCTCATTTTGTAACCATTCTTGGGTGGCGCGTGCTAAATGCGATGGTGTTAAGTCTTGTTGGAATGTCCAAGGTCTGCGGCCAAAATGTTTGCGTGCCCAAAGCTTGAATACATTTCCAGAAAATGTTCGCGATAATATTCGGCATTTATTCTGAGGCCACGGTCGATTAATACGAGCGGAGAGCGACCATCGGCTGTTATGGCAGCCCACACCCTGACCATGTCCGGCGCTTGAATTTTGGTGGCCAACCGAAGGTGCACATTTTCAGCTGCCCTCTTTGGCAAGTAAACGCGATCACTTTGTTTGTTTACAAACTGCTGGACAACGAATGTTTTGTCGTCGGAGAAAACCAAATTCGACAGTTCACCACTTTCGGCCAAGCGAAGCAACTCTTTAGCTCTTTTTGAGCCTTTTATCTTTCTGCTGCGGTGTAAGTTCTTGCACTTTTTGGAATTTCAATATTTGCCGAATGGAATATTGCGATATGTTCAGCTCACGAGCCATATTTCGTTCAAGTCGCTTCTTTACTTTTCGAACCATTTCTGCTGATGTTGCTGTTCTCTTCCATCCACTTCCTTAACGTCAGTCTACGCTACCAGTGTCACGGTAACGAGCGATGGTACGAAGCACAACAGATTTATTCACATTTAAATGTTGGAGGGCTCTAACGATAGCCACTTTTGGTTTTCTAGCCAAATATAATAAAAATCACACTATCACGCTTGAATTCCATCACGAATAACTTTTTTTTTTGGAAAATTCTCACCAAAATGCTTTTGTACGCTTGTAAACAATATAATGAGATGTCACTGGAATAATTTTAACAGCTGTCGGATGAGTGGCTTAGAAATGACCGAAGTCTGAAGTTGGTTGCAGTTTTTTCATCTTGAATACTATTTTCGAGAGTTTTCGTACGAACTAGGCAGACAGACTAGTAGATTGATATTTTATAAACTCCCCTCAACTTTCAAAATGGGGCTCTCAGGAAAAATAGGTTTAGACACCACTTCTCTTTGGACGAAATGCGTTTAGTTCAAAAATAAACGTATTATCTAAAATCGTTGCTTCCGAGAGGTTGCTTGAAAATTGAGGTTAGTTTCTATTTCATTCCATGGCACTATACTAATAAAAGTAGTTATTTAAGCCCGGAATAAGCCATTATTTTTAATCTTTGGTAAAAGTGGTTTCAAATTTTCCTTTTTTTGTGGGTAAAGTCTAATAGTCCTGCGAAATTGACAAATTATGAACATAGTAATTCTAAGGGGTCTAATTCCCTTATAAGGTTTCACAATTTAGACGAACCACCATATATCGTTCATCAAAACATTTGTTATTTAAATTTTGTTATATGCGATATATTAATCCGAAACTAGTTGCAAAGGCTATTTCATCCCGAGTCTTTAAAAATTTACAGTTAATAGTTTCTTCTTTGTCTCATGGAAAAATGGGAATCCACTTCAAAGATTATAGAATCGAATAGCGTCGAGTTGATTGCAAAATGATGAAAGCCTTTAATTTTCCATTTCAATCCTAAAGATTTTTTTCCTTCCTCTCTTACCACACAGGGTTAAACATCTATGTATACCATTTATAGACCACACATACACTTTTATAAAAAAAAAAACACACACACACACACTTCTCTTCATACTCCCATACATGTACGCATAATAACACTGCTGTGTCCTTCTCTTGCTCGTGTTAACTTTCACACATTAAGATGAAGTTTATTTGATTTATTGCCCAGAGATCACTCATCATTGTCCTGGACACAACAGCAGCAGCAAAAACGACAACAAAATATATACAACTCTCTGGATTTATGACACAAGCTACGAAGTAAAAGTTTTTTCTTGCTGTTGCTGTTATGATGGCTTATATTTGCCCAACGGCAGCATGAAGAAACAAAAAGCGAAGAAGATTAAACGAAGAGTGTGGCGTATAGACTTTTTGCCTTCTTTTCTGTCTTTAAGCCATGTTTGCCGGCCATTTTAATTAAAATCGATATTTCCCATTGTGAAGGATTAATGTCGAACATAATGAAGTAACCATTTATGCGCATGGCTTTCAATGGAGATTATATTGCTTTTGTTCATAATATGTATTTGCAATTTAATTGAACAAGTTCATATATGCGTTAATGAAAGGCGATGGGGAGATGATGTGAGACATGGCATGTTGAATTGAAAACTTAATTTTTGATTTTCAGAAGGAAAATCATTTTGTCTTTTCAAAAAAAGTCTATGTAATTAAAATATCGAAAAACAAACAAATTGCATTTTGATGACAATTTTTAATCTTTCTGGATATGGATTCTTCGGCCGAAAATAAATCAACAAATTGTAGCCAAAAAATGACTTTTAACCATCGATTAATTTCAGGTCAAGAAAAAAACTACACAATTCAGGAAAAAACCCGTTTTATAATGAGTATCTTTTCTGAGCATGAACCCGGCTACATTGCCGATTAAGGGTATAGCCATATAGTTATACTGCAACAGAGGGTATATGTGATACGGCCAAACTGTGCCTCATCGAAATAACTGTTTTAGGCCCTAGGTCTCATTGGACCAAATCCTTTTCAGCACATTTGGACTCAATCATGTCCCCAGTTCGTCCATCTGTCTGTCTAGCTTGCTTGTGCCCACGATAAATATCGAAAGTCAAAATTGGGTCTAAGCATGGTACTTGGTAATATTATTATCAAAATTCGAGTTTGAAGATGGTCAATTTTGGTCCACTCATTTTTGTACCTCCTCCCAAAAGGTCAATACTTTCAGAGAAAATATGTTGTCCAAACTGTGCAGATCCCATTATTAGTATCAGGTACGAAAATGATCTGAATTTTGGTATATCCGACCGAATTCAGTCTAGAAGCAAATTTTATCGAGATCGGTTCAGATTAGGATATAGCTCCCATATATATCTTTATCCGATATCAGGTTTATTGTGCACCAAATGGCTAATATCAGTCCAAATGACCTTAATTTTGGCATATCCGACCGAATTTGGGGAAAATCGGTTAAGATATAACTATATTTTCCATATATATGTTTCATCCGATTTGGTATTATAGTCCCTCACATGCGTAATTGCACTTCACAACAAAGATATTTGATACAGGGCATCAGATACTGCTCGAAAATACCTCTGCCAAATGGTATCGAGATCGGTTCAGATGTTTATATAGCTTCGATATACACCTTCATCCGATTTTGCGGTTATTGTCCATGTAATATCAGCCCAAATTGAATACGTATATCTGGTGTGAATAATGAATGTATCGGTCTACTCCTTCTGGTACCCCCTCACAAATGGTCAAAATTTCGATTATTCATGAAGCTCATAAAACACGACATTAACATCTGATTCCATTCAGACATGCTACATATCAATATTTCTATCAACATAAAATATTTTATAACGATGGTAGAGATCGGACCATTCCTTCTAGTACCTCGACCACAAAGGGTCAAAGTTTTGAATAACCAAAACGATCATAAAATCGTAAATAAACATCCGGTTCTTACCAACTTACACACATCACAATGTTTTTATTAACCCAAGGTCTAGTGTGACTTTGGACTATATGGGTCCACTCCTTCTGGTACCTCCCCCACAAAATGGTTCAAAATATTAAGTAACCATGGATCTCATAAAAGGCGAAATTAAAAAAAAAAAACAAAACGCTCAACGAAAGCGAAATAAGCATCCAAATCTCTTCAAATTTCACACATCCAATTAGTTTTGCTAACGCAAGATCTGCTGTGAAGATGGTATATATCTGCCAACCCCTTCTGGTACCTCACCCACAAAGGGTCACAATTTTCAATACTTATATCTGTCATTACTTCGAAAACAAGTTGGCGATTCTCTACAACATGCTA